>NC_081561.1:103067345-103327673 GCF_022355385.1 Mustela nigripes
AGCAAAGCATGTATAACTTAGATCCAAGCAGAAGAATTAAAGACCAAAATTTCAATCAGCAGATATTTCCAGAATCTTTGTCCTAAAACCATAGTAGACATGTATTCTAATAATATCTTGAGAAGAACATAAAGAGAAAGGGCAGCTGTCTGAGGAGGAAGTAGCTTCCCTGGAACCTGGGATCTGGGTACCCAGTCATTACAGGTGGGCACCCCTTGACTCACTCTGTTCCTTCCTTCCCCTGGAATATTCAAAACAGGAAACAAACCCAAGGGCAGAATGTTCTGAGTTTTGTTGAAAATAAGGAGTCCCTCTCCTGCGTTGCTTTCTGGGAAAGATGTTTTCAGGAAAACTTTCTCTCTCCTCAGCATCCTCACTTCCAAGAGCCTGAGATTTGACTGTGATTTATACTGATCATGAAACCAGAGCTACCTCAAAATCATGCCACAGAAAAATTGTAAGCTCCTTGGGATTAATTTGAGAACAGGCAGCTCCTAACCGATTCTAGAATCCAAGTTCATCTCTAAGACATCCTTGGGAACTCAGAATATGTTTCTCCGTAGAGTTACAGTAGACCAGCCCACCATAGCTGGCGACCCTCATCACAGAGCCAAGACAGTGTGACACCAACAACATTCTAGAACCTAATCATCACTGCTTCCGAGAAAACAAAGCACAAGTTTCAAACAGCGTTACCAGAACCACAGCCCTCTCCCTCTCTTCAGTTCCCATCCTGCTGAGCCACAAGGGGGCTCCTCCCAGCGGGCAGCAAAGCAGGCTCAATAAAGCTGGGGGTGGGAGTAGGGCTGGGAAGGGGGGATGGACTCAGCCCCTGCATATCTACAGGCTGGGGCTTGGCTGAGGAGAAGCTTCCAGAAGATGCGAGAATTACAGGGCTAAGCCTCCAGGGAGAACTTCCAGTGGAATTCTACCGGAACAGCCCCCACTGGGTCTGGTGGAAGCAGGAGGAAGGCTCTGGCAGGGAGTGGTGGAAAGAACCAGATGGGGAAGGGAAGCAGTGCCAGCTAGTGGAACAGAGGTTTAAGGACAGTCACTTTCTTGGGTAATGGCTTCAGCAGGGACTCCTGTGAGAACTGAGGAGAATGGCAGCAATTGAACTTTTCTGTTGTCTTTACTGGTGGAGGCCCCTTGAAATGAACCTTACTTATCTGCAGTTCAGCTCCACAACCCACCAGGCCCCAGGTATTGCCTCAGAACCAGCTCTGATAACCATAGCCTTGACCTTCTCCACCTTGACCGAGACTTCCTATCCCTAAACAATGTCAGCAATTATCCTTCTGTTCAGGCACCAGAGGGGCAGGGCAGAGATGCTCCTTATTTTGGAGCTGACTAGATCTTGGCCAATTTGTACGAGCATATCCTGGAAACAAATCATTATGTCTCTGTGGCCAGAACTATGCAAAGACTTCTGTTTTTTCTTTTTTTTCTTTTTTGTTTTTTCTCTCGAATACTGAAGACCCACTATGTGCTAGACTTGCTTTGGTCTTGAAGAAACAAAAATAAATACTAATGGTGGCCAGGTGGATTGTTTGGTGACAGCACACTTTAATACAATGAGGCAAATACTATAGAAGCCATTGGAATCAAATGCTGTTGGACCAACGGGAGCAAGTCATTTTCCACATCGACCTGGTAGAGACCTAAAACCGCGGTGAGCTAGATTTGAAGCCTCTCAGGCAGCCATACTCAGCACAAATATAATCACATTTGGAGGTACCCGGGGAGTATGTCTAGGTGCAGCCACCAAGATCAGAATAATCACAGTCTCCTTCAACTTTGGATTCTTTGCCAACTAATTTAAACAGATTCACCCAGATGCCTGTTCATACGGTCCCCAGGCCATGTGGTTTTCCTTCTCATCTTCATCCCACATATGATCTTGTTTTAGAGAATCTCCTCCATGTCACAGGCCATTTGGTTAGAAAGGAAAAGAGCCAAGGTCTGCTAGCCTGAGCCCGGACAACTCCATCCCCCAAGCTGGGTGGTGGATTTTAACCTCTTTGTGGCTTAACTTTCGCATCTTTAAAATGGGGGTTTTTCCAACCTTGCATAGTCATCATAAGGGCTAAACTGTGCAATGCCTGGAAAATGGGGTACACTGCCTGGCAGAAAGCATCCACGGAATACATGGAAATTGCCAATTCTCTTTGCCCCTCCTCCCTAGAGGCTGCAGTGGGAAAAGAAAGAAGAAGGCTGCTCCCCTGTGATTCTTAGAAGCTCTGTACCTCACAGCCCATGTCGCAGGACATGCCATTTCCCGCTCTTTGGACCGGAGGGAGATATGTGTTTATGCAATGACAGATGAGGACTTGGTCCCCATTGTCCAGCCCTTGATACCAGGAGGCATCACCAGATGGTTTCTCCCTTTGCCAGAGAGCTCCCAGAGGTCCACGATCTAGACATCCTTGACTGGCACAGGTGGGCGCCCTTGGGGCGGTGCTCCCTGGGGGTGCCATGCCCACTGGCCAGGGCTGAGGAACAATTTTCTTTCTGTTTCCCGCAGGCTGATCTGTGCCCTGTTGCCCCACTTAGAGAGAAGAGGCAGGGGCCAAGCCACACAGTCACTTACAGGAACTCGGGGACTTGGTGGGATGCTGTGTCTGATGGTCCTGCTGGAGCTTCTGCTCCACCCTGTCTAAATTCACGTGACTGCGGGAGGAAGCTGCTGGGACGGAACAATATGCTAAGATCCCAGTGGGCAGCGTGTTTCCCTCTCCCTGGATTATTCTCTTCCCTTTCCTCACTTATAGCCAGGCAGTAGGTTCTGATCCTGCTGATCTTGTAGGTTCTGATCTTGTTGATCTTGTTGGGTAACCAGTCGTGGCTCTGAGTGTCGGAAGGATAGAGAGGGGAGGGCTGCAAGTCTCCGGATTTCACTTTCTCAACATCTGAACTTTAAGAAAACATATGCAGGGTTTGCAAGAAATGAAAGAAAGGAGTTATAAAGACAGTGTCTTAAAGAAAGAAGGGCTGTGTAAGCTTTCCTCTGGACTTCTAACTTTCTTCCAAACTGGAAACAGACTCCCCGGGGGGAGAAGAGGGGCATGAGCAAGGCCTTGGGGGCCTGTATTCATTTCCTATTGCATCATAAATTACTACCAACCTAGCAGCATGAAACACCATTCATTAGCTCACGGTGCCATGGGGACAGCAGGGACCATCTCCTACTGCTCACAGATGTGTAGGTCCGGTGCAGGGTGCCCTCAGAATATCACAGACTGAAGCTGAGGTGACAGTGGGGTGGAGTCTTGTCTGGAGACTCTGGGAGAAATTACTTCCAGCCTCATTCAGGTTGGCAGAACTCCGTTTCTTGCGGTCTTTGGGTGGAGGCCCACGTTTGCCACTGGCTGGCAGTCAGGGCTGCTCTCCATTTTACTCTCATGCCTGAGATGGTGTGTGAATCCTTCTCATGCTTTGAATCCTAGATTTCCTCTTCTGCAACCAGCAGGAAAAAACACTCTGCTCTTAAGGACCTATGTCATTACATCAGACCCGCCTGAATATTCTCTCTAATTTAAGGTCAACTGATTTGGGACTTGAGCTACATCTGCGAAAGCCTTTCACACCAATACCTAGATTATGGTTTTCTGAGTAATTAAGAAGAGGTACGTGTACTTCTGAGACCAGGAATCCTGGAGGCCATCATAGAATTCTGCCTCCTGTCATCCCAGAGCAAATAACTGAACCTTGCTTCTCAGCAGCACCGTTAAGGCCATGAAGGGAATGGCTGGATGAGGTGACCAAAAACACAGATCAGAGGAAATCCTGCAAAGGTTCTCACATTTGTTCTACCCAGGCTTGGCCATGAAACTAGTATGAAAACCTCAGCTCCCCAGTCCTGAAGCCACCGTGTGGAACTGGGCAATGGATGCCTGAGAAGTGACCAGTAGTAATCATACTCTCAAAACTAGGTACATCTCAAAACTAGGTACATGTTAAGGCTCAGACATGTGGTCAGAATTTAAATGGAGTTATATAAGTTAATGACAGTGATATTTTTTGCACAGCCGAAAGATAGAAGTTGGACACCTTGGTGTCTCCACACTAACAGCATAGGAACAATTTCCTCGATTTATTTCCTGATATATTTTTTCATTGTTTCATGAATGAATGACCAAAGGTGAAGCTAGTAACGAATGGTTTGCAAAAGTTCACGAGGGCTACCAGCATCTTGAATAAATCTCTCTTTCAGGTAACAGAAAAAATGGCACCAGGGCACCTCTTTTAAAAACTATGTTTGGAGAAAGGTTGTTAAGTATTATATGTTTAAAAAAAAATTCTGTATGGCGGTTTTAACTGATGCCCTTTCACCAAGCCTAGAACTGGCCCAGTGACTGTGTTTTGTGAACTGTGTGGGTTTGTTCTCTCCTAGGCCACGTGTTTTGAACAACTTAGCTACTAAGGCTTGTATTTTTAACTTTGCCCCCAAAGGTCTTTGAATCTTAGGCAGTGAGATTGATCTCTATTTGACTCTGCCTGAATGAAACTCGTGCTTGTTCTCAGCCACGTGTCATCAGAAGTAGAAATCCGCAGGTGGATGTGATAGGCATGCTGGCTCTTGGGAAGTACATAGTAGGGAGACTCCACACAGAAGATGCTAGATTTCAAGTCCCTAAGAGGTTTTATGCAAAACAAGTTATTTTACACTGCCTGAAATAGGACAAGACTGGCAAAGTGTTCACAAAACAATAACTGACAATAATAAATAATAAATAATCCTCCTCCACATGGTCTTTTTAATAGTCTAATTAGCTTAAATTATTTTGTTAGCTTAAACTTATAATTAAGATGTAATAAGAACCTCTCACTAACTTATAACTAGAAGTCATAGCTAATCATCCTGAAACATCAGACAGTTTCTCAACTTGATCTTATTATAAAACTGCCTAGAGAAATGGAATATGATATTTTCTTCTTCATCTAGGCCCCTAAGGGTATACATTTTAATTACAGCTTTGGACAAGTGTTACAAATTATATTCCCAATTTTTCACAATACCAGAGAACTAGAGGAAATTTAAAGAAAAAAGAAAAGGCTATGGTTATGTCCACAAAGACCACAGATGTGAGCTAACTTTACTGTTGGAAAGGAAATAATATATATGTCACTGCCTTGTAAATATTTTAAATTTCCTTTTTATAAAAATCAGCTTTAAGAGAATTTGAATCTAGTTGCCTAAACCTTAAAATGATAGTAAAAGAAACGGCTCCCTTCATCATCCCCTCTGATCCCACTATGCACAGCAAGCTTTCAAGACAATTATAAAGCATCCTTTTAAGCTGATAGATAAGAAATTAACTAGAAAGAGTTTCGCAACTTTAGGAATATAAAAGCTCACTTTCCAAGATCCTAACAAAGAACTCTGTTTCCCTATGTCCTGACAGCTGATGCTCACTCATACTTGACTCGGAAAATCCAACAGGGGCTTCTCCATCTTCTGACCACAAATCCACACATCCACTTTTCCCCATACTCATGTCTTCTGCACCCCCAACTTTGACAAGGAAACAGGTGTTGCCACCCCTATGAAGCATCTCCCCTTCCTCCTGGCCCCCAGCCCCTTCCCCTTTGCAAGGAAACACTTCTGCCAGTCTCTTATTTCCCACAACCTCTTTTATTCTTCTCCTCTAGGTGCGTCCATCAGCACATGGACAAGCTGGTGTTTAATATTCTCAAAAAAACAAATGACAATAGCAGCTAAGACAAACTGTCCTAATCCCAGAGAACCCTCTGTTCTGATACCCTGCTGTGCTCCTCTTCACGGCAAAACCTCGGGAAACATGAATCCATTCACTGTCTTCATGCCTTCAGCCCTTTTCCCTCTGAGGGTGTCGCTCTACCCTCCACTGACTCATCTTCATGGAGCTGCCGACAAGCTGTGTGAGGCCATTTCCAAGAGTCACATATCTGCCCTTGTGTTACCCAGATTCCCAGGAACTCTCAAAGAAGTGACCACTTCCTCATCCATCAAGCACTTTTCTTTCTTTCTTTTTCTTTTCTCAGTGACCCCCACACATTCCTCATTCTCTTTCTACTTCCTGCCAGTTTCTTCTCTCTCTTTTATGTTGCTCTTCTTGACCCAACCTCCAAGGTTATAATGTCCCAGGATTCAGTCTTTCTTCTCTACATGTTCTCCATGGTCTTGCATACTAGTTATGTGCTAATGACTCATGGGTCATCAGTTAGGATACATACCTCAAATAACCAACCAAAAATCAAACTTGTCCTAAAAGTAATAAAAGTGTGGGGGGTGGGGGTGGCTCACATGAATGAAAAGTCCAGAGGCAAGTATTCTTCAGGGCTTAATGATATTATCAGGGAACCAGTCTCTTTCCAATTCTCTGTCCTGCCCTCCATGTTAGCTTTATCCTCAAGCCAATATCTCCCTCATATTGACAGAATGGCTGCAGTGGTTCCAGACTTTACATCCACAAATCATGTCCTCTGAAATGAGGAACAGGATTGTTTATAGTAGCGTTTTCAGGGGTCTCAGAAAAATAGGAAACATGAAACCCTACATGTGCCATTTGCCTAGATTTTTCACAGACCTTCTTCTGACCTGATTCCTTTGGATAGGGTAAATGCCATGTACAGGGTACCTTAAATCTAAGTTTCCTAAATCAATAACAATGCAAAAGATTTCTATAGGCTAAATAATCCATTTCCTTTCTATCTATGTTGAACTTAAGCCAATTACACTAAGTTACAAGATATTTGGGACCTTATCCTTAGTCCTTTATAGAGCCCTGAAACTTTCTTATACAAAATATTCATATTCTACATTTTTTAACCATCCTGAAGGGACTGCTGATTCTTTATCATTGTTTTTATAACAATATATCAATTGGGGAGGTTTGGAAAGAAGTATGATTAATGCTATTTGGTTGCATTTTGTTTGAGATGCAAGGGTAAGATTGGTCCAGACGGCCTTTGGATATAGCTCTGGATCTTAACTTCACCAGTTTTTGTTACTAGCTATAGTAAAGGATTTGAATGACTGGGTTTAGGCAACTTTGTGCTCTATCATACATATGTTCCTTTGTTTCTTTGTGTCCTACAAAGAATTTCATGCTGAACAAGTTTTATAAATAAAATTAGAATCCTTTTTGTGTATACACATTAATAGCAACTCAAAAACAACACTGCCTATAAAGAGATGAATAGATTTTTAATATAATTTTTCTCAAAAAGTACACATCAAAGATTATAGTTACTAAGTTTAGCCTTAAATACAGAATGAGTGTCTTCACATTATCTTGAACTCAGAAAGAATGAAAGTGTGAATGTATTAATGAAGTGAATAAGCAAGCAGAAGTTGAATCCTGGGCATTTACACAGAAGCTAGGTTAATTCTGTAAAGCTACATTATTTTTTCATTACTTCACAAAATATGCCTTTTTAAAAATATGTATTTTTTCACAGACATTTGAAAGCTCTTGGATTGCTCAGTAATGGAGTAGTTTACAGTCGTATTATTTAAAAATTCTTGGTTGCTAACCTACTTGGTGAAAAGCTAATAGCACAACTAACTAGAAATCATTTTGGCTTCCTTTACCTGAGGTAGGGTCATCTTCAAAAACAGTCCTCATGTTCATTATAATTGGAATTATAATTAAATAGACAAAATATGTTGAGTTCTTTTCAAAAGAGTTTTTAAAATTATAGATACTTGGAAATAAAAAAATCTTAACAAAATTTTACTGTACTCAAGGAGGGAATAAGATAAAAATATGGCTCTGGCTCTTTGTGTTTGTCTCTATGCTGAATTCCCCTAAGATGGGAGAGTTAGTCAATCTTGTCTTTCTGGCAGAACTATCCCCAGATGCATATCCTCCCATGGGAAATAGAAGTACCACAGGATTTGTGCTTGGAGGGTCTCCTTATTGATGGCTCAAGAGGACTCAAAGGGAAGAATTTGGGTCCAGTGGAGACAAGAGTAGAGAGAGAAAAAGAGGGCAGGAGAGACTCCTCTAGAAACTCATAAAATACAGACATAAAACCTTACACCCTATTATAATAGACAGGAAAAAAATGGCACCTAGCGCCAAATTACACAATATCATTGTGTCTTCTTTCTCCCTGTCAAGGAGAGATCTCACATACATAAGACAGGCCACTAGTGACTGAACAAGGGTGTGGAATTGGAAAAGAAGAGGGTACCAGACATCGTGATGCTCTGGGAGCCCCAAGGCCTTGTAATCCCACACTTTGATGTTAGTTTCCATTTTCATTTCAAAAGGAGAAAGGAATTGTGATTATGCCATTCAAATACTCATGGAGTTAAGCTTCTATGTTGTGTAGTCAAGTAGTACAAAGAAAGGAAGGCCTTTGGGATACATTTTGGAAGTAGATTAACTGTTGGTGTAATATCAAAAAAACAAAAATTTCCCTGAGGTTTTTCTTCTGAGTAACTGAGTGGATGATGGATGCCAATGACTTCAACAGAAAGATGGTTAAGAGATAGGGTTGGGGATGAGGATTGGAAATTAAGAGTTGTAATTTGGCCATGTTAACTCTGCAATATCTTCAGTGGTCCAAGTGAATTGCAAACCTCAGAAGTTTTGTTGCTGACTTAGACCAACATTCCTCATTCACTGGAACGATGCCCCCATCCACCATGTCTTTCAGAGGCAAAGCCTGAATGTCATCCTAGACCAGGCCTTCCCCTTCCCCACCAGCCATCAGCTCAAGCTGTCTCCATTTCACCATCTTATTATATCTGACTTTCATTCCCAGTGCCATCTCTATGATCCAATTCCAGCTACTCTGTGTCTCCTCCAATCATCAGGACTGAAAGAATATTGTGTGAAACTATTGCTGGATGGTAACCCTCACCACACAAGGCACAACCCAAGTGACGATAAAGATTTGATGATCTGGACTATGGTGCATTTTATGTTTCTTTTAAGTCTTTCTTTTTTGTATCCCTCCCACACACCCTAGTGCCAACATTATTTTCTGGAGCACTCCCGCAGTAGTCTGGTGGACCAGAGCTCCAGTTAAGATATCCAGACAGTTCCAAAGTCTGAAAAAATCTTAGCATCACCCTATTCAACCCAGAGTTTCCAGCCCAAGTTTATCCATCTTAAGAACTCCAGCTTTACCTAGCATTTCCTTGTTTCTTTCAAGCTATGAAACCGTAGAAGGAGGAGAGGGAAAGAGGAAGAAATAGAGGAGGAGAAGAAAAATCTGTGTATATGTCATTTCATTTCCACCCTCTCAAACATTATCATCATTTTAATACAGTATGCTATTTGGATCATTTTCCTGTTCCAAGGACCATCAGAATGTCCAGTGAACACAGAGTCTGCCTATATATAACCAGTGTTGCTTACAAGTTCTTCGGATAAGAGGGTTTCCATTGGTATTGACAGGGGAAACAGAGATTCCCCCACAGATAGGAAGATAGAAATTATTCTAATTAGGGAAAGTCAGGGAAAAACCAGTCCATTTAGAGGCAGTTCATGAGGAGGTTATGCCTCAAGAGAAGGGGACACATACAGGAGGCCGGTGTTGGCGTGTAATGGATGTTAGCAGAGGCCACAGGCAGGAATTTGAATTTCATGCCCAAGGTAACTAAGAAATCCTCAGAGCAAATTTGACCAATTATCTACAACCCCAGTGGAACAGCCATGGTAAGAAGCACACTTCCCTTCTGTTTTCCAGACCCCACCTCCATAAGAAGTTAATTTGAATTGCACAACACAGTCTTCTGCCTTAGACAGAAACATTTCATTTTTTTTTAGAAATTACCAAAAATATTTATAGCTTGACTAAGCTAATTTAAAACACATAGCAAAAGCATGTCGTGCCTTGTGCTCTCTGGGCTGCAGCTGTGGGAGCGGCTGCACGCCTCTAAGCCGGAGGCGGGGTGCTGGGTCGATGGGGACCCCGTGCCAGCAGTGGCACTCTCCATTCATCATGACCTTGCATAGATTACACAGGAACTCTTTGCTCACTAGGTAACTGTATGGCATGGATGCAACCATTTCCTGGAACATTTTCTTCAGAACCTAAACTTTCGAGGCATTTGAGCCTCAGGCAAGACCCTGAGCTAGAGCTCATCTCAGAGTGAAGTATTTTGTGTACCGACCCAGCAAAATATTTTACAATCTGTTTCCTAATCCTGGAAAAGCTGAGTCTTACCCTTGTATAAACCAAAAATTTGCCCTGAAAAATGAAAGCAATTAAATAAAACAATAGGGAAAAGATTTCCTTTGTTCTGCGGAGAAAATTCAACATTTGCCTAGGGGCCACAACCGGTTATCAGGAATTTTAGCGGAGTGAAGGCAGCCAAGCCTGCCCCAAGCACCTGAACCAGACACCAGACATTCTGCACCTTCTCCCTGGTGCTTTGATGGAAACTGATTTTTTTTTTTTTTTTTAGCTTCTGTAATATTAAGAGATATGCTGGAATGTTCTCGAATCTGCATAGAACATAAATTTCATCAATTATACATATACTGAAAAGATTCTTATTTTTCTGATTAAACTAGTAATGCTTCCTCTGGAAAAACTGTTTTGTCATCAACTAGAAAGGGCATGGAAGGAGAAATTTAATTTTTTTTTTCCTCCAAAGAAGAAAAGGAACACAGAAGAGGGGACAGGGAAGGAGGCCACTAGGAAGTGGGAACGACCCCCAGCCACTTTTGTTCTGAAAACATGGCAGATGTTGGTTGCAACAGTGCATTTGATACATACATGCCTCCTGATAAAAGCAAAGGCAACAAAATTACAAAGGCCAACATTATCATTGCTGAAAAGCAATATGCAAATTATGGTCTTAAAATAAGCCTGGGAGAGGCCTGGGCTTCACTCACATGAAGGCAACTTCTTCACTTGATGGCTCTTTTTGTTTATTCTCGGGTAAAGCAAGCGTGGACATTTCCATGAAGGGCAGTGCTATGATTCATGACATTTAGCAGATGAGTTAGGGCCCTCTCCAGAAATGAGCCTCTCGGCCCAGGCGGAGCAGAAAATAGCTTAAAATGAGTCACACAACGTAAGAGACGGTACAAAAAGATGATTCACCGGGTCCCAAGGAAAATAAATCGGAGTGAATGGCTAGTGTGCCCAGGGAAACTCAGTCTCCGTGGGCAGAATTTATTGGTCTGCCTCATACTGAGCCCCGTCACCGAAACTGGTGGGACGAGGTGCTGGTGCCGAGAATGTGATGGGTGGCGGGGAGCTCCTTTTGAGGCAGTGAGCCCTGTAGTGGCTGCTACATCAGCACTAAGGGCTGCGAAGTATATGATGTGAAATGATTTATCCAGAAGGCTGCACAGCTGGCATCAGATAAAACACTGGAATCATTTTAAATGTACATTACCTAGACTCGGCATTGCCGCCCCAATGCTAAATTTAAACCATTCCTGCCATTTCAGCCTCTCTAATGAAATCTGTTTCTCTAGGATGTCTGTCTTGGAAATAGCATGCAACCCTCACCCCCATAAAGTGGAAGAGAATTTGAAACTTATAAATCAGCTGTTCTTCTACCTTCCTCTCGCGCATGCGTGCACTCCCTCCCCCACCCACACACGCACATATTCGTGCACAACCCTACTTCCCTCCC
This sequence comes from Mustela nigripes, assembly GCF_022355385.1. Classification (NCBI taxonomy): domain Eukaryota; kingdom Metazoa; phylum Chordata; class Mammalia; order Carnivora; family Mustelidae; genus Mustela; species Mustela nigripes. The sequence continues at coordinate 103,078,939 of NC_081561.1, forward strand.
CTTCTCTCTCTTTCTCTCTCTCTCTCTCTCAAGAATTTCAGAACAGAAGAAGGAATGCATGGAAGTGATAAAGATGAGCTTCCCAGGATGGCAGAAGGAGTAGGAGGGTTTGGTTGGTGCTTGCCGATAACTCACAGCGGCAGCGAATGACTCAAGCAAGAGCCTCAAAGGGATCCTCGGTTCCCTCAGTCGCCCTTTAGAAGAGACCAAAAACATGGTATCACAAATGTTCCCACAGAATCACAGCTTTACTGAATCCAAGGAAACCACAAGCTTACCCTGCTGCGCCCTATGCTCTAGTGCAAATAAACTGATGGACCCTGCCCTAGAAACCCTACAGAAGACACACAGCACACACATGTGATTTAGTATCTAATGGGAAACCTTACAGCGTCTGAGTCTATCCTATTCCATGCTTGAATACTGAAGCACGTTTTTAAGCCTTCCAATATTTCTTGATGCAATTTAAAGGCAAAATCAACATATGAATGTTACTATCCTTCTTTCAACCATAGATTCCAAAACTTTTTCAAGAAATTAAGAACCCAGGCGCCTGGGTCGCTCAGTTGGTTGGGCGATTGTCTTAGGCACAGGTCATGATCCAGGAGTCCCTGGAGGGGGTCCCACGTCAGGCTCCCAGCTCCACGGGCAGTCTACTTCTCCCTCTGACCTTCTCCCCTCTCATGCTCTCTCTCACTCTCTCTCAAATGGATAAATAAAATCTTTAAAAAAAAAGAAAGAAAGAAAGAAAGAAAGAAAGAAAAAGAAAGAAAGAAAGAAAGAAAGAAAGAAAGAAAGAAAGAAAGAAAAGAAAAGAAAAAAAGAAATTAAGAACCCATTTTAAGGGAGCCTGGATGGCTCAGGTCATGATCTCAGAGTCCTGGGATCGAGTCCTGCATCAGGGTCTTTGCTTGGCAGCGAGCCTGATTCCTCCTCTCTCTCTCTCTGCCTGCCTCTCTGCCTACTTGTGATCTCTCTTTCTGTCAAATAAATAAAAAAATTCTTAAAAAAAAAAAAAAAGAAAGAAAGAAAGAAAAGAAAGAACCCATTTTAAGAAGAACTCAGGAAAAGTTCCAGTTTGAAGCCCAAACACAAATGTTCTTTGCTGTTGGTAAAGAGGAGACTTGCTCACATCACTGGTGATTGTAACACTCAGTCACAGGAACACCACATCTTTTAACTTTTCCCACATGTCTTGGTTTTGCATGATGCTGCTGCTACTGCTTACCATAGTTCTTCATCTCATCTGGAACGAGTTAGTTGAGGAATTGGACGCTATGCCAAGGGGGCCAGTAAAGACGCCTAGGAGCCTGCCCAATGTGTAGCAGTGCTCATAAATGTCTGTAAGTGTAAGAAAGGGTTGGCAAGCCTTATTTTGTCTCAATAACCTTCTCCCTCCCCTCAGTGTGGCTCAGAAAGAACAGGTTTCTGTGGCCCTCTCTCATGCTGAGCAGATAGGCAGGATACCAGCCACCCTGAACCAGCAATGGTTCAGTAAGGACTGGGAAAAGTCTTTGACCGTAGGATGCCCAAGGCAGTAGATCCTCTGAATGCTTCCTTAAAGAGTCCAGACTACCTGCACTGCTGGGTCTCTTGTTTCCAGGGTTTCCTGTCAAGGCATTTGAGCAAAAATCTTGTGGCCATCATGCATTGTGATATTACATTGCTCAAATAGTTAATGTGGCTGAAAGCCTCCACTTGACATTTCAAGGAATGTGCATAAATCCACTGGGGGAAAAGTGGTTCTTCATAGGGAGTGCTTAAGTCCAACGTCATATATCACTTCAAGTGTGAGAATGTCCTTTTCTTAAGCCATATCATCGGTGCTTCCAGCCTTAATTAACCCAAGGAAAACCACTTGCAGTACTCACTACCACAGCTAAGAACTTTAGCCTTCCTGGGGTCCTACCATGTTTTTCATCCATATTAAGTATTGCTGAAACACCCAGCCCCTCACACATTTCTAGATGTGGGGCTTGCCATCAAGAGTATAAAAAGTTGGGTGCCTGGGTGGGTTAAGCCGCTGCCTTTGGCTCAGGTCACAATCTCAGGGTCTGGGGATCGAGTCCCACATTGGGCTCTCTGCTCAGCAGGGAGCCTGCTTCCTCCTCTCTCTCTCTCTGCTTGCCTCTCTGCCTACTTGTGATCTCTCTCTGTCAAATAAATAAATAAAATCTTTAAAAAAAAAGAGTATAAAAAGTCAATCCATCATTGACAACCTAGTGGATGTCAATACATACTGTTGAAAGCAAATAACTGTTTTGTGTCACCATATTACTATGTGATGAAAGATCTGTGAACTCACAAGATCAACTGCAGTCATCTACAGAATGTAACCACCTCTATGACAAGACGATATTGCTATATTATCAAGCCAAAGCGTCATAAACTGGCTTTGTTTGGACTTCTGGTTATAATACTTCTGAGTGGAGTCAGCCCAAAGGAAAACTACCTCAATGAAGGTAGGTTAACAAAGGCCAGTTCACTCCTTTTTTTTTTTTTTTTAAGATTTTATTTATTTATTTGACAGACGGAGATCACAAGTAGGCAGAGAGGGAGGGGGAAGCAGGTTCCCCACCAAGCAGAGACCCTGATTTGGGGCTCCATCCCAGGACCCTGGGATCATGACCTGAGCCAAAGGCAGAGGCTTTAACCCACTGAGCCACCCAGGCGCCCCTCACTCCTGCTTCTTACTTAAATCTTTACTCAGTTCTCAGAACAAATTTTGACCAATCCCTATAGACTTTCAGAATGCACACAGAGTCCATATTTCCCCTCTGATTAAAACATGCACTGATTAGCAGAGCTTGGTCATTACACACTCCATCACACAAGTCTTTTTTGAAAGTATTACAAGATGCTTCAGAGGCAAGACTTACCAAGGCTCAGAGTCAAATATAAAACTAGTTTCAGCTCTTAAACATATTCCTTTTCTACTAAAAAATATTTGCAGATCTCTCTATTGACATAGGAAATAGTTTTGGTTCTTCTAATAGCAGTGTCTAATACTGGTTGCCCCTTCAGGGTTTCCAGTGTTCCTGGTCAAGGCTGGGCTGTGCTTTCTACAGAGTAATCAGGGTAACCTAATGGTCACTGACAATGTGTAAGGGGGACTGTGAGCCATTCCCTAGGGCCTGGACACAGAATTCCATGTTGTGCTTTCCTAGAATAACCTATGTTATAAACAGAAAATGAGAGATAATTCCTACTTGTTTTAGAGAAGCTCAAAGAGCTTTGTGTTTTTTAGAAAATTAACTTTGATGTCAACCCATTAAGATAAGACACAGGTGTTGGGGCTCCTGGGTGGCTCAGTGGGTTAAGCCTTGCCTTCGGCTCAGGTCATGATCCCAAGGTCCTGAGATCAAGCCCCACATCGGGCTCTCTGCACAGCAGGGAGCCTGCTTTCCCCTCCTCTCTCTGCCTGCCTCTCTGCCTACTTGTGATCTCTCTCTCTGTGTCAAATAAGTCAATAAAATCTTAAAAAAAAAAAAAAAGACACAGGTGTTAACCAGATTCTTATTGGGAGATTGCAGTCGTGAGCAGGGAAGGGCATGGTATGCCAGTAAGCCAGCTGTAGTACAATCAAACATTGGGATTAAACATCTTTGCACTTGGCTTCCTGCTGAAGTATCACTTCATGCTTTCATGAAACACATTTATTCAATATGTGAAACTAAATTCAGAGTCATCTTCTCATTAACGTTTGAAAGTTCTGGTAGTTGACGTCATGGCCATAGAGCCACTACTGTCTTTGTTAAAATATAGCCACTGTGATGTTTGGTACCACGTGGAATTATATTCTGATAGAAAAATATGCATGAAATAAATGCCAAATTTAAGTCATAAGGGCAATTAAGCAAGTGATTTTTATCACCCAAACTATTATTCACAATTGCTTCAGACTTTTTAAAATTCCGTATGCTTTGCTTAATTGAAAGCATGCATTTAAATAATATCCTGTACTAATCCAAGATTTTGAAGCATTGTTTATTCAGTAGCCAATGTAAAATAATTGGCTGTCAAATTGATTTTTTTAAATGTACTCTGTAAATCCTAGGCATTGTGAATATCCTTAGAAATCAAATTAGGTCCTAAGAAAGCACTTGAAGTATGTGCCCAGTCCTCAATAGTTCTAACATTCATTTAGGGGATTGAGTCACAGCTGTGTATGGGCATAAATAGCATGTATGGAGTTGGTTCTTCTTCTCAAGGTTGGGGTGGGAAGGCAGAGAGACTCCAAATAAGACAGTCACCATTTACTCACATGACCATACACAATGGGAAAGAGAACTCAATGTAACACTCCACTCCCATTATACTGGGCTCCACTCCCGTTTTACTGGGTGCAGGGATCGAAAAAAAGAGAAAGTAACTTGCCTTTTGTCTATCTTGAAAAAAGAAAAGGATATCTATTTGGTCAGGGAAATTTTTTTTAATTTTTTAAAAAATTTTTAAATTTATTTTCAGCGTAACAGTATTCATTGTTTTTGCACCACACCCAGTGCTCCATGCAATCCGTGCCCTCTCCAATATCTTACAACCTGGTTCCCCCAACCTCCCAACGCCTGCCCCTTCAAAACCCTCAGATTGTTTTTCAGAGTCCATAGTCTCTCATGGTTCACCTACCCTTCCAATTACCCTCAACTCCCTTCTCCTAACTCCCCTTGTCCTCCATTCTATTTGTTATGCTCCACAAATAAGTGAAACCATATGATAATTGACTCCTCTGCTTGACTCATTTCACTCAGCATAATCTCTTCCAGTCCTGTCCATGTTGCTACAAAAGTTGGGTATTCGTCCTTTTTGATGGAGGCATAATACTCCATAGTGTATATGGACATATCTTCCTTATCCATTGGTCCGTTGAAGGGCATCTTGGTTCTTTCCACAGTTTGGCAACCATGGCCATTGCTGCTATAAACATTGGGGTACAGATGGCCCTTCTTTTCACTACATCTGTATCTTTGGGGTAAATACCCAGGAGTGCAATTGCAGGGTCATAGGGAAGCTCTATTTTTAATTTCTTGAGGAATCTCCACAATGTTCTCCAAAGTGGCTGCACCAACTTGCATTCCCACCAACAGTGGAAGAGGGTTCCCCTTTCTCCAAATCCTCTCCAACACACGTTGTTTCCTGTCTTGCTAATTTTGGCCATTCTAAGTGGTGTAATGTGGTATCTCAATGTGGTTTTAATTAGAATCTCCCTAATGGCTAGTGATGATGAACATTTTTTCATGTGTCTGATAGCCATTTGTATGTCTTTATTGGAGAAGTGTCTGTTCAGATCTTCTGCCCATTTTTTGATATGATTGTCTGTTTTGTGTGTGTTGAGTTTGAGGAGTTCTTTATAGATCCTGGATATCAACCTTTTGTCTGTACTGTCATTTACAAATATCTTCTCCCATTCCATGGATTGCCTCTTTGTTTTGTTGACTGTTTCCTTTGCTGTGCAAAAGCTTTTGATCTTGATGAAGTCCCAGTAGTTCATGTTTGCCCTTGCTTCCCTTGCCTTTGGCAATGTTTCTAGGAAGAAATTGCTGCAGCTGAGATCGAAGAGGTTGCTGCGTGTGTTCTCCTCAAGGATTTTAATGGATTCCTTTCTCACATTGAGGTCTTTCATCCATTTTGGATCTATTTTTGTGTGTGGTGTAAGGAAATGGTCCAGTTTCATTCTTCTGCACATGGCTGTCCAATTTTCCCAGCACCATTTGTTGAAGAGACTGTTTTTTTTCCATTGGACAATCTTTCCTTCTTTGTCAGAGATTTGTTGACCATAGGGTTGAAGTCTATTTCTGAGCTCTCTATTCTGTTCCATTGATCTATATGTCTGTTTTTGTGCCACACTGTCTTGAAGATTACAGCTTTGTAATAGAGCTTGAAGTCTGGAATTGTGATGCCACCAACACTGGCTTTCTTTTTCAACATTCATCTGGCTCTTTGAGGTCTTTTCTGATTCCATATACATTTAGGATTATTTGTTTCATTTCTTTGAAAAAAGTTGATGGCATTTTGATAGGGATTGCATTAAATGTGTAGATTGCTCTAGGTATCATAGACATTTTCACAATATTTGTTCTTCCAATCTATGAGCATGGAACATCTTTCTATTTCTTTGTGTCTTCCTCAATTTCTTTCATGAGTACTTTATAGTTTTCTGAGTACAGATTCCTTGCCTCTTTGGTTAGATTTATTCCTAGGTATCTTGTGATTTTGGGTGCAATTGTAAATGGGATTACTCCTTAATTTCTCTTTTTTCTGTCTTGTTGCTGGTGTATAGAAATGCAACCGATTTCTGTGCATTGAGTTTATATCCTGACATTTTATTGAATTCCTTTAGGTGTTCTAGCAGTTTCGGAGTGGAATCTTTTGGGTTTTCCAAATAAAGTATCCTATAATCTGCAAAGAGTGAGAGTTTGACTTCTTTGCCAATCCAGATACCTTTTATTTATTTTTGTTGTCTGATTGCTATGTTGAATAGCAGTGGTGATAATGGACATCCTTGCCATGTTCCTGACCTCAGGGGAAAAGCTCTGTTTTTCCCCATTGAGAATGATATTTGCTGTGGGTTTTTCAGAGATGGCTTTGATGATATTGAGGTATGTACCCTCTGTCCCTACAGAGTTTTGATCAAGAAAGATGCTGTACTTTGTCAAATGCTTTTTCAGCATCTATTGAGAGTATCATATGGTTCTTGTTCTTTCTTTTATTACTGTATTGTATCATATTGATTGATTTGTGGATGCTGAACCAAACTTGCAGCCTAGGAGTAAATCCCACTTAGTCATACTGAACAATCCTTTTAATATACTATTGGATCCTGTTGGCTAGTATTTTGGTGAGAATTTTCACATCTGTGTTCATCAAGGATATTGGTCTGTTACTGTCCTTTTTGATGGGGTCTTTGTCTGGTTTTGGGATCAGGTAATATCAGCCTCATAAAATGAGTTTGGAAGTTTTCCTTCCATTACTATTTTTTGGAACAGTTTCAGGAGAACAGGTATTAATTCATCTTTAAATGTTTGGTAGAATTCCTCTGGGAAACCATCTAGCCCTGGGCTCTAGTTTGTTGGTAGATTTTTGATAACTGCTTCAATTTCTTTGCTGGTTATGGGTCTGTTCAGGTTTTCTATTTCTTCCTGGTTCACTTTTGGTAGATTATATGTCTCCAGGAATGTATCCATTTCTTCCAGATTGTCAAATTTGCTGGTGTATACTTGCTCATAATATATTCTTATAATTGTTTGTAATTTTTGGTGTTGGTTGTGATTGCTCCTCTTTCATTCATGGTTTTATTAATTTGGGTCCTTTCTCTTTTCTTTTGGATAAGTCTGGCCAGGGGTTTATCAATCTTATTAATTCTTTCAAAGAACCAGCTCCTCGTTTCATTGACTTGTTCTACTGTACTTTTGGTTTCTATTTCATTTATTTCTTCTCTGATCTGGATTATTTCTCTTCTCCTGCTGGGTTTGGCTTTCTTCACTGTTCTTTCTCCAGCTCCTTTAGGTGTTGTGTGTTAGTTCGTTAGTCTTAAGTTGTGTACTTAAGACCTTTCTTGTTTCTTGAGAAAGGCTTGTATCACCATATACTTTCTTCTCAGGACCACCTTTGCTGTGTCCCAAAGATTTTTGAACAGTTGTGTTTTCATCTTCATTTGTTTCCATGAATTTTTTCAATTCCTCTTTAATTTCCTGGTTGATCCATTCATTTTTTGGTAGGATGCTCTTTAGCCACCATGTATTTGAGTTCTTTCCAACTTTCCTCTTGTGATTGAGTTCTAGTTTTAGAGCCCTGTGGTCTGAAAATATGCAGGGAATGATCCCAATCTTTTGATACTGATTGAGATCAGATTTGTGACCCAGGATGTGATCTATTCTGGAGAATTTTCCATGTGCACTAGAGAAGAATGTGTATTCTGTTGCTTTGTGATGGAATGTTCTGAATATATCTGTGATGTCCATCTGGTCCAGTGTGTCATTTAAGGCCTTTATTTCCTTGTTGATCTTTTGCTTGGATGATCTGTCCATTTCAGTGAGGGGGTGTTAAAGTCCCCTACTATTATTTTATTATTGTTAATGTGTTTCTTTGATTTTGTTATTAATTGGTTTATATAGTTGGCTGCTCCCACGTTGGGGGCATAGATATTTAAAATTGTTAGATCTTCTTGTTGGACAGGCCCTGTAGTATGATATAGTGTCCTTCCTCATGTCTTATTATAGTCTTTGGCTTAAAATCTGATAAAAGGCTTACTACCCCAGCTTTCTTCTGATGTCCATTGGCATGGTAAATTGTTTTCCACTCCCTCACTTTAAATCTGGAGGTGTCTTTGAGTCTAAAATGAGTTTCTTGTAGATAGCATGTTGCTGGGTCTTATTTTTTTTTTTTAATCCATTCTGATACCCTGTGTCTTTTGATTGGGGCATTCAGCCCATTTACACTTAGGATAACTATTGAAAGATATGAATTTAGTGCCATTGTATTGCCTGTAAGGTGACTGTTACTGTGTCTTGTCTCTGTTCCTTTCTGTTCTACTACTTTTAGGCTCTGTCTTTGCTTAGAGGACCCCTTTTAATATTTCCTGTAGGACTGGTTTGGTGTTTGCAAATTCTTTTAATTTTTCTTTGTCCTGGAAGCTTTTTATCTCTCCATCTATTTTCGATGATAGCCTGGCTGGATATAGTATTCTTGGCTGCATATTTTTCTCATTTAGTGCTCTGAATATATCGTGCCAGTTCTTTCTGGTCTGCCAGGTCTTTGTGGATAAGTCTGCTGTCAGTCTAATATTTCTACCATTGTATGTTTACAGACCTCTTGTCCTGAGCTGCTTTCATGATTTTCTCTTTGTCACTAAGACTTGTAAGTTTTACTCTTAGATGATGGGGTGTGGACCTATTCTTATTTTGAGGGGGGGCTCTCTGTGCCTCCTAGATTTTGATGCTTGTTGCCTTTGCCATATTAGGGAAATTCTCTACAATAATTTGCTCCAATATGTCTTCTGCCCCCCTCTCTCTTTCTTCATCTTCTGGGATCCCAATTATTTTAATATTGTTTCATCTTATGGTATCACTTATCTCTCAAATCTCCCCTTGTGATCCAGTAGTTGGTTGTCTTTGGCTCAGCTTCTTTATTCTCTATCATTTGGTCTTCTCTATCACTAATTCTTTCTTCTGCCTCATTTATCGTAGCAGTAAGAGATTCCATTTTTTATTGCACCTCATCAATAGCTTTTTTAAATTTCAACTTGGTTAGATTTTAGTTCTTTTATTTCTCCAGAAAGGGATTTTATTTCTCCAGAAAGAGATTCTCTAATATGTTCCATACCATTTTCGAGCCCAACTAGCACCTTGATAATCATCATTCTGAACTCAAGTTCTGACATATTACTAATGTCCATATTGATTAGGTCCTTAGGCATCAGTACTGCCTCTTGATCTTTTTTCTGTGGTGAGTTTTTCCATCTTGTCATTTTATCCAGATAAGAATATATGAACAAGAGAATAAAATACTAAAAGGGTGGCAAAGACCGCAGAAAAATATACACTAACCAAATCAGAAGAGACCCAAAACTGGAGTGAGAAAAAAAGGGTGGAAAAAAATATTATATATATATATATATATATATATATATATATATGATATATACATAACTGTTGAATAGAACAGAGCCACCCACTTGATTTGGGGTTTATTCTGGTCTCTTAGAGGAAACTTACTCCCAAAATTTTAAAGAAAAAAACCCCTATATATATATACACACACACACACACACACACAAATAAGTGTATGTGGACATTGGGGAGGGTATGTGCTATGGTGAGTGCTATGAAGTGTATAAACCTGGTGTTTCACAGACCTGTACCCCTGGGGCTAATAATACATTATATGTTAATAAAAAAAATTTTTTTTAAAAAGTAAACACAATAAAGGAATGGAAGATGAATATAAAGATGAAAATTTTAAAAGATTCTAAGAAAGTAATTGATAAGTTGGTTCGAAAAAGAAAAAAAAAAGAATATGATCAGACTGAAGACTAGAACAAAGCCATGCATTAGATTTAGGGTATATTTTGATGTATTAGAAGAAATTGTATCCCAGAATCTTAAAGAAAAATAAACCTATATGTATATAAAAAAATAAGCTTAAGTATACTGAAGAGATAAAATATGAATATAACAATGAAAATTTTAAAAGACTTTTTAAAAAGGTATTTTAAGTAAAATAGTTTAAAAACATTTAAAGAGGAAAGAGGAAAGGTTTAAAAATAGAATAAGATAAAAATAAAATTAAGAAATGTAAAGGATCATGGGAAGAAAAGCTCTGACTTCTATGTGTTGCTTTCCCCTAACTCTGAAGTTCTGCAGTTTTCATTGGTGAACTCAATCTTGGCTGGATGTTTTTGCTAATCTTCTGGGTGAGGGACCTGTTGCAGTGATTTTCAAATGTCTGTCTGAGGCAAAATTGCACTGCCATTGCCAGGGGCCAGGCTAAGTAATCTACTCAGTTTTGCTCTTGGGAGCTTTTGTTCCCTGAACACTTTCCATACAGCTTTGGAAGACTAGAATGAAGAAGATGGCGTCCCAATCTCTGGCCTGTAGGAGCCGAGAGCTTAGGGCCCCATTCCTCAGTGCACTGTCAGTGAAAAAGTAGTCCATCCTTCCGTCTCCCTCATCTCCGGTCATGCTTCGTACTCACCCAGCCTGTGATGAGTGTTTCTATCTCTGGCACACAGCCTTGTTTGGAGTCTCCAAACTCAGCAGATTCCTGCTGTGTGCTCCCGTGCTACTCCTCCTGGAGGAGGAAAGAGGGGGTCTCTCTGGATCTGACACTTGTGAGGTCCCTGCTCAAAGAGCAGTGGCCCTTCTGTGCCTTGGATCATGGTTTAAGGTAACTCCAAGCTGAGAGCTCACTCCTTGGCTCTGTCTCTGTAGCTGGCTTCCCCGCTCTGATACCTGGGACCTCTGCCATACTCAGACACGCCTGGTCTTTCTGTGAACCCACGGGTCCTGAGACCACATGTCCCCACAAGGGCTCCACCCCAACTTAGCCTGTGGAGCAACATCCCTCAGTGAAGCAAATTTCTAAAAGTTCCAATTTTGTGCTGCACTGCTCCACCACTTACTGGGAGCTGCCCCCCCACCAACCATGGTCTCTCTTCCAGTCACTTTGGATTCACTTTTCCACACGTCCTACCTTCCAGAAAGTGGCTGATTTTCTGTTCCTAGAATTGCTGCTCTTCATCTCTTCTATCTCCTGTTGAGTTTGTAGGTGTTTGGAATGGTTTGGTAACTATTTAGCTGAACTCCTGGGACCTAATGATATTTCAGTTTCCTAGTCCTCCATCATCTTGCTTCCTCCCCCTAGGATTTGTATATTCTGATGAGGAATTATAGTATCTGCATTTGTGAACTCTGCTTCAACTAATGCTTTTTTGATAAGCAAGCACTTTTTTATTTATGCTTATAATAAGCTATGTTCTTTATATGAAGTAACAATCTCTAATACTCTCATTAAGTAGAAAATTTTATTCTTAATGAAAAGGTGAGAACTCAGGGCTCAGAGTGGTAAAGTGACTTCGTAGTTTGTCTAATTCCAGAGCTTTATAACTAATTTTGGGGTACCTGGTCAATTCAGTCAGTTAAGCATCCTAACTCTTGATCTCAGCTCAAGTCTTGATCTCAGGGTCATGAATTTTAGCCCCACACTGAACGCCACACTGGGCATGGACCCTACTTTAAAAAAAAAAAAAAAGAAAGAAAGAAAGAAAAAGAAAAAAACAGCATATATCTAACTTTGATGCCAGTATAATCCAGAATATTTTCCATGGAACTCCAATCCCTCAGAGATACTGCCTAAATAAATAAATAAATAAATAGCTAAATGAATTTAGTGTAAATTTTAAAATAAAGCATGTTGAAAAAGTCTCTTCTTGAGTCTTCATTGCATAATCACAAATTAAACGTTCCGAGGCTGCTTGGTAATGAATATGATGTTGATGGTGATGGTTTTAGTTATGTGGTTATAGACATGTATCTAATATAAAATCATACTAAATGCCTCTTTTCCCTAAAAGTTTTCCATGTCTCATGATGGCAAAATGAGTCAAATACACTATTTTATTGCATATTAGACTGGTCACTCTTATGTTATTCTTGAAAGGTAATAGAAAATTCATCTTTTCATTTCAGCCTACTGTTATTTCCATTTCACTTTTTATTGATAAGTGCAATTAGTAATTTTTTCAGAAACTTTAAATTTTTTTAGAAACTTTAAATGACTTAATTGAAACCAGTGACATATGTAACAAATAGAACTTTAGAGATAAAATAGTTATAAATTCATTTTCTCTAAAAATTAACTTAAAATGATAATAAATTTTATTTCTTCTAAATATTACACAAGAAGTGAAGAACTGAGTTACAACAACACAATACTTTAAATATTTTTAATAGAATCATCTATAATTTCTATCAAGAGAACACTTCAGAAATCTAAACTAAGCCATTTAATAGTGTCAGGCATAAGTTGTTATGAATTTAACTTAATTATGATGCTTTTATTTTCTATCTTATAAAATACTTCTTTTCAGTGAGGGTGGAATATTTCCTCTTCATCCTAAAGTATACAAAATATACTTTTGTTAAATTCCAGAATATATTGTTCCATAGAATTTTAAGACTCATTCATTAAAGTAAGCTATAACTGTAATGGAGCAAAATTTGCTTGATTTGATGTTTATGACTTGATTTAAAAAAAAAAATTATTTTACCTTCTGTCCTTTAAGCTCACTTATTTGGCTCACAATGAAATGAAGACAGAAAAATAAATTGATGAATGTACTTTGTGTAATTCTATTTAAACATTTATCCATCTTTAAATATTATCCACGTAGCAACTGGGTGTTTATACAAAACACAGAAAACTTTCACACTTCCAATTCTTAAGCTTATGATTTTGATGTAATTCACTACTAAAATTTCTAAATTAATATGCCATCTGTTTCTATGAATCTGAAAGATAGTGCCTCATTTGGAGACTTTTATTACATTAAAACATAAAAATTTGAACTTACAGTTACCTGTAAAACAGCTCTAATTTCTAATTTTGGAATACTATTAACACATGTTCTTAAATATAAACCTCAGATGATTCCAAAGAAGAATCTAAGACTAAAATGGAACACAAAATTAAGACCAATTTTAAAAATGCTTAGCTTGAATAAAAACCAAACCCAAATATTGATAAACTTTAACTGATTTTGTTAACTTTCTGCTTTGGAGTTACTTTCTTTACTGACTTTCTTTAATGACTAATAGGAAGACCCAGCAATTAATATGTTTATTAGAAAAGGGTTTGTTTGTTTGTTTATTGGCAGAGAGAGAGAGAGATCACAAGTAGGCAGATAGACAGGTAGAGAGAAGGAAGCGGATCCCTGCTGAGCAGAAAGCCCAAGGTGGGGCTCAATCCCAGGACCCTGACATTATGACCTGAGCCGAAGGCAGAGGCTCAACCAGCTGAGCCACCCAGCTGCCCCAGAAAAGGGTTTATTTAAATATGCTTATCTACTGCTCTACCTCTATGGTGTATATATATATATATATATATATATATATATATATATATATATATATTTCCCCATTACTGGGTGGATTTATTAATTTTTTGCAGCCCTTTGGTTTATTTTTTCAAATTTTTTAATTTATTTTTTCTTTTTAGTGTTCCAGAATTCATTGTTTATGCACCTTACCCAGTGCTCCATGCAATATGTGACCTCCATAATACCCACCACCAGGCTCACCCAACCACCACCACCTCCCTCCCTTCCAAAACCCTCAGTTTGTTTCTCAGAGTCCACAGTCTCTCATGGTTCATCTCCCCCTCCAATTTCCCCCAACTCCCTTCTCCTCTCCATCTCCCCATGTCCTCCGTGTTATTCCTTATGCTCTATGATATATTTTGGTAATTTATTAGATTACACAATTTACTTTTCTCTTTGTATTGTTTTTACATCACAATAGGATTCAAAAGTCTTTTGCTTTAACAAGTTTAAAAAAAATACTCTGAAACAAGATCTAATAGATGTAAATAATCTAAATGCTTCCACCATAGTTTTTGCCTTAAAATATTTGATAGCTATAGCAAATGAAGATAGATGCTTTACAGTGTACATTTTCTGACACTGGGGCTTATTTTATGAAGGAAACTTAGCTGAATAATTGGAGCTTTCATGTTAACCAAGTTCAGGGTACTTGCTTTACAGTCTCAAATTTTAAGATTAAACACCAGGTAAATCAATATTTATACTGAGCAAGATATATGTCTGGTTTTCTTTTCTATAAAGCCATTTATCTAATAGATTTTTGAGTTTATAGTTAATTTCTCAATTTTTAAAGTATTATATATTTACAGAGCTTAGAATTCAAGCCCTTCTAAAAAAAAAAAAAAAAAAGATTTGTGCCAAAATAGCTGCTCCCTGACCCAGATCAAACACAATCCCTGTTCAGCTCTTTTCACTTGTTTTTTATTTCATCTACTTCTTACAGCCACTTTACTGAGGTATGACTGATAGGTAAAAAGCTGTCCATATTTAATGTATACAGCCTGATGAGTTTGGTAATAAGTGTACTTCTCTGAAGCCATTACCACCTTCACCACCATCAAGGTCATAGACATATCCATCACCTCCCAAAGTTTCCTCTTTTCCCCTTTACTAGTAGTAATGTGTGTGTGTGTGTGTGTGTGTGTGTGTGTGTGCGTAAGAGAGAGAGAACACAGAATTTCTCTTGGCAGATTTTAAGTATAAAATCAGCAGTGTTAAGTTATCGGTGGTTTGAAGTGTGATAGATCTCCAGAACTTATTTATACACAGCGTTCTGGCCATTTGGGGCCAACTAGTGAAGGAGCACAACCACACAAATTCACCACGGGAAAAGTGAAGCCATGCTTTGTAGGCTACAATGTGGAGGTGACTAGGGGAACTGATGAGCTGTTGAGATGCTGGTGTGAGGTCAGCCTGCTGGTATTGAATTGGCTTGGGCTGTAAGAGCAAAGCACCATGCTAAAGTCTACTGAAAGCTGAAGTCATCAGTTAAACTCATCTTAAGTGGATAATCACATCTACTCAGAAATAAGAAAATTCCGAGCAACTCAGGATATATGAATTGGACCTTAAGAGGTCAAACCAGAACCAGCTAAAGGGGAAAATATGCATGTCTTTTTGAATGAGTGTTTTCATTTTCTTTGGGTAAATACCCCATAGTAGAATTACTGGATCATAATGGTAATTCTATTTTTCATTATTTGAAGAACATCCATACTATTTTCCACAGTGGCTGTACCAGCTTGCATTCCACCAACAGTTTACAATGATTCTTTTTTCTCCACTTCCTAGCCAACATTTGTTATTTCTTGTATTGTTTATTTTAGCCATTCTGACAGGTTTGCCATGATGTTTCATTGTGATTTTGATTTACATTTCCCTGGTGATTAGTAACTTGGGTATCTTTTCACGTGTTTAGTTTTAGGAGTTCTTTATATATTTTGAATATATTAGCCCTTCACTTGCAAATATTTTCTATTTGGTAGGTTGCCTTTTCATTTTATTGACTTCCTTTACTGTGCAGAAGTTTATTAGGTTTGAAGTAGTCCCATTTGTTTCTTTTGTTGCCTTTGCTTTTGTTGTCAAATTCAAAAAATCCTTGCCAAGACTGATGTCAGCGTTTATCACTTATTTTTCTTTTAGTAATTTTATGGTTTCCGGTCTTTATTCTGTCTTTAATCCAGTTTGAATTAAATTTTATACATGATGTATGATAGTTTTTCCAACAGCATTTGTTGAAGAGACTCTCCTTTCCCCACTGTATGTTCTTGATGCCTTTGTTGTAAATTAACTGACCATAAATGTATGGGTTTATTTTGGGGCTCTCTATTCTGTTCCATTGATCTATGTGTCTTTATTTATGGCAATACCATGCTGTTTTGATTACTGTAGCTTTGTACTACAGTTTGAAATCAGGAAATGTGATGCCTCCAACTTTTTTGTTTTCCCCTCAAAACTGCTTTGCTATTCAGACATATTCATAGTTTCAGAACTGTTCTATTTCTGAGAAATAAAAATGACACTGGAATTTTGATAGGGATTCCTTTGGGTAGTATGGTCATTTTAACATTAATTCTTCCAGTCCATGAGTACAGAACATCTATTTATGTCTTCTTCAGCTTCTTTCATCAATATTTTATAGTTCTCAGTGTTACAGATCTTTCACCTCCTTGGTTGAATTTATTCCTAGATATTTTATTCTTTTTGCTGCAACTGTATATGGGATCATTTAAAATTCTCTGATAGTTCATTATTAGTATATAAAAACAAAAGATTTTTGTGTTTGATTCCTGAAACTTTTACTGAATTTGTTTATTCTAACAGTTTTTGGGTGAAGTCTTCAGGGTTTATAGTGGTAA
Source organism: Mustela nigripes (assembly GCF_022355385.1). Taxonomy (NCBI): domain Eukaryota; kingdom Metazoa; phylum Chordata; class Mammalia; order Carnivora; family Mustelidae; genus Mustela; species Mustela nigripes. Next base: position 103,095,391 of record NC_081561.1, read on the forward strand.
ACACAGTATCATATTATCTGCAAGCAATGACGGTTTTACTTCTTTCTTTCTGATCTCGATGCCTTTTACTTCTTTTCCTACCAAAATGCTCTGGCTAGGACTTCCAATATTATGTTAAATAAAAGTGGCAAGAGTGAGCATCCTTGTCTTCTTATCTTTCAGCTTTTCACTGCTGAATACAATGTTAGCTGTGGGCTTGTTGTATATGACCTTCATTGTATTGAGGTACATCTCCTCTATATCGACTTTGTTGAGTTTTAATCATTAATTGGTGCTGCATGTTGTCAAATGCTTTTTCTGCATCTATTAAAGATGGTCCTTCATTTTGTTAATGTGGTATATCACACTGTTTTACAGATATTGAACCATCCCTGAAATAAATGCCACTTGATCATAACATATGATCCTTTTAATGTATTATTGTGATTTGCTAATATTTTGTTGAAGATTTTGCATCAGTGTTCATTAGGGATATAGGATTGTAATTTTAGTTTTATTGTGTGTGTCCTTTTCTGACCTTGGTATTAGGGTGATCCTGGTCTTGTAAAATGAGTTTGGAAGTGTTCCCTCTTCTATTTTTTTGGAAGACTTGGATAAGGATTGTTCTTAATTCTCCTTTAAATATCTGGTAGAATTCATCACTAAAGCTGTCTGGTCCTGCACTTTTATTTGTTGGGAGGTTTTTGATTGCCAATTCAATGTCCTGAATAGGAATTATTAGTCTGTTCAAGTTTTCTATTTATGATTCAGTCTTTGTAGGTTGTGTGCCTCTAGGAATTTATCCATTTTTATAGGTTTTCAAATTTACTGGTATATAATTGTTCATAGTAACTTATGGATCCTTTTTATTTCTGTGGTCTTAGTTGTAACATCTCTCTCATTCTAATTTTGTGTCCTCTCTTTTTTTCCTCTTTGGGGAGGGGGGGTCTTGCTAATGATCATTTTTTAAAATTTATTTTTTATTTTTATTCATTTTTAAATTTTATTTTTTCAGTGTTCCAAGATTGTTTATGCACCATACCCAGCACTCCATGCAATACGTGCCCTCCTTAATACCCACCACCAGGCTCACCCATCCCCCTGCCCCCCAACCTGTTTCTCAGAGTTCAGTCTCTCATGCTTCATCTCCCCCTTCAATTTACCCCAATACACTTTTCCTTTCCTACTCCTAACGTCCTCCATGTTATTCTTTATGCTCCACAAGTAAGTGAAACATGATAATTGATTTTCTCTGCTTGACTTATTTCACTTAGAATAATCTCCTTCAGTCCTGTCCATGTTGATACAAAATTATCAACATCCTTTCTGATGGAGGCATAATACTCCATTGTAGATATAGACCATATCTTCTTTATCCATTCGTCTGTTGAAAGGCATCTTGGCTTTTTCCACAGTTTGGCAATTGTGGTCATTGCTGCTATGAACATTGGGGTACAGATAGCCCTTCTTTTCACTACATCTCTATTTTTGGGTAAATACCTAGTGGTGCAATTGATGGGTCATATAACTCGTCTTAATTTTTTTGAGGATCCTCCACACTGTTTTCCAAAGTGGCTACACCAACTTGCATTTCCTTGCATTGTGAAAGAGGGTTCTCCTTTCCATCTTCTCAACACTTCTTGTTTCCTGTCCTGTTAATTTTGGCCATTCTAACTGGTGTAAGGTGATATCTCAATCAGTTTTGGTTTGGATTTTCTTGATGGCTAAAGATGATGAACACTTTTTCATGTGTCTGTTAGCCATTTGTATGTCTTCTTTGGAGAAGTGTGTGTTCAGGTGTTCTGCCCAATTTCTGACATGACTGTTTTTTGGGGTGTTGAGGTTGAGAAGTTCTTTATAGATCTTGGATATCAGCCATTTGTCCATAGTGTCATTTGTGAGTATTTTGTCCCATTCTGTGGGTTGCCTCTTTGTTTTGTTGACTATTTCCTTTGTTGTGCAGAAGCTTTTGATCTTGGTGAAGTCCCAAAAGTTAATTTTCACTTTTGTTTCTTTTGCCTTTGGAGACATATGTTGAAAGAAGTTGCTGTGGCCTATGTCGAAGAGATTACTGCCTGTGTTCTCCTCTAGGATTTTTATAGATTCCTGCCTCATGTTGAGGTCTTTCATCCATTTGGACTTTACCCTTGTGCATGGTGTAAGAGAATGGTCAAGTTTCATTCTTCTATACATAGCTGTCCAATTTTCCCAGCACCATTTATTGAAGAGACTTTTTTCCACTGTATATTTTTTCCTGCGACCGTAGAGTTGAGGGTCCATATCTGGGCTTTGAACTGTTTCACTGGTCTATGTGTCTGTTTCTGTGCCAGTACCATGCTGTCTTGGTAACCACAACTTTGTAGTGAAGCTTGAAATCAGGCAAGTGATGCCCCCTGCTTTTTCTTTTTCAACATTTCCTTAGTGATTCAGAGTTTTTTTATTTACCTTTTTAAAAAAACAGCTCTTAGTTTCATTGATACACGTCTTTCTAGTTTCTGTTTCATTTCTTTACATTGTGATCTTTGTTATTTCCTGCCTACTACTAATTTTGGACTTCATTTTTTTTTTTTCCTGAGGTATAAAGTTAGGTTGAGATTTTTTTGTTGTTATCTCTTGATGTAAGCATTTATTGCTATGAATTGCCCTTTTATAAACACCTTTGCTGCATCCTCTTTTATTATGTTGTATTTCTATTATCATTTTTCCCAAGGTATTTTTTATTTCTTTTTATTTGTTCTTTGGCCGATTGGTTGCTCAGTAGCATGTTGTTTAATCCCCACGTTATTTCTGAATTTTCCAGTTTTCTTCCTATGATTGATTCTTGGTTATACCATTGTGGTCAGAAATGATGCTTGATATCACCTTAGTCTTCTTAAATTTACTAAGACTTGTTTAGTAGACTAACTTACAATCTATCCTGGAGAATGTTCCATGTGCACTTGAGAAGAAAGTGTATTCTGTTGTTCCTGGATGGAATATTCAGTATATAACTGTTAAGTCCCTCTGGTTTAACATGTCACATGTACATTATTTCGTTGTTGATTTCCTCTCTGGATGATCTTTGGAAAAACTATTATTTTCTTTATATCAAGTTAGAATTAGGACTAATGGGTTTTAGGGCACCTAAGAAAATTCAAAATTTTTAAAAATCATAAAAAAATTTGAGATGTAAAGGGAACTATAAGCAATTTATAAATAGTCCCCTTTTGCTATTGATTAATAAAAAGCTTGCCAGACAAAAGACAAAAAAGAAAAAGTTCAGTCTCCTTCCTCCTGTCAATATGCCAGCAGTATACTAGTTGCTCCAAACTGGCTAAAGTAACCCGAAGCCAGAAGGAAAATGAACTAGTTGGTAAAGTTCTAGAGTTCAGCCTCACAAGACAGGATAGTGAAGAGAAGAAAAGAGAATGGATCTGAGGTGCAAATAGACTGATAATCAGCTCCGTCCATACCTTTTGATCTTCAGCCTCTATTTCTATCCTTTATTTAGGTAACAATTTCTGGTCTCAACACAGAAAAAATTCTATAAGCTGCCATTTCATAAGATGATGTCAACTCATATTTTTCTTATGAACACATGGAATAATCTTTAAATTCTATGTATGTTAGATGACAAAATATGTCTTAATAAATTTAAAAGGACTGAAACAATGTAAAATAGATTCTCCAAACTTAACAAAATTAGAACAAAAATAAACAAAAGGGTAGAGAAATTCCCAACTATTTTGAAATTAAATATACTTCTAATTAATCCATGGTTCAAAAAAACAATCAAAAGGAATTTTAAAAATATTTTAAACTGAATGAAAATAGAAACAAAACATAAAAATTTATGGAATGCAGGTAAAGCAGTGTTAACTGGTAAATTTATAGCTTTAAATGCCTATATTTAGGAAAAAGCTCTTAAACATCTGGAAAAAGAACAGTAAAAGCTAAAGCAAGCAGAAAAAAGGAAATAATGAAGATCAGGGTTAAAACCAATGGGAAAGAAATAAGGGGAAAAATCAATGAACCTCAAAATTTATTCTTTGGATAGACAAAAGTAATATGATCAAGGAAAAAAGAGAAAACACAGACCCAAAATCAAGAATGAAAGTGGAGACCTCACCAATCTTACAGAGATTAAAAGGATTAGAAATACTGTGAAAAACTTTTTGCCAATAAACTATTCAGATAAAGTCCTAGACACATAAATTATTGTAACTGACTCAAGAAGTATTTTTTTAAAAATCTCAGTATGCCTACAACCTACAGAGAAATAGAAACTGAATTAATAAAGATTTTTTCATCCAAGAAAAGCTCAAATGGCTTCAGTTGTTAATGCTGGCAAAGATTTAAATAAGAAATAATACCAACTATTTATAAACAGTTCCAGAAAAGAGGAGGAAAACTTCTGAACTCATTCTATGAGGCCATTATTACACTGGTTCTAAAGCCAGAAAAAAACAGAAGAGAACCCCACAGAAGAGAAAACCACATTATCTCTCATGAGTTACAGAAGTAAAAGTTCTCAATTAGGTATTAGCAAATCAAATCCAGTACCTCTTTTGAGGTGCTATTAATGATCCATTTCTTGATGTACTGGTAAGTCACTTAGCTGAGTATTTTTGTCTTTTGCACTTAACTGTGTTATGGCTCAAGATTTTAAATAAAACACATAAAGAAAGGAATACCTAGTCTGTGCCTTCAAAGTACAAGTAATTTAATGAAAGATAAAGACTAATAGGAAAACAGAACTAATGAAAGAATATGACAAGTACCCTGTAAGGTATAAAGTGCTGAAAGGAAATGGGAACACAGTCAATCCATGTATATTGTTTTTTCTTTTGAGAAGCTACAGGGAGGAAAAAAAACAGGAAAAAGCTTATGAAGGAAGAAGAATTTGGGTTGCCTTAATCATGGATCAAGAGAATTTCAGTAGGAGAAGAGAAAGAAAAATTTAGGCAGACATCTGTATGAACAAAGCAAAATCTATTTGGGATAAATATCAGGTCAGGTTTGGCTCTACCACCACGTGTAGAGATGGGGGGAAAAAAATCACTTGAAGGCCCAACTGAGGAAATGTGAACTTACTCAAAGTGTAGAGGGAGTAACAAGTTTTAAGCTTTCAAAGCACAGACAAGACATATTCCTTGGGGCTATTAGTTTGGGAATTAACAAGTTTAATGGACCGCACCAAGCAGACGGAAAAAGGGTTAGCAGCTAAGGGACTAAAGTGGTTCTGAACCATGTTCTCAAACTTTCAGGAGTCAGATCCAAACCATTTTCATAACTTGTCTTATCTCAGTCTCTCAAGTTTCCAGACACTGTATGACAAATGACACTGCAACAGACTGAATGTAGAAGCAGTTAGAATCCAGGAGTCCTCTATTAACCCAGACAGCCTAGACCTAAACCTGAAATACTCGTATGTTTTTATATTTATATTTATTTTGTATTTATTTTTATATATAAAAATATAAAATGATCCCAATCTTAATTTTATTTTGTAAAATAGTTACATTTTTATTAAAAATGTTATTTAACATATGGTTATGATTTTTAAAGGAATTGAATTTTTACATTTCTAATTTTGAATACATTAAATACAAATAGATGTAACACGTATAAACAAAAGCTCTTTAGAGTTTTCAGTAATATTTTATCAGTATCAACCTTTTGTACTGAGACCAAAAGGTCTAAGAATTTTTGGAAAGAAAAAAGAACATAAAACATAGTAGTAGTAATGGAAATGAGTGAAATGAAGAATGAAATGGAAAAAGATTAAATAAATGATAGGAGCTGGACAACCAATAAATGTAGGGGGGGGCAAATGGGGAAAGAGATAAGGTAGAATCCAAAAGTTCAGCCCGAATGACTTATAAGAATGACAAAATAAGAGATAAGAAAATAAAGATCAGGAAGTTTGGGGTATCAAGAATTCAGTTTTGACACATGAAATGGCAGCCAAGCAGAGAGACAAGTAAAGACAGCCAAGTAGAGAGACAATAGAAAAATAAAATAAAATCCATAAAGATGAAGATACAGTTTGATGGTTATGTGTATAGGAAAGATGAGGTTTTTCTGGTATCTGAACATAACTGAGCATCACTTCAAGCAAAAAAGATACACATAAGCAGTACCATAAATCCTGGGATCACTTGTTCCCAATTCTTTGTTAGAAGGTTGTTTTAGTTTCTTCTGAAAAGTTCTCTTAAACAGACAATTCTGAAAGCTTCTGGTTACATTTATCTTTTCTAAGTGCTTTTTAAATTTGTTCTCAGTCTTGGTTAAATTGCTAATTTCTAGGAGGCACGGCTCTAGGGGAATCAGACTGAAAAGACAGGCTTCATTCTTAGTCACTTTCTCTGGAGTTGGCTTTTTTTTTTTTTTTAAATAAAATGAAGACAATATGCAACGTTAATGTATTAGGCTTCTTCAGATCTAAAATTTTATGAAACAGCTATTAATACCCTTATCATGAGCAAACCCATACACCCAATCTCCAAGAGCTATAGAACAAACCTAGATATTGACTAGCAGTATTTCTCAACTCTGTCATTCCTATATAATATAAAGTAGGAATCTCTTAACTTTGTTTTAAAAGTTACTTCTTTTGAACTTTAAGAGAGGTCCCAAATCCTAGTATTTTGTCAAAAAATTTACTTGACTGGCAGACTTGGCAATTTTGCAAGTTTTCAAAATATTCTTATTTTACCACTCTACTTCCATTAACCATCACCTTTCCAGGCTAAAGAGTTCTACGATTGTTTTGGTCAATCTTAAAAACCTCTTCACTCCCTGATCCTTTAAATTGACAATATCCAGATTTTCTTCAATTCTGTTAAGTCTTGAAATCAAGGAGATTAAAGATGAATTAAATACTACAGGCAGAATAATATTGTTGTTGGTGGGGAGGGGGACCATCACTTTCCTGGGCTTTTTGGTGGTAAAGTATTAGGTTACTATCTTCATGGAATTGTTTATGGAAGTTACAGTGTATAGCATGCTTATCTTTCACTTTACTAGCAAAAGAATTCCTTCCCCCGCCCCCCAATGAAATTTCATGTAACACCTCACTATATAAAATGGGCCAGAAAGTGCGACACTCTGGTGGAGCTTTGTAAATGCCCCACAGACTCAGTTAGCCCTGTCCCTCCTTCAAATCCCATCCAACAAAGGTGCTTTCCAGGCAACATGGAGTGCACTGTGAAAACCACCACTTTATAGCATCTTTAAATGTTAATGATCCCAATATGCATTAAGAATCAAAGCCTCATATGAAATAAAGCAATTACTTTAGTAAAGGCCTCTTTACTGCAACTTCAATAAAACATTACAAAATCTATTTCTTTTCAATTTAGTTAAACATAATATAAAACTTATCATAGACGCATCTTAGGAAAACTGCCTTTTTCAAGCACTGAAGGAATGAACACACAGCATCAATGTAAACAACACCGGCTAGTAATTCCTCCTATGGTAGATGTCAATATAGTACCAGATATTGAAGACATGTTAACACTAAAATGGATCAAGATTATTTTTTATTGCACATATGCTTACAAATTTGCTGTTTTAGGTAGAGCTAAACCTCAAGTATTAAGTTAGTTTCAGACATATTTCCATCACCTGAATTACAGCAGTGAATTGCCTATATGTTCTCCTAGGATTATGTTTCAGAAATGAGAACATTAACCTTCTCAATTTGTCTAGTTTACTGGAGCACAGATTTAACATTTGTTTTTAACAAATCTAAACATTTAAAACCAAACATCATACTGTAAAGAAAACAATGCATATGTCTATTCATATAACTCTGGCTTAGAGAACTTCTGATTACATAATATTGTAAAGAGTCTTCAAAACTATTAATTCTTGCATGTATAATTAATCATCTATTTTGGAAAACTTTAATATTTCGAGAAATTGATTCATAATCAGGTTTTTATGCAGTCTCCCCTCCCCACCAAAAAACAACACACAATGACTCCAAATTTAATAAAGGAACCATTATCTTGGACTAAGCTTCAGAATAGTATTCACATTCTCTTTGCACTGTATTTCATAATTTAATGCAAAATGTGCTGTACAAATTGAAATAATACAGCATTTGAGCAGTCCACACTTAAAACAAACCTGGAACATTGACGGCCTGATCAAAAGACAAGAATGAAAACAAACTATAACTGCAAACACAAAATTTGGCTATTAATGGATCAGAAGTAATGGCGGATGCTCCTACTTTAAGCTGACCAATATCATATATTAAAAAAAAAAAGAGTGACAACAGATATTTGGCAATATCTTCTAAATTATTTATCCAAAATTCTCAAATGGAGTTATTTTTCATTCCTCACTCTTAAATTTTAAACTTCAATCACTCATGTTTTCCTTTTCAGACTGTTCAGAAGAAATAATTCTACTTAAACTTTTAACCTAGTGAAGTTTTTCCTCTCACATTTTTACATAAAAAGTTACTAAAATCACAATTCTGTGGCATTTGTTTTTATCATACGGACATTACACACCTAAGCTGTACTAAAGAAATTCGATCCTTTCTCATTCTTTCTAGAATGTTACCAAATTTGTAAGAACTCTTTTTCCATAGCTCTTCTTTATAACAATCATGACTGATGAAAAATGCATTTCATCTCCAGAGTAAATTAGCATCCATGCTTATTCCACATAGGTACTGCCAGTGGTCCCTGTGGTGTCCTTTCAACAATGACAAACTCATCAGGGTTGCCAAATGCCTCATAAAAAATCAATAAATCTTGTATTGCACGCTCTTCAATCTGAAAAAAGGGTGAAAAAAAAACTTGCTTTAATCTTTCAGCAGGATTATATTAGGTTTTAAATCTCCTTTTGTGGAAGTACCATTTTCTATGAATACAATGCAGCAGAACTAAATTAGGTATCCTGCTATTCCCTTTGCAAGCAGAAGGCTTAAAGCCTGAAAAAGAATAATCAGATAACCACCCTCCCTTGAATTTTAATCTCGAACAGAAAGAAAAAAAAAATCCTGAAAATAGTTGTTGGAATCTATTCATTCCAATAATTTCAGTGAGATACTTTCTGCTTCCAAATCTCCTAACTCTTCAGGACAACTATGGGTCTTATCTGTTTCCAACCCTGGCTGCCTGGTCTTTCAACTAAATCTGTGGAATTTTAATATCCCTCTAATAATTTCTCTTTTCTATAAGTTAGCCAAAGTTGGTATCTGTGGCTTACAACCTAAGAACACTTACTGATCCATAAGTACTAGATAATGCCAAGTTCATTACTGATCACTTTCATACATATATATATATATAAAATATATTTATGTAATAAAATATATATATAAAAATTTTATTATTATATTTTTTAGAGAGCACGCATGAGTGTGGCAGGAGGGGGAGAGGGAGAGAGAGAATCTTAAGCAAGCTCCACTGCCCAGTGTGGAGCCAGAAAGGGAGTTTGATTTCATGACCCTGAGATCATGACTTGAGCCAAAATCAAGAGTCACATGCTTAACAGACTGAGCCACCCAGGTGCCCTATTGATCACTATTTAAAAAAACTAAAACAGTCCAAAGCATTGCCAGTGCTAAAAAAAAAAAAAAAAGTTACCCTTGTGACAATTGCTTTGTTCTAAATTATCCTGAATTCCTTCAATTAATACTATTGAGTCCCTTAGTTTTATACTACATTTTAACATGATAAATATATGTACCTTTGTGATGAAAACAAACACAATTTTCTCAAGATGAAATGTTATCTAGCCCTTCACTAAATTAAATCCATAAAGGCACATTACCTACCTGAATCAAAGCCAAGGGTTTTTCTCGACTTCTGATAAGAGCTGCTTCCTGCTGTAGTTCTTCTTCTACAATAGATGCAAAAGTGACTGGGGCTACCATGGAAGGAGCAGTCAATGAAGAAGACAGCCAGGGACTAAAAGAATAGTAACAATGAGTTCTCATTCATCATTGCAAATTTTTGCATATAAATTCTCCTCTGAAATATTAAACAGTGTTACATTTTTTTTCCCAGTGACCTACAATATGAAGGGACTTGGAAGCTTTTGCATTCTCTTTACAGAATGGTGAGATGAGAAAGAGAAGCAAGGAGAACTAATATTTTATTTGGATCAGTGCTATAGAGAAAACTTTAGAAAACACCAAAAGGCTGGATGGAACAGAAATGATATAAACAAACAGAAAGGTAACTCAAACTATGGAATAGACAGTAGTCAGAAAACTCATTCTATTCAATATACTACTACCAATTTTTAGTCTTATCTTTCACTACTAAACAATAGCTTAGCTTTGGAGGCTCCAAAGCTAATCAGTTAGCCTTACTTGTGACTGTCTAGAAGTGGTAAATCTGAAATATGGTTGCCTTCTGGTCCTGGGGTACCATGAGTGGAGCAACTGCAAAACAAATGCCAAAACCAGAGGTTAAAACTTCTACTAATATTAGCAAAATTGTTTACTAATAGAAATACAGAGGAAGAATTACAAGTCCTGACTCAGGATTCAAGTTAATGAGTGGAAGTCAGACTTACCTTTAAAATTATAAGTAAAAAAAAATCTACAGGGGTGCCTGGCGTTTGCCCTCAGCTCGGGACATGATCTAAGTGTTCTGGGATCAAGCCCAGCATCCAGGCTCCCTCTTCAAATAAATAAAAACCATTAAAAAAGAATCTATAGGTAGTTATAAAATCCTGTGTATAAAATACCAGAGAGATGTTGCAAGAAATGTTCTAATTTTTCTAATAATACTCATACAGCCATTTACTATTATCAAACACACATTAGGAAATACGGAAAACTTTGTAAATAAAGTTTTACATTAGTAATAGTTTATGAATAAAAATGAAAAATTAGCATTAAGTTTCAAAATACATACACACCAGATAATTAGCCAAATTGTATGAACAACTAATAGAGTAAATACTTTAATAAGCCAGGCATTAAACCAGGATGGAAACATATAAGATATGATTTCTTTTTTCTACGAAATCACAAAATGAGTAAACAATATATAAAATGATATATAGCAGAAAACAACTTAGACTCCATCTAACAAGGACTATGAAAATAAAGATTTGGTATTTGAGAGGGCCTCATGGAGAAGACAATAAAAGAGGTATAGGATGAGGCGGTAGAAGTTTTCCTGTAAGGGAAAAAAAATTAACAAAGGTACTACAGAGACTGGCCTAATTATGGAATTTTATAGCTAGAAAGGTACCTAGAGTTATCAGGATTAATCAAATGCCCTCTTTCAGGAATGAGCAAATTTACGCCTAGGCAGGTTTAATACAAAGTCAGAGAATGAACAAACAAATATTGACTTCCTGATTTATTTATGGATTACCTGTACAGTTGTTAGGTATGTATAGCACTATAGTGCTGAAAATCAGGCTGATTAAAAACTCGGTCCCTTCAGAAGGGAAAACTGAAGGGAGAGAAATCAGAGAGAGAGATGAACCATGAGAGACTATTATGGACTCCAGGAAACAAACTGAGGGTCTCAGAGAGGAGGGGGATGGGAGGGATGGGGTAACCAGGTGATGGGTATTGAGGAGGGCATATGCTGGGTACTGAGGTGGGCACATGTGATGAGCACTGGGTGTTATATGCAAGCAATGAATCATTGAACACTACGTCAAAAACTATCTAGTGGCTACCTTAAGATACAAACAAAAACAAAAACTAAAACCTTAGTCCCTTCCCCTCTAAAAACTCTGAGAGGAAAGATTTAAAAATCTATTTATAGGGGTGCCTGGATGGCTCAGTGGGTTAAAGCCTCTGCCTTCAGCTCAGGTCATTATCTCAGGGTCCTGGGATCAAGTCCAGCATTGGGCTCTCTGCTGGGTGGGGAGCCTGCTTCCCCCGCTCTCTCTGCCTGCCTCTCTGCCTACTTGTGATCTGTCAAATAAATAAATAATATCTTTTAAAAAATCTATAAACAATGATAAAACAATATGAGATAAAACAACCGATACTTGTACCAATTTGCACAAAGTAGTATGGATTCATAGGAGAAACGGACATGAGGGCTTCACTGAAGAAATGGCATTAAAGCTGAGGACAGTGGCACTGAAATAGGGTTTTTGGCTGTAAAATATATGGAATGGTAAAAGACTTTGGTAACTTAAGTAAAGATATTAATAGAATGGCAGGATTAGAGTTTGGAAGAGATTAAAAGAGAACTAAAGTTAAAATGAACCATGAGTGCCAGAGTACAAAATACATTGAAAGCTAAAACATTTAGAGCTGATGCATGGGCAAATAAATTCACTGAGAGTATTTTCAAATATTTTATCTCACTTAATCTTTGCAATACTCTATAAAGAAAACATGTATTATTTCCATTACAGTGATTAGGGAATTCAAACTCAAAGAATATTATATATAATTGCCTGAGTCATAGGTTGGGAAGTAACAGAAACAGAACACAAAGCAGATCTTTTTCACTCAGAGTACAGTATGTTTTCCATTATCATAAACCTGCCTTTATTTCTATAATTTCCCTTAGTTTAGAATCCATTCCACTACAAATGTCTTCTTATTCTTTAAGGACTGGCTCAAATACCACCTTCTCTCTACTCCTACAGCACTTTCAGCTACTATTACAGAGCTTCCCACACTGTGTTGCTATTGTTTTCACATCTGTCTTAACTGCTGGACTAGTCTCTCAAGGTACAGAACTGTGCCTCATGTCCAACAGAATATGTGGAACACAGTTGTTTATAAATAACAGAATAAGAAAGCCAGAGGATTTTAAGTATGAAATGAAAACAGGTTTTTTTTTTTTTTTTTAAGTTCCTAATTCCTTTGAATTACGGATAACTCTAGATGGTAGATACTGAGTGAACTGAAAATAGGTATAGTTATAGGTTCTTAGTTTTAAGCTCTAGGACTTGAAATCTATGATATCCAAAATAGGACTTGACCTATGATATCCAAAATAAGAGAAATTTCCAGGATGAAGTAAAAAACGTCTAGCCAGGAGAAAAATGAAGCTAAGAAAATGAATTAGAACGCTACTGGAATAAATTTTACAAGATGATGAGTATCTAGACTAGAATAGCTACAGAATGAAGGGAAAAAAATTCTACATTCTGATGGAATAGAGTGCTACTTTAGTGACTAAATGCAAATTCCATGGTTAAGGTCCTTGAAAAGTCCTTGAAGGAAGGAAAGAAGGAGAGAAAGACAGAAAGAAGGAAAGAAAGGAAAAAAGAAAGAAAAGAAAAGTCCTAAAGTCGGTCTGAGATTAGAGATTAGAGGCCTTCTGGGGCACTAAAGCATAATATGGAATAAACACAGATAATGACTTGAGTGCTATTCAAAAATCCCTCCAGTGTCTGGGATTGGCTAAGTGTTTGACACTTTCAATGAAATGGAAAAATATTGTAGAATCCTTTATTATTTAATTAAGAGCATCTACAAGCTGTCTGTGAAAAATGATATGGTACTGGCTAAAACAGATTATCAGGACTAAAGTATCTATTTAGGCCTTGTTAAATCAAACTTAAGCAATTAGAGCTTAAGTATAACAACTGGCCTGTATAACATTTTATCATTTATAAAGTACTTCCATATGCATTATCAGATATTAAGCCTTATAATAAACCTGTATGATATTATTCTTATTTTAGATGTGCTTAATCTTGTTCAGAAAGGTTCACAGAGGGCTACTGTGTTAGACTGAAACTCAAATCTGTTTTCTAACATTGTAATCCCAAAAGCCTTTCCCTTACTGATTTTTTCAGTGGATAATCTCATTAGCTATAAATTTACCCAAACAACTGAAAGTTCATGAAAATTTCATCTTAGAATGAAGCAAAACTATTAGAGCTTTGATTAAACAAATATCAAAAACATGATAAGCTTTCAGATAATAAATACAGCATTGTTAAGCTGTAGGTATTTGCAACACAGAAACAGACTTCTCAATAGACAATCTGTATAAAATTTAGCCTTCTGAAAATAAAAGCAACATTAAAAGTCTGGCTATAATAAAATCTATTTTCAGGGATTTTTGTTCAAACTGAACATTAATCTTACCAAATTTAGACTTTGAGAATAACTAAATTACTTCTTACTCATACCACTGACTTTTAATTTTTTTAAGGAATTCTGTATTAGCTTAATTACAAATTACAATTTACAAATTATAAATTATAATTAATTACAATTATTTACAATTACATTAATTATGTTTAGAGCTGGCAGAGTAATTTTTGCCTTGCAAGTAGCTTTCCTTGCCAGTAAGAAACACAAGATCATTTTCTGCCCAGAATTACTAAAGGGATGCTTAAGTGGAAGGAAAATGAAAGAAAACACATGAAAATGAAAAAGAACATATAAGTAATAATAAACACATAAATTCCACAAATCCCTCCTTTCTGCATTTTAACATCCCCAAATAACATTGCCATTCCTGGATTTCTCTAGCCTTGGCTGGGGTGGTGGGAGGGGGTGGGGGGTGGAGGTAATCGTATTTTCTACATTTAAAACAAGAATACATGATTTGAGGAATTTCCTAAGATGAACTCCATTACACTTGCCACACAAATTCCCTAAAGGAACATACCATTTGTCTTCCAGCTATAATTCTCACTATTACCTCTATTTACACCATCTCTATTACACTTCTGCTCTCTTAAAAATCCCATTTTGTGTTCAAAAGCTTGTGGCAATAAATCAATATTTTTTTGACATCATTCATTACGGCCATACATATAATGATCAAATATTTGGCACTGAATAAGAAAAGTGTTTATGAACTATTACTCAAGCCCTTCTTCAGTTGGGTTTTTTTTGATAATTCCAACCCATAGTCATTTTTTCCCTCTCCACTCACCTGGCACTTAAATCATATACTGCTTGTGACTTAATACTGTTATATTGTATTCCAATTTCATTCTTGACCTTTCATTTACCTTTCAGGTATGCACACTTAGACTTACCAACTAGATATTTCAAACATATTTAAGGGACTAGACCTATATTTAACACTTCCTATGTATACACCTGATAGAGGCAAGCAGAATGCTGTTCATATATAATTTGGTGAATTAATATTTTACTTTGTTTCATTATTTCTTTTTTAAAAAGCTCACTTATGAGTTCATGTTTTCTATAATGAAATTAAAAAATGAAAGTCAAGCAATTTCCCTTCTCAGTGATCATATGATATTATACAGTGATCAGTGATAATATACAGCTATTTAAAACATTAACTTCCACTTACCAAACAGACAAGCTATGGATGGCATGACACCATTATACACTCCTATATAATACTCTTGTATTATATAATATACTGATAAAATACTCCTGTAGAATACTGTATACTATTATACACTCCTTTACAATTTCTAAACCCATATAATAGCAGAAGCCACTTTTCACAATTAAGAGCCTTGATGTTATAGCACACTCTAGTGATCAACTATGAAACCACAAATCGTCAGTATTTTAAGATAGACTTATCCAAAGAAAATAAGAAAATTTCAATCTATAGTGTTAATATTTAAAATGTAAAAATATTAAAATGAACTTAATGCTCATAACTTACAATTTACACACCAAAGGCATACAGTATAACTTACTCATTAGAAACAAATGTTACCTGAAACAGCTACAATTTTACCTTAACTTATGATCTTGTTCTCACTGAACTCTATTACATGCTAGAAAATATTCTAAGCATTGGTAATTCAGTGAGGAGCACAGATCAGTCTCTCATTGAGATGACTCTCCTATGCTTTCATTGAACATATAGTTAGATATACAGACATTAAAATATTTACAGTTGAAAACATTAAACAATGAATCACACTAATAACTGTGAAAAGTGTGATGAGTGAGAAGTGCTGTGGGAAAATATCAGAAAATACTGACCCAGTAAGGGAAGTCTGACTTCACCAAAGAATATAACTGAATAGAGACAAAGAATCAGAGTCATCTAGTTAAAGGGTAGTGGCAAGAAGTAAATGGTATTTGAGAAACTGAGAGAAGAACAAGATAGAGAAAATCCAGAGATGTTAAAAGAGAAAGATAAGAGGTTAGAAGAAAACAGACTATGAAGGCCTTAAAACCCAGATAAGAATTCTAGCTTTTACCCTAAGAGCAATAACATCTGCCATTTTGAAAAAGAATATAACTGCTTCAATATACTGGAGAGAGGAAGATAGGTTATGGCAAGACCAGTTAGGAGGCTACTCAGGGTGGCCCAGGTGAAAGATCACAGTAATCTGAATGAAGGTAAAAACAGTGGAGATACAATTTAATATATGATTTAAGGAATATTTAAGGATTAAAACTGGAGTGTCCTGATGATAGACTGAATATTAGTAAGGAAGGTGGAATAGTAAAGCCTTGCCATTTAACATGGAAGAAAATTCAGGAAGAATGGATTTTTTTAAAGAGAACTTTTATCTTTATTTTAAACTAAGCATTATGATACACTTTTTTATTTCCACTTAACCATAAAATATTCCATTCCTCTCATGAAGAACTGGACTTCATATATGCATTTTTTTTAATTGAAGTAGAATTAACATATAATGTATTTGTTTTAGGTATACAAGAGTGATTAACAATTCTATATATTATGCTATGCTTAACCACAAATGTAGTCACCATCTATCACCATACAACATTATTACGTATCATTGACTATATTCCCTATTGTGTACTTTTCATCCCCATGACTTATTTATAACTGGAAGTTTGTATCTCTTAATGCCCTTCATCTATTTTGCCCATGCTCCCAATCCTCCCTTCTGGCACCAACATACCCATTTATAGACATGAATGTTTTGCTTATTTCTTTTGTTTTGTTAGACTCCACTTAGAAGTGAAATTATATTGTCTGACTTATTTCACTTAGCATAGTACCCTCTAGGTCCATCCACGCTCTCACAAATGACAAGATCTAATTCTTCTTTATGACTAAGTAATATTCCATCACACACACACACACACACACACACACACACACACACACAATCTTCTCTATCCATTTATCAATTGATGGACACTTAGGTTGCTTCCATATCTTGACTATTGTAAAAAAAATGCAATAAATACAGGGGAGCCATGTAATTTTTGAATTCATGTTTTTGTTTTCTTTGGGTAAATCAGGAAGGATTTTGGAAGAAAAATCAGGAAGAATGAGCTGCTTTGTAATTTTGTTTGATTTTATGAAAGGAGTTTGAGGAAAACATTGTTTGGTTTTAGACAAAGTTAAAATATTTCTGAACATCCAAGTAGGATGGAGTTATGAAGAAGAAAGCTGAGTAAGTCTGAAGCTCAGATGACAGTTGTGAGCAGGCAATATGATTTTTGAGTCTTTAGTGTATAGCTGATAACTGAAAATAGAAGCTCATGAAATGGTGGAGAAAGAATAAGAATGAAATGAGAATATGACCTGTAATTGAACTTTAAATAGAATGAGTCATATAAAAAGTTCATGTTTTTGGCAATATGGAGGTCACTGCTGAACTTACTCTGAACTGTTTCAGTTTAGTAATGGGACTGGAAGCCAGACTGGATTAAGAAGTGATTGGGAGTTGACAACTCTTTTGAGAAATCTGGCTGTGAAGGGATTAGGGGATTGGTAATGATAGGAAAACTGTTAGAAAAAAGTGTGGGGGATGACTGAGGGATTCATTACCTCATCCAGCCCACATGAGAGAGATCTAATAAGCATGTATACAACCAGATAGGAGGTATCTACCTACAAGTACAAAGCTGTATATCCACAAGAAAAGAGAGGGATAATTCACAGCTTAAGGCTTTTAAAGTAGAAAGGAGTTAAGATACCAGCACAGGTATAAATATTAACCATAGATAGGAAAAATAACTCTTTGAGTGCAAAATAAAAAAGGAAAAAAAATGAATAAAAATAGAGACAGACTTAATGTGTTTCACAGTAAGAAAACAGGGAAGTTACATGTCTTCTATTTAAATGCCTGGTCTACACCACTCACCACACAACTTACAAAAACCAGTAGTAATCTTATGTTTCTCTTATATCAATAAAAAGACTATACTGTATTCAATTTTTAAAAATATTGTGATAGATGCAGGATCATAACAGTGTGACAACCAATTTTTTAAAACAATTTCTAAGAAATTTTGGAATCAAAATATGTAATGAGATATACAAATAATGACTTTTTAAAACATTTGTTTAGAATTATATACCTAATAGACACATTTATGAAATAAATATATAAACATAAATCCAAGTATATGGTTCAGTGGCACTCAAATGTAGTTGAAAATAAACATTTTTACTCTGAGAATTTAATAACATTTAAAAGCCTACCTGTCATTTAGGAATGGAATAAAATGCCCCTCACTCAACATCTTTTAAGAATCCAACTTACAAAATACTGAATAGCTCTACATTATTTAGTTCAGTCATTTTCAGTGTATCATAAAATGTTCACCAAACTTTGTTAGTACTTTTCTGAAATACATTTTGAGACTAATAAAAAAATATGCACTCAAATACTTTTTTTTCCAAATACTTTTAATACATTAAAGATCACTGACATGTTAACTTCTGTTGCCAGGTTAATTCATTTCTATACCAATTCAAGAAGAAAATTTCTTCCGCCATCTCTGTTTAAATGAAGTATGCTCTTAGAGAATCTTAAACCATTTATAAATTTCAGTCAGAATTTTCTTAATATTAGACAATTAAATGCTGAAATAAAAGTTGAGGTTGATACAATTTTTCATTATATTTTATACACTTAATTACAAATGTAAGGTTTCTCTTTTGGACTGTGTGCTCTCTACAGGCAGGGGCTAAATTCATTTTATCACTGTAACTCTAAATACTTGTCAATTTTAAAACTACCAATGTCTTAAATCATAACCAATTCTGTATTTATGACCCTAACAAACCAGCCTTAATATTCTCACTTTTTCATAAGTAAACATATAAAAAGCTGATCTATTTTATATGTTAGAATTACATTTAAGATTTTTGTAGTGTTCCACTAATAAAAGTTTTCATAAACACAGGGAGATAGACAAAATGATTTCTTCAGATTCTTTCTGATCTGATTTTCTGTATCATTTAAGTAAATGGCTCAAGATCTTTGGTCCCAAATGTACATTATAATAAGGCAGGAGGTCACAATATCAACAACGAAAATGTTTAAAGAGTTCATCTAAACCAGTAATTTCCAATTTTAGAAGACTTTGATAGTTCCTCGGAGTTGCTTAAAAGGCAGATATGATAAGGTTGAACTATAGTATTGTTCCCAGACCCCTCCTCTTAATTCAATCAGAGAAATTTAGATTAGATTAGATTAGAAAATTAGATTAGATTAGATTAGAGAAATTTATATTAATTTATTAACTTATTACTGGAATTAGACATAAGATTTCACATTAAAAATGGCTTAGAGGAAAAAGGCCTAACAAATAGTGTTTAAAAAGCTTTATCATTATGTAAAATATTAATCTGGTCACAGTACAACATTCTTAATTACATTTTCGTTTTGTCTAAAATACTTTAAGGATTAATATCTTTGGAAGACGTCATATTAGCAGAAAGAAGAAAAAAAAGATCCCATTTAGTCAACCAACTTGAAACACGGTTCTTTCTTCCAACACTGGATTATCTAATGCTCCAAAAATGTTCTTTTTTGAACAATGATTAAGAGAATTTATATACTATGGCAGAAAAACTATTTTTATTAGAAAATTGCTTTTTAAATTATGATTAGATTTTCATGTTCCATGTAGTTATTTAAAATATGAAACATCTTTTAGAGGTGCCTGGGTGGCTCAGTGGGTTAAGCCTCTGCCTTCAGCTCAGGTCATGATCTCAGGATAATGGGATCGAGCCCCACACTGGACTCTCTGCTCAGCAGGGAACCTGCTTCCCCTTATCTCTCTGCATGCCTCTCTGCCTACTTATAATCTCTCTCTGTCAAGTAAATAAATAAAATCTTTTTTAAAAGAATAAATAAATATGAAACATCTTTTAAGATACACTGAACTGGGTTGTCTGGGTGGCTCAGTTGTTAAGCGTCTGCCTTCAGCTCTGGTCATGGTCCCAGGGTTCTGGGATCGAGCCTCACACTGGGCTCTCTGCTTGGCGGGAAGCCTGCTTCTCCCTCCTTCTCCCCCTGCTTGTGTTCCCTCTCTCATTGTGTCTCTGTCTGTCAAATAAATAATTAAAAACAAAACAAAACAAAACAAAAAAACACTGAACTTTAAAAACTAGTAACAAAAATAACTAGAGAAAGAACTGGAAACACCCGAACATCCATCAACAGATGCAGATATATAGGTTGCTTTATGACAATGAAATACTACCCAGTAGTAAAATGGAATGAACTAATGATACACATAGCAAAAATCAAAAAACTATATACTGAGTAAAAGAGAATTTTTAAAAGTACAGATTACATTATCCTACAGGTATAAAACTAGAATATACAACATAGTCTCTATTGACACAAGAGGATTAGCAGCTGCATAGAGAGCAAAATGAGGAAGAGAGAAAGAGATCACCAAGGGGCATGAGGAAAGTTCTGAGAATGACGGTTATATCGTCATTGTCTTGAATATAGGTGGTAATGGTTTCACAAATGCATACATATGCCAAAACATCAAACTGTACACTTAAGGTATATACAGTTTACTGTAAGAAAATTATACCAAAATAAAGCCACAAAAAAGCAGACATGTTAATTTTGAATGTATAAAAGAATGTGTAAAACTCTGCCTGATAAATTTTTAAAGATTATTTCAGAATGTAAAACCACCACAGAATTTTTTAAGGTAAAAAATTTTTAACTTATTACCTTTCAACTTTTGGAGCCTGGGAATTTTCTATTCCTTTAAAACAAACTTTTCTGACATGATTTCCTGAACTATGGCCAATAACAGATTTTTTTTCTTCTAAGAAATCCCGGAATGACTTGGATGAAACTGAATGCAGAGAAGATGCCCTACAAAAAAGAACAAAAATCAGTTACAACATCCATTTTTTTAAAAGGTCATTGTTAGAAATTACCAGGGGGAAAGGAAGAGAACGTATATAAAAATTTTACAGTGATGATCTATAAATTGGTTTTTAATGTGATGTTAGATTCTTGCTGTCAGTTGTGAACTAATCAAAATGATGTGATAAAAAACAATGGAGACCAACACTGACGATAACCCAGATGTTGAAATTAGCAATGATATTAAAAACAAGTGTTATAACTAAGCCTCAGGCAGCAATAAAAAATGCTCAGAATAAATTGAAGAATAAGCTCAGGGAAAAGAAACTATGAAAAAGAACAAAATAGAAATTCAATAACTTTTAATACAGTATTTAAAAAACAAAGTTTACTGGATGGATGGAATAGCCAATTTGAAAAGAATCAGTAAAACTGAAGATAAATCAACAGAAATTTTTAAAACTAAACAAAGGGAAGAAAAGACTGAAGAAAAATTATGCCATGGGGACTTATCAGATAATATCAATAGGTCTACCATAAGCGTAACTGGGAGCACCAGAAGAAGAGGTTAGAAATACGGCAGACAAAAATATTTAATGAAACAACAGCCAAGGATTTCCCAAATTTGGTGGAAGATAAAAAGATTCAAGAATTTTAGCAAACTCCAGAGAAAATCAATCTAAAGAAAACCATACTTAGACATGTAATAAACAAGCTGCTAAATACCAAAGATCAAAAGAAAATTTTGAAAGAAATATAACACAATATGATACTCTTATTAGAAACAAGGAAAGCCAAAAGACAATGGAACAACATATTTAATTTTATGAAAGCTAGGAAAAAATGCTATCAATCCAGTATTCTATATCCATCTGAGTGAACCTGGACAAGGATCCTCTCCAAGTCAGGATCAGAAATGACGATAGTCCTGGCTAAACCTTGATTACAGCAGTGTGGGATACTTGAGCCAGGGACACCCATAAGCAATTACTCAGTGAAGCTGACCTAAAGGAACTATGAGACAATAAACTGATTGTTTTAAGCCATTGTTTAGGGATAATCTAAGGATTATCTAAATAATAAATTAGTTGGGGCTATCTAACGAATATAAGATACCACTGGAATTAAAAAAATAAAGATTATAAGTATTTATATTTACTTCATGTAAATACATTTGATAAAAATCAATTTATTAGGGTGCCTGGGTGGCTCAGTTGGTTAAGCATCCGATTTCAGCTCAGGGCATGATCTCTGCAGTAATCGGGTCAAGCCCTGTGCTTAGTATAGTCTGCTTCCCCTCTCTGTCCCTCCCACTCAGGCACTTTCTCTCTGAAATAAATAAATCTTTTAAAAAAATATTTATCAAAGGTAACAAAAATATGAAATAAAAATATATATAGACCTATCTCTATTTTAAAAACTGAATTAATCCACTAGCTTTTTTAACTGTAGAAACTAACAAGTTAATTCTATTTTTTATATGGGAATATAAAAAACCTAAATTAGCCAAAGTATTCTTAAAGAAATACAAAGTTGGAAGAAGACAGAACAAGTCAGAGTAATCAAGACAGAGGGGTACAGACATATGGATTAACAAACAGATCAGTGGAAAAGAATAGTGAGCTCAAATACAGATCCTCATATACACAGCCATTTCAATTTCTTAATTCCCAAAACAATTCAGTGGTAAAAGTATTTTATCTATAATAAATGGTTGATAGAAGAAAAAACCTTTACCTTTATCTCATACCATATCCCAAAATTAATTCAAGGTGGATCACAGACCTAATGTAAAAGCTAAATATCCTAGAAGAAAACAAAACACTATCTTCATAACTTGGTGGTAGGCAAAGGTTTCTAGGATCTATAGAGGAATAAACACCAAATACAGAAATGGTGAATCAGACTTAACTAAAATTAAAATTTCTGATCACAAGACATTAAGAAAATAGAATATAAAATAATTTTTTTTTAAAAAAAGGGAAAGAAAAAAAAATCTGCAAAACACATAGTTGACAAATGGCTTGTATCCATACTGTAAAAAGAAAGAACTCCTAGAGGGGTGCCTGGGTGGCTCAGTCAGTTAAGCATCTGCCTTTGGGTCAGGTCATGGTCCCAGGAACCTGGGATTGAGCCCTGCATGGGACTCCCAGATCAGTGGAGAGCCTGCTTATCCCTCTCCCCACTGCTTATTCTCTCTCTCTCAAATAAATAAATAAAATCTTTTTTTTTTTTTTAAGTACTCCTAGAACTCAAAACTAAAAAACAAGTAGTGGGGCGCCTGGGTGGCTCAGTGGGTTAAGCCGCTGCCTTCGGCTCAGGTCATGATCTCAGGGTCCTGGGATCGAGTCCCGCATCGGGCTTTCTGCTCAGCAGGGAGCCTGCTTCCCTCTCTCTCTCTCTCTCTGCCTGCCTCTATGCCTACTTGTGATCTCTCTCTGTCAAATAAATAAATAAAATCTTAAAAAATAATAATAATAAAAATAAAAATAAAAAACGAGTAGTAAAAGACAAGGCAATTTCAAAAAGCAAGCAAAAACAATTTGACTAGGCACTTCACAAATAAGGAAATGCTAATGACCAATAAGCACATCAAACAGTCCTCATTATTCATCAGGGAAACACAAAACCACAATGAGAGGCTGCTGCACACCCACCAGTATGGGTAAAATTAACTGACAATACCACATGTTGGTAAGAATATAAAATAACCAATGCTCTTGCTGGTGGGAAGATAAAATGGTACTAATCCTATGGGAAAAGGTCTGGCAATTTCTTAATAAGTAAACATACATCTTCTGTATAATTCAACAATTATCTCTAGGATTCATCCAAGAGAAATTAAAATATATGCCCGTAAAAAGGCCCAAACGAGAATGTTAACAGCAGCTTTATTCATAATTACCAAAAACTATCAACAGGAATAAACACAAATTGTATACTCATACCTTGGAAGACTACTGAATAATAAAAAGGAATAAATCATTGGTATACACAAGCTAGATGAAACTGAAAAACATGCTGAATGAAAGAAGCCAGACAGAAAAAAGTACAATGTTTGACTCTCATTATATAAAGTTCTAAAAGATTTGAAACTAATCTGTGGTCAAAGAACAAAAATCATGAGAGTGTTTGACACTGGTATGGAGGGGGCGGCCAGGATAAAAGAGAACTTTCTGAAGAAAACTTATTCTGGGATAAGGGTAATGCTCAGCAATTTATTAAAAAGATAATAAACAATGACTAAATGAGGTTTTTTCCAAGGAATGCAAGGTAGGTGTAACAGTTAAAAAAAATCAATATAAAACATACATTAACAGGATAAAGTAGAAAAATCTTATAGAAAAGACCTATGATCCAAAATATGACCAACAAAAGGCAAAGATCTGAATATGTATCCCAAAGATATGAAAATGGCCAATAAGCCCTCAAGAAATGTGAAATAACCCACACGCATTAGTAGCTAAAATGAAAAAGATTAAAGGTACCAAATATTGGAAAGGATATGTAACAAGAAGAATTCTCACTCACTATTGGCAGAATATAAAACATAACCGTTTTGGAACACTGTTTAGTGCTTTTCTTATAAAGTCTAACATTCACTTAAACATACGATCCAACAATTCCACTCCTAAGTATTTACCCAAGAGAAATAAAAACATGTCTATTATGAGTTACACATAAATAATAATTTTTCATAAAAATATACTGGAAACCTAGTATTTCTCAACAAAAGAGGAAGAAATTACAGATAAATGCAACAACATGGATGAAGCTCCAAAACTTTAAATTGAATGACAGAAAGCCAGACATAATACAGAACACAACTGTACTTATATGCCATTTATATAAAGTTTGAGAGCAGGCAAAAACTAAGTTATAGTGACAAATTTCATCAATGATGGCATAGGTGGAGACTGAAAAAGGTACTAGAATGATGGAAATATTTCTTTTTATTTTCACTGGAGTGGTAAATACACAGATCATACATCTGTCAAAACTCCTATACACAAAATCAGTGCATTTAACACATGTAAATTATTCCTTGATAAAGTTACTTTAAAAAAATATAATAGAAAAAGAATTCGGAACTCCTTCCCAAATGACTAAAATAAAGCTAAAAAATGCCAACTTTTGGTAAAGAGGTGGAGAAAGGACAACTCATATACCATTGATGAGACTGTTCTGTGACAGCCACTAAAAATGAATATATGCATATCTTATGATCCAGTTATTCCTAGTTATATACCCAACAGAAATACAAAAGTACTTCAACAAAGACATGAACTAGAACATCTATAGCAACACTAATCCTAATAGTAAAATAACAAAGATATTCAAATGCAAACAAAAGCTGAATGACTAGGTTGCGGTATATTACACTGTACAAATTAGTACTCATCAAAATATGAATGAGTTTCATAAATATGCTGAACAAAAGGAAGCCAGACCTAATTCTATTGGTATACATTAAAAGAAAAATCTATGGAAAGAGAAGTCAGGATAGTGGATGATAAAAAAGATAGTGGGTTTGTGCAGGGGGAGGAGACGTAGAAAGGTGGCAGGAGGGGACTCAGAAGATGCTGGTAATGTTACTTCTTGGTCTGAGTGCTGGTTGCATAGGATGTGTTCAGTTTGTGAAAATTCAACCTATAAACTTATTATAACTGTACTTCTAAGGATATATTGTTACTTAAAATGCAAACCTAATTTTACATTGAAAAAATAGAGGAAATAAAAATTAGGTTGATCTAAATACACAAAATGAATCACACCCACACAGATGTAATACTTTGATAATTAGTTGAAAGTGAAATGTATTTTAGAATAATACCAAAAAACAGGCAAAAAATTAAAAAATCTATACAGACTAATTTAGCTTTCAAAGAGTTGCTACTCAGATTTTTATAATATCAATCTCTTAATTCAACAATCAGTGTTGTATTTTACAATCAATGCAAAAACAATTTGCAGGATAATAGAGTTAGGTTTATCAGCTCTGTTGCTAGGCTGACTGGGTTCAAATTTTAGCTCTGACCTTGAGAAGTTAACTTTTGTGTTTCCTCATCAATAACATGAGGTTACTAATACCATCTCCATCATCATAATGGCTGTTATGAGGATCAAATTGTTAATTTATTAAAAAAATACTTAAACCAGTAGCTGATACAGAGAAATGCAATGTTAAGTCTTACGATCCATGATTTTCAGAGCATTTAACAAAACTGTGATCTAAAAGAAAAAGGAGACAATGAGAACAAAGAAATTCTGACATGAATACATATAATCAGTTATGACAGGCTTAGTATCTCTTTCCTTCTAAAGTCTCAGAAAAATAACTTTTAAAAGATAACCTTTAGCTACTAGTTATTTAATACACTAGAACTACATCATATCCTTAGCATCATTTTCAGAATCCTTAACATTAGAGTCAAAATTATAAGCAATAATAATGTAAATAATTTCCATGCCTAACTTTAAATTTTTTTTCTACTTTCTTTACTCAGAGAACAAAGTGGTCATGTTACTAAGTGGACACAAATGATCACTGGATTAAGTCCCAAAAAAGTTAAATTCATACTGACAAGAAATCATAAAGTCCCATACCTAGATTAAGTTCATAAACTATTTGAGATAGCCCATAAAAGACCAATTCCTTCTAAAATCCTGTATTTTGTCTGAATAGCTCATTTGTACCTAACTCTGATCTAATTAGCAAACCATATTTGCAAAACACTTTAACATGCATCATGTAATTTAATTCTTCCAGTAACAATCCTAAAAGACTAGTATTTTTATCATATCCTATTTTTCAAAGAGGAGTGAAACTAAAGTTCAGGGATCACCAGAGAGAAGGCAGAATTGGGATCCAAATCCACTTCTTAATGATCAGAGAACTCCTCCTTTATCTAGTCTACCACTGCCTTCAGTAAGAAATCAAGGCAACACTTCTTATGAAGTGCCAAAGATAACACAAATAGTAAGAAGATACTGATGATTCACACTTTGTTTTGTTATCGTATGAGCTAAGCATCCTGTGCAACAAAACAGTAACTTTTTACCAAACTTCTCAGTAAACTTTTACCAAATTGCTCAGTAATAATTAGATCAATACAAAACATCTCAGGTAAGATTTTTCTAAGAAAAATAAGTTCGCCAAAAACAATACATGTTAAGGAAGTCAATTAATTGTGTGGCCACATGACAAATCAAGTTATAATTTATTGAAGTAGAAATGGCTAACATTTATATATTTGATTAGACAATGTTGAAGGTGCTATGCTTAATGTTTCCTGCTTTAACTCAGTTTCAGCTTTTTTTTTTTAAGATTTTATTTATTTGACACAGAGAGAGAGAGAGAGATCACAAGTAGGCAGAGAGGCAGGCAGAGAGAGAGGGGGAAGCAGGCTCCCTGCTGAGTAGAGAGCCGGATGTGGGACTCGATCCCAGAACCCTGAGATCATGACCTGAGCTGAAAGCAGAGGCTTAACCCACTGAGCCACCCAGGTGCTCCTCAGTTTCAGCTTCTTAATACGCCTGTGAAATCGGTACTATTTTTAGCTCTATTTATGTACAAGGTAAGTAAGATAAAGAAAGATTAAATAACTGATCTAAGTTTATTTTGCTACCAAATAACAGATCCATATTTAAACTCAAACAAGGCTCACTCCAGAACCCTAGGTTAATCACAGTATATACTGTGTCCACATATAAGTCATTTGCTCTAAGTAAAACCTTAAATCACATCAGAGAAACACGACCTAACTAGGTATTCATGCTAAAAATACTTCTTCAAAAGGAACTTACCTGACTTGACCATGAAATTTTTCCCTAAACACATACATACATAAAACATAAAAAGTTGAACACATATACAAAAGAATCATTCCCTATTTCCTTAACAACTCCTCCTTCCTCCCAAAGCACACATACCTAAAGGTTTCTATTAGCAAACAAGGTAACTATGGTGTACAGTATAACATTAGCAATTTGGGAACACTGCTGGCCAATGTTCTTGACTAAGAATCCATTCAATGTCTCTAAGTATTCATGTTTCTAAATACAGAAATTTCACAATGATCTATAAAACAGAAGTTGTCAGATTCATCCTAGGGGTAATTTAGGGACTCCTATATGTGGTAAATGATACATACTTTTTAAAAAAACTTTCAAAACTTTTTTTAAAAAGCTACTGGTAGTATCTCCTTAGGAATACATGTAAGTAACAGTCCTTATAAAATACCTTAAACTCAAATGTTCATTAATCATGCAGTCGTTATCTATAGAAAAACTTAACAGATTTCTATAAATGAGTTCTACTATTCTTTCTACTGATCATGCCATAATTTGAAATAGTATCTGATTTCCCATGATTTTGCTTTCTTAACTCAGGCTCTGGCTATTTTCCACCTTAGCAACCACAGTAGCTTTATGAAGAAGCATTTGTAGACATTTGTAACCACATAAAAAATTGAGACTTTATTTCTCAGCTAAAGCAGCCCTGAAATTTTAGCTTTAATAAATAAAATTTTTAGCTCTAAAAGTTAAATAATTGGATTAGTTTATAATTTATAGGTTACCTCTACATGGAATTTGGAAGAATTTATATTCATACATCAAGCCAGGCCACAAAGATTATGCATTCGTTCACTCAGGATAATTGGTAAGAAATGTATTATTTCTCTAAGCAAAAGAGGTGATAAAGAAAAGTGGCCAACTCTCAGATATACACTTGGTGTTTTCACATTAGATTTAAGTTCAGCTGATCAGAACTTCATTCTAATGCAAGAACCAGTTATCTTTAATACATATTACCACACCTAACTGTAGACAGCAGGAGTACAACTATATATTATGAGACATAGAAACTAGGTGAGTGAAAATCCCTCCCACAATCAGAAGCAGATTTACAGGACTAATTTGTGATTTGCTAATGAACTGTAACTTAACCTTAATATTAAGATAAATACAGCATAAAAACATGTTCAACAAAAATAAAATTGTCTTAGAGGATTCTTCAGGAGGATGAAAATGCACCTTTGAGAAATATCTTTAAAAACTTATATCACTGCAGTATTGAATATACTCTATATATACACCATTTGAAAATCACATTAAAATGCTAATTTTAATTTTATAATTTATTCACAGTATAGTAAAGTTTAAATTCTACCAACTTTCTTTAGACTAACATTTACATGGGATATTTCCAGGAAAGCAATCCTATTCTATTTTTTAATTTCTTCAAGCATATATTACATGTATTTATGCCCTATGTGTAAAAAGTATTCAAGAATCAAATGATTTTTTCCATTCAGACTAAATATGGATATAAATTCATGGATTCTAAACATCAACAATTTTATTAAACATTTTTAAAATTGCTAAAAAATACCTTGATTTGTGCCATTAACTTATAAAATGTCCATAACCAAAATATATAATATATATATATAAAATATCCTTATTTTATATATATACAATTATTTTTTTTAAAGTTTTATTTATTTGAGATGGAACATGAGAGACAGAGAGCACAAGCTGGGGGAGCAGCAGTCAGAGGAAGAAGCAGGCTCTCCACTGAGCAGGGAGCCCAACACAGGGCTCAGATCTCAAGACTCCAAGATCATGACCTGGGCAGACACTCAACTGACTCAGCCACCCAGACACCCCTATATAATTATTTTTATGTACATACTTATGTACATATAACTTACACACATATATTTTATCAAGTAACCTCAGCCTATTGTTTAATGAGTACAAATCAAAGAAGTATATATATTCAGAAGAATTTAGCAGAAATGAACTTTAAAAGATACTTCAGATACCAAAAATAGTCTTAAGAAGTCATAAGGACATAAGTGATTAATTTTATATAAACTCAACTTGATAATTCAGAATAAAATTATAATTAAATTTATTTGGTATCCTAAGATACATAAAACTGCTATTGATTGGTTTATATTTTTTAAATTTTATTAAAGTATAGCTGACATATATTTATTAGTTTCAGGTAGTCAACACAGTGTTTCACATTTATACACATTGTGATCACCCACCATAAATCCACCACCACCAAAGTAGTTACACATTATTAACTATATTTTCTATGCTACGTATTGTATCTACATGTCTTACTTATTTTATGACCAGAAGTGTGTTATTTTGACTGTTTAATCCTCTTTCCCTTCTCCCAGCTGGTAACCACCAGATTGTTCTTTGTATGAATGAGTCTGTTTCTGTTTTGTTCATTTGTTTTTTAGATTCTACATATAAGGGAAATCATATAGTATCTGTCTTTCTCTTCCTTATTTAACCTAGCATAATACCTTCTACTAATCTTACACAAACAGCAAATTTTCATTCTTCTAATTTTTTTTTTTAAAGATTTCATTCTCTTTAATGGCTCCAACTCCACTTTATGTATACATACCACATCTTTATCCTCTCATCCATCAATGGTACTTAGTTGTATCCATAACCTGGCTATTATAAATAATGCTGCAATGAACATAGGATTCTATATTTATCTTTCCAAATTAGTGTTTCATTTTCTTCATATAAATACCAGAAGTGGAATTGCAGGATCATATGGTAGCTCTTTTTCTAATTTTGTGAGAAGCCTCCATACCGATTTTTCATAATGGCTGCACAATTTTCATTCCAGCAACAAGTTCCTTTTCCTCTATAGCCTCACCAGCACTTGTTATTATTGTCTTTTTGACAACAGCTATTCTGACAGGTGTATGGTGATAGCTCATTGTGGTTCTGATTTGCACTTCTTAGATGACTAGTAATGTCGAACATCTCTTCAGGTGTCTGTTGGCTATCTCTAGGTCTTCTTTGGAAAAATGTATATTCAGGTCCTCAGACCATTTTTAAAAATTTGGTTGCGTTTTTTGTTTTGATATTGAGTTATAGGAGTTCTTTATATAATTTGGATATTAAATCCTTATCAATCACATCATTTGCAAATATCTTTTCCCAGTTAGTAGGTTGCCTTTTTGTTTTGTTGGTTTTCTTTATTCTGCAAAGCCTTATTGGTTTAATGTAGTCTCATTTGCTTATTTTTGCTTTTGATGCCCTTGTCGGAGGAGACAATTCAAAAAAATAGGTTACTCAGGGGTGCCTGGGTAGCTCAGTTGGTTGAGCATCGACTCTTGGTTTCAGCTCAGGTCATGATCTCAGGGTCATAAGATTGATCCCCATGTCAGGCTCTCTGCTCAGCAGAGTCTGCTTAAGATTCTCTCCCCATCCCTTTGCGCCTCCCCTGACTTGTGCACACACATTCTTTCTCAACTAAATCTTCAAAAAATATTGCTCAGACCAATATCCAAGAGCTTACCAGCTGGTTTTTCTTCTAGTCCTCCTAATCAACCATCTTCCCTAGGATCTTCTTCTACTTTTTGTTTTTAAATAATGAAACTGATTAATAGCATGGTTAAAACTATATTACTGAGCCCAAAGCCTCCTCATGTACATAGTTCATTCTCTCAAACTGCAGTATAGTTAGTGTCCTGAGAACTGATCCAAGAACTTTTGGGAACTCTTCCCTACTTTAGGGAAAACACAACTCAGTGTTCCCACAAACCCTACAGAGGCAATGACCAAATCATTCTACCATATATTGTCTCATATATAAAAGTATGCCACAAATACTGATGAATTAAAACATTCTACTAAACTAATTCTCTCAAATTTTACTCCTTTTTACTTGGGTTTTCCCACCTCTTTCTTTAGCTTCTTTTCTGTGATCATGCTTTAGATCTAGAAGTAGCTCTGAAAGACATTGAGTCCATTTGGTAGCACTCAAAATGAGCTGCCACTCTCTTCAAAGTAACTTACATTTTAATTAGGAAAACTATTCTCTTACAAGTAGGAAAATGTGGCATTAGAAGCAATGAAGGGGTGGGGGCACCTGGGTGGCTCAGTGGGTTACGCACACAACTTTTGATTTCGGCTTAGGTCATGATTTCAGGGTCATGAGACTGAGCCCCGTGTACAGCTCTGCACTGAGTCTGCAGCTTAAGATTCTCTTTCTCATTCTGCCCTTCCCCGCTTCCCCACCCCATTCACTTTCTCTCTCTCTCTCTTTCTCAAAAAAAAAAAAAAAAAAAAAAGATAGTAATAATAATAAATAAAAGAAGCAAAGAAAGGATTCCCTCCAACAAAGGGTAGACTCCAAGACCCTCTTCAGTCCTTATGAGGAAATGGGAGTTCAATGGATCTCTTGCCCTTCACACTATCCATATACTTTTCCTCTAGAATTCCTTTTTAGTTTTTAATGATATAAACTACAAAGAAAAGGAAGGCTGGAAGGGAAGCAGGAGGTACAACCTATTTCATATACCTCAAATTCCTAGCTGACCTTTTGGGAGATTATTCCTATTAATCCTGCCATTTCAGGTAAACTCTAATGGAGTAAACTTAGAGCAAGTAAATACCCCTGCTTAAAAGTGATGATGAAAAATGAATACTGTTATGCTGAAAATAAATAAATAAATTAATTAATTAATTAAAAAAATAGAAAAAAAGAAACAAAAAAAAGTGATGATGAAAGCCATAATTATAACAACATAAAGATATTCATGATGTATCCAGAAGGACAAAAAAATTAAGGTGTTAAAAAGAAATTGTGTTTATCTAATTTTTCTATGATATATATTGTTTCTTAGAAAAACAAAAAAAAATAAGACTGCTTCTTTAAATTACTTTAGCTATACACACTAATTAGAATACTAAGAAGTGGAGTACCTGGGTGGTTCAGTAGATTAAGTATCTACCTTTGGCTCTGGTATGAATGTGCCACACATCAGGCTCCCTGTTCAGTGGAGAGCCTGCTTCCCCCTCTCCCTAAGCTCCTCCCCCAGCTCCTGCTCTCTCTCTTGCTCTATCTCAAATACAAAAAAGAAAGAAAGAATACTAAGAAGAAATTGTATCTATGTACAAAAAATTTTGGAAACCATGATGTAAATATCAAAACAAAAAATTTACTACACAAGGTCTAATTTTTAACTGAAAAGCAAAGAAAGGATTGACATATTTGGAAAGATGGGAGGGAGACCAAGAAGCCAAGAACTACCTTGCAAGCTAATGCACAGATCTCTGTTTATTTTAATAGAATTTAAAGCATACCATGCATTCCCTGGTTTTGGAGTTTTTGAAGGAGCAGGTGAAGCTGTTTCCATGCTATTCATTCCTGAACTGTTTTCTTTGGTAGTCATTGCAATCATTTTTCGTTGCTTCTGAGAAAGTTTAACTCCATGAGAAATCACTTTGCTAGAAATTAAATGAATTAGCATTAATTTCTACTTAATGAAGGTTACAGGTAATTATATTGCTTTCTGTTTATCTGATATGATCTTACTATTATTGGATCAAAATGGCCACAAGATTCAACAGAGACATTAACAATTTACACTATCAATAATCAAATAATAGCTACAAATGAGCCTTCCTACTAATATATTACACTTGCATCAAAAATATCCACAATGATCATTTTAGAGGCCTATTTTTGACAGTCAACACCATATTCCACAAGAGCTGGACTATCAATCCAACTCAATCTTTAGCATATATTTAAGAAATGTTAAGAATGCCCAGGAAAGAGCTTATAATGTGAGTTAAATATCAAATATAGAAAAACGAAAAAAGTCCAGTAGGTCTTTCCAATTCTTTATAACAGAATTATGAAACAACACAGTCTTTCCTTTTTTATGATTTTTTTTTAACCAACCCCAAATTTGTCTTTGGTGTAGCTCCACATTTTTGTCTACTTTCTTCAATCTGCATGATGGTTCTGAGATCCATGACAGGAGGGCTGATAGGACTAAAATACATATAAAAGGTACTTTACAACACAGTTCTTGATGCATAAAGTCCAACCCCCAAACTTCACTGAAACTGTAAACTATAAATAAGATTGATAATGAGACGATTAGGTTTGTCAGCTATGGCCAAATTCAAAAAGGATACTCTGAATGAAAGCTACTTTTATGTATACATAGAACAACTAAAATGCATCTGAAATCTAACTGAAACTCTTAAAAAGAAGAAAAAAAAAAAAAAGCCGAGTGATAGAATGATTCTTATCCAACTCACATAGAAGTAATCAAAGTTACGCATAAATTCTTATCCTTTAAGATGAATAGAACTTGTAAATTATATTCTTTTTTTTTTTTTTGCAAATTATATTCTGTTTTTAACAAAAGTCTTACTATTGTCTAATGTTAACAGCAAAAATTTAACAGTGAAGCTTGGGAGTGCTCAATAATATTAGAAACCCAGCTGAGGGAGTTAATACTATAATGAGAAAAAAATTTTATAACCTTTAGAAATAGCCAATCTATTTTGCTGGCGTTACCCCAAGCGAATTAGTCTTAAAACATATTTAATAAAACAGTCTAGTTCTGGTCTTCCAACTTTGTAAAATACAGTACATTTCAAAATAATTACATAAATATAAATAATTGTGAGTCATATATATATAATTAAATAATATATAATTGTGAGTCAATTAAGTTTTAGCCTGTGATAAACCATAGTAGGTAATATAAAGATGAAGCACAACTCAATAAACACTTCAAAAGAATACTGCATTCTAATTATATCTACTCCAATTTAAAAAATTCACTTTTCCAAACAAAAGAAAAACATGGATTTAATATAGGCAAGTCAAAGCACAGTCTAACAGTAAATGAATGTCCTCTGAAAAATAACTGAATAACAATACATTTTGTGAGAACTTAAATACCCTTTAATGTGCTAAAAAAAAAAGGATAAAGTAAGCCAACAAATGACAAAATAGTATATATTTGTTAAAACTCCCATTCAGGAAGACTATCAAAAAAAAAGAGCTATTAAATCAATACATCTAGATATAGATATCTCTGTGTCATATAGTATTTGCCAGTTTTCACAAATGACAGTACAAAGGGAACTAAATTCTAGGGGGAAAAGTGCTTATTTTAGCGGGCCACTAATTTGTATGCACATAGGTAGTTTTCTGTGTATTAGAAATTTACATTAATACTTGTAAAATGTGCTTCATTAAAATTTCCACTGGACTAAAAATGAATATTTCTCAAATAGGCACACAACAAAACGAAAATCCTACCTGAAAGACCCAGCAACCCAACTTAAAGAGCTTGTAGTATCAATTCTGTTACTTGGAATGGTCTGTGGAGCAGATACATTAAGTATTGGTGATTTTTCCCATGGTTTTAAATCTTCTCTAGAATATGTAGGAGGTATACCATTAACATACGGTTTAATTTTCCCCTGGAGATAAAAAAAAGAAAAATTTAA
Organism: Mustela nigripes; assembly: GCF_022355385.1. Classification (NCBI taxonomy): domain Eukaryota; kingdom Metazoa; phylum Chordata; class Mammalia; order Carnivora; family Mustelidae; genus Mustela; species Mustela nigripes. Next base: position 103,130,644 of record NC_081561.1, read on the forward strand.
AAAATGAGTAAGAGCAGGCACATAATATAGTATCTAACACACAAAAAAATAAAAATAAAAATTTAAAAAACCACGTAAAAAAAAAAAATCAATTCATGAGGCCTAGAATACCAAGAAGAATGGGTAAATTTTCCATTGTCTCATGAATTTCTCAAAGTCCTAAAAGTTCTGTGGAGGTCTAGGGGTTAGAGAAAAATGACTGTATCTAATAAGTTAAATTGTTGGTTAAATTATATTAAAGCATAATATAACAATAGTCATTCAGCTGGTTTAGTACTTTAACCAATTCTCAAAACTTATCAGTGACTATAACCCAATTATCATGAGCTTTGGGGATAATCTTTGGGGAGTAAGTTTGCACATTAAATCCCTATTAACATTAGTATTAAAGAAAAACATTAATGAAGTTGTTCAAATAAGGTATAAATCAATAACTTTAAAATTAATGTCCATGACTTTTATGCCGAACTTTCATTTTGTTTCATATTAATGTCATATAATTCACTCTGATTAAAATTAAAGTTAAATAATATTGACAGCTCAAAAGAAACCCTGAAAGAATTGCCATTATAGTAGGTCAAAGAAGTTATTAAAATGGCTATTTCCATTGCCAGGATAGAAGATTATTGCCAGACACTGACAGCATGCTTTTAATCTTCCTTTTAAACCTCATCTGTCTTCTGTACCACCTTCAGGTTAATATGAATTGCCCCCAAACTTCTATACTACACACACAAAAAAAAATAAAAATAAAAATTTTAAAAACCACGTAAAAAAAAAAAATCAATTCGTGAGGCCTAGAATACCAAGAAGAATGGGTAAATTTTCCATTGTCTTATGAATTTCTCAAAGTCCTAAAAGTTCTGTGGAGGTCTAGGGGTTAGAGAAAAATGACTGTATCTAATAAGTTAGACACTTTACTTTCCCATAGATGAATGATTATGGAATAAAAGGTTAAGATATAGCCAAAAAATGGCCTCCCCAGAGTTTAACTAAACTAAAATTCTGCAGCATAATGTCAGTTATGCTAGAATCAGAGAACTCCATTCCAGATTGTATTGCCCCTACCAACATGATAGAGGAAAGAGACTATGTGGAATTTGAAGTTAGGCTTACTTTCAAAATTATTTTAACAGTTTGTTTGTTTTTTTTTAAAGATTTTATTTATTTATTTGTCAGAGAGAGAGAGAGAGAATACAAGCAGGCAGAGGCGCAGAGAGAAGCAGGCTCCATGCCGAGCAAGGAGCCCAATGCAGGACTCGAATCCCAAGACTCTGGGATCATGACCTGAGCCGAAGGCAGCAGCTTAACTGACTGAGCCACACAGGTGCCCCTTGACAGTTTTTTTGACAAGTAATTTAGCTATAAATATATTCTTCCATAGGTCTATACAGTGTTGCTATATTCTATATCAACATTATACTTTAATTGCAGAAAGAGGATTAGAAATATAATGTCATAAAAGGCTCAAACTGCCATTTAGAATCTTTAAAACTAGAAACATAATGCAAATTTGAGAAAACTAATACTACACATATTATATTTATTTTTATAAACCAGCTAGGAGAGAATTTTAAAAATAGAGCAAAAAATAATAAAAAACTAAAGATAAATTGTCTGTAGATCTAAAATTTGAAGAAAACAGTACATTAATAAATAAAAGCAAACCTCTAGTTTTTCTGACTGAAATCCTGCTGTGAAATCAGGAGACTGTAAATCTCTAGGACTACCCACTCCAGCATAGCTTCCTTCAGAGTCTGATGTCAACAGTTCTGGAAGAGATTCTGCAGAATTGGTCTTACCAGATTTTAATAATCCTGAAAGGTAAAATTTTTAAAAAATATTTAAACACATATATATTAAACAAGTATATTACATTCAGTGAACTCAATAGAGCTAAAAACTTCCATTTATCCAGAGATTTAATAACATTTATATTATATTCACTGTATCAAATCTTGACAATTCAAGCTAACTGATGAAAAAATCAGTTAAAGTAAAAAACTGAAATGGAGAAGACTTTAAAGAATAGCTTCAGCCATTTCAATTACACAACAATTATGCAATGAACCGAAGGAAGGCACTTCTTTAAGAAGTGATTCAGAACTTCTCCATAAAAAAAAAAAAAGAATTAATAAACTTCAGACCTTCCCCTTTCTCATCTCTCTGTACCAAGTTCTCTGTACCCATGCAGAGAGGTACTGGCCCCATTCTGTGTGGGAGGAACATTGTAGCCTTTCTATTCCAGTTAACAGACTAGCCCAGTAGCAGAGTCTATGCTTAAGTAAACTGGGGCCTATTGGAGGATTTTTACTTCTGGGGAAAAAAAATAAATCTGTGGATTGAAAGCTATTTTAATTAGCTTATCACCTAAAGCAAAAGGGTTGTTATGAAATGTACATACCCTTAATTCTCCTAGGCAATCTAAATACCTGTCTCCCTGACATATCTGGTATCCGTATTCATTCATACATCAGAGTCATTTCAGATGTAAATAGGGAAAACAATAAACTTTTGTTTAAGCTCATGTGTTTTTTTCACATATTTCAATTTTAGTAGAATCTATATGAGGCAGCAAAGAAACATTAACACACATATATGAGCTATTAACCACAAGTAACTAAAAGTTTTACAAATAACTTCAAAATAAAACAGCTCTCATACATTCAAATAAGTGTGTTTTCTTTAAAGTAAATCACTTTGACAATGCCTCTTTCATTGCTGTCACTGCTAAAATAGTTTGGAATCAACATTCAGCACACCCACAATCTTTTAAATGTTTTTAAGAGCACCGAATTTTTTTTTAAAAGACATATTTGTTCATTTCAGTGAGAGCAAGAACATGAGCAGGGAGGGCAGAGGGAGAGAGAATCCCAAGCAGACTCCACACTGAGCATGGAGCAGGACACAAGGCTAGATCTCATGACCTCAAGATCAATAACCAGAGCTGAAACCAAGAATGGTTGTTTAACCAACTCTGCAACCGAAGCACCCCAGCAGCAAATTTTTCTCTAAAGAGAGTATATTTAATGCCAGAATGCTCCCAAAGGTCAGTCAGAAATAAATCTAATGAATAAAGATGAGGTTTAAAGTGGCCCACAACTAATTTTCGTATAAAACATTTTTACAGAATGCCTTTTGTCTAATGTTAAGGATCAATAAAAATAAATTTACTTACAGAAGTCTTTTTGGTCCCCAGTTTAAATTTTACCTTTAAGGGGCACCTGGGTGGCTCAGTCAGTTGAGCATCTGCCTTCTGCTCAAGTCATGATCCCAGGGGTCTGGGATTGAGTCCGACATGGGGCTCCCTGCTTCTCCCTCTGCCTTTCTCCTTGGCATGTGCTCTCTCTCTCTCTCTCTCTCACTCTTTCTGTCTCTCAAATAAATAAAAGCTTAAAAAATTAAATAAATTTGACCTCTAACTCATCATCTGCTTTGGCCACAAATAAAGTAGTACAGCATAAAGAACACAGTACTGGAATTTAAAAAAATAAATTCTATTTCTGCCTGTCACTGCCTCAAATCACTGAAGTTTTCTGAGTTTGTTTCCTCAGGTTTAAAAAAGGGGACATAAACTAGGTCATTATTAATGTCTCTTCCAGTTATGAAATGCTAAGATTCTAACACCTGTGCTAATAATATCACAACTTAAAGCAAACCAAATGGGGTGCCTGGATGGCTCAGTCAATCAAGCTGTAAGACTCGGTTTCAGCGAGGTCAGGATCTCATAGTTCTGATATCCAACCCCATAGCAGGCTCCATGGTCAGCATAGAGTCTATTTGTTTTTCTTCCTCTCCCTCTGCTCCACCCTCCCCTCACCCCCCACTCATGGTCTTGCAAATAAATAAATAAATAAAACCAAATATATGCTTTTTCCCTAAGTCTTTTAGGTGACTGGAAAAATCACTAGTTTCATGACTGTCTCTCCATTTATTCCATCTTTCCATCAATCCACCCATGTGTCCTTCTAAGGACTAGAGGTAACTCATGTAACACAGAGAACACAAAATCACAGAATTTTACATTTTGAAAGGTCCTAAAATAGGAATCAGGAGATGTAGTAAATGTGAAAGACCTATATTCGGTGCTTCATCAATCAATTTAGGTATATGATGATCTTTTTTATATTTAGGTATATTAACCTTTGTATATCTTTTTGTATTATCTAAAACAACTATTCTTGACATGATTTATTCTTTGAGCATTACCGAAACATCAAGTAACTCAATTGTACATCATGTTAAACATAAAAAGACATTCTTTCTTTACTCTGAATGACAACTGCTCCCCCCTCCCCCCACAGGGACAAAACTGTGCGCTTACAAACTTACTTTATCAGGCTGACTATGAAAATACTGCTTATAGAAACTGTACCTGTTTATGTGTTACTGCTATAAACACACATATCATTTCTTAAAGTCATACTGCAGTCTCAGTATTTTATGGTCATACTTCCGTATTTTTATCTAAAGAAACTATTAAAATTTAGATAGTTTAATCTGGATCTAATCAAATGAATCTAGTATACCACTGGCCTGAACTTTTGAAAACAAAAAGATGTGAGAACTGCTGCTCTAGTTAAAAGAGACTAAAAAGACATTTATAAGTAAAGACAATGTCTATCTTCATAGAATACTAGATCTTTTTTAAGGTCAAAACATAAAAAGCTACAAAAACATTCTTGGACAATTAGAGAAATCTGGACAGAGATTATACTACTACATATTAGAGAATTAATGCAAGTTGTCTTAGATGCGATGATTCTGCAGTAATATTGTAGTTATGTAGAATAATATCCTTATTCTTAGGAAAGTCATATTAATATTAATTCACATTAAAATATCATCCAAATTCTAAGTGGATCTATAAAAAATGTATAGAAGGTTTGGAGGATGAGGGAAAATAGCAATAAAAGTCTGTAAGAAAAAGTAAATGTGGTAAGAGCTTAATGATACATCTGAATGAAGGGTATACAGATTTCCATTTTTCTTCATCTTTTTAGTAAAAGATTTCCAAAATAAACGAAAATTTTAGAAAAACTACATAACCTTTACTTTCAAACAGCTCACATAATGCATAGATATGAAATGTGTTGTATTATATTACTAGATTATAACCTAATGCACATGACATTGCTGATATAAATGAAATTAATCCATGTGATAATAGTATCTGTGCCATGTTTTGTTTATCTCTAACCCTCTATGCCACTAGACAGAGTGGTCTTTCTAAAAACATAAACTTTATTCATTCACATCAGATGCCTTAAAAATCCATCAACTAGGGGTACCTGGGAGACTCAACTGGTGGAGTGTCTGACTCTTGATTTCAGTTCAGGTCATGATGTCAGGGTGTGACAGCAAACGGTGTTGGGGTTCTCGCTGGGTATGGAGTCTGCCTGGTATTCTCTCTCTCCCTCTCCTGCTGCCCCTCCCCCAGCTCTCAATCTCCTCCCCCCACCCCGCCAAAAAAATATATATAAATAGGTAGGTAGATAGATAGACCTCCATCAACTAACTACCCACAGCCTTCAGAATAAAATTAAAATTCCTTGGGTTAGCATAAAATGCCTCTAAAATCTGACCAGTTTTCAACTACCACCTATACGCACATACCCTATATGGCTGACTCAGCTGAACTACAAGCATAAGAAATGTGCAGTTCTCTCTAGTCCCTCTAGTCTTGGGAGCATATTGCTGCCTTTGCTTTGTATGTCTATTAGCCTGCCTCCTTTTCTTGGCCAACTCCTCATTCTTGAAGATGCAACTCACGTATTATTTTCCTCTAAGAGGTCTTTCCTAATTTTCTCAGACTAATATGGGCTCTTCTTTTGTGCTCCCAAAGCAAACTTCAGTCAGAATATTTATTACAATATACTATCATTTTCTGTAGCCTCCCTAAGACAAAGACTATTTTCTATTACAATAGGCTAACCCTACCCCTGGCAAGTGGCATACAATAGTATTTAATACATGTTAAATGAATTAGAGAACAGAGACATGAAAGATTAGATCAGGAAATATATCCTAAGATACTTTCACTAACCTGTGGATGGTGGACTCTGAATAACATCTGAAAGGTTATAACCTCCAGAACTATCTGAACGCTTACGTGGCTTCTTTTTTGCTTTTGTTTTTGCCTTCTTGAACAAACTTTCCCTAGAAAAAAAGCAAATATGAAACTCATTTTTAGAAGCTACAGATTAACAACAGAACTATGTATTTTGAGCAAATGAATACATACAGCATATTAGTCAAAGAACACAAAAAATATACATGCTCTAGTTGCATTTATCTATGTGGCCCAGAGCAAATTACATGTTTTAGTGAAATTCAGTGTGATAGTCTCACTTGTTCTGGCTCTACTATTTCTGTGAAAGTTAGAAATAAGATGGTATAGGGCACCTGAGTGGCTCAGTCAGTTAAGTATCTGCCTTTGGCTCAAGTCATGATCCCAGGGTTCTAGGATCAAGTCCCACACCAGGCTACCTGCTCACTGGGGAGGCTACTTCCCCCTCTTCCTCGGCCTGCCTCTCGGCCTGCTTATGCTCTTGCTGGCTCTCTCTCAAAGTAAATAAATAAAATCTTAAAAAAAAAAAAAGATAGTATATAGGAAAATACTTTGAAAAGTAAAATAATCAGGTATCAGAGACTGCAAGTAACCTAGATGCTAAAGGGATTAAAAAAAAACCTCTGGAACCCAAGACCAGTTTCTCAGTAAGCTACATAGTATACAAAGTATATATATATAGTAAATGACTTGAATGCCCAAAGATTTTAACAAGTCATTTATCAAGTAGAAGGAAAGTAATTCTGTAACCAGTTGATAAGTGAGTCTAAGACGAAGACTGGAAATTCTAAACAGGGCTTGTTAAGTGGTTGGCCACACTACAGGGAGATAATGTAGAACCTGGGATATTTTGTTGGAGAATTCCCAAATGTCAGTCACTATAGGCCCTATCTCTTGAACCAATCAAGTTCTCATAGAAAAAAAATCCATAGTGCACTCCTCTTAGATTCAAACTCTCTAGAGGGCAAATCTTTCTGTCAAGATGGATGGGACAGGCAATCACTTGGGTAAATGGGATTCAGAAAGAGGTAATGCTCTATATTAGAATTTCTAAAAATGTTTTTTTCTGAATCTAACAACTCACCCTAATCTTCATAAAATCTGCTACCTCTAATTCTTAAGCCTTTCTGGAATTCTGTTTTAGTCTTTTTTCTGTTCTAAGTCATTACTCTCAGCAGCCCCTTTCCAACTTCAAAAACTATAAATCTTCAATTTTCTCCTTTCCTGCTCTCTTTAGTGCAATATGCCTTTCTTATTTATTATAATTTCAGCAGGGTTTGGGAAGGTAGCTAAGATAAATGCACTTATTCAACCAGATTGTTAACTTGATGGTTGTATTCCTTTTATATTTATAGTTAATTCTGTTACATCTGCAAATAATTATGCACTTATTCTCTTATAATAAGGCTAAGAATAAACATAAATACATACTTACGTCAGGATTCTCCAATTTTTCTTTTTAAGCATGTTTAAGTGTTACTAGTGTAAAAGACTGGGGGTGGACAAAGGAGGAGGAGAGAAGAAAAGGAAAAGAAAAAAAGAGCAACAAAGCTTACGAATAATTCTGTTCCAAATTTATTTCTTCTTTCAAAAAGATATCTCCATCTTCTACTTCCAAATAGCTAATATCTGGTCCATCTTGATATGGTGTAATGACTCTTCTATCCATTGCTGGAATCTATTAAAAAAAAAAAAAAAAGGTGTCCCTTGTTAAATATAAAATGTATAAAGACTTTTTTAAAAAAAATAGGTATATCCCACTTGTTCATACTGATATGTGGTAACATTAACAAGGAAAAGTCTAGAATGCTTAATGACTTCCTACGTTCACGATAATGAGAAAAATCTGGTTAGGTTCATTCATTTTTACTCTAAAAAAATGTCACCTTTTCAAAAAAGCTCTACTTTTAATCAAATACAAATTAATCTATTTCTTAGGGATCATGTGAATCCACGTATTTGTCCTGCCCTGACATTTGGTAAATTAATAACTAAAGAAAAGCTTTCAAGAACTTTCATTTATAGAGCAATTAAAATAATCAAAATTAAAAATATTTAAGGATAAAACTATCATACTAATCTATGGGATCTGTAAAAAAATTTATATCCTCATTTTTAAAAGATCCTAATATGTTAGAATTCATTAGGAAATTACTCTACTGAGAAGTCTGACCTAATAATACTACTTTAGTTTGATCATATTACTGAAAAAAACATAAACCTTACCATTTTTCTATAAAAGACAGAAAGATCCTTCAAAACAGCTTCACTTAAAACATCAAGAGACCTAAAACACACGATACAGAATTCTATTTTAAGACTTAAGTAACCTAATATTTATCAAGATTTTTCAAATATGTAGAGACATTTTACATTTCTGAATAAGTAACAGTTATTTTTTATAATCATTAATATGACAGCTGCTATAAATTCTTTTTGGAAGTTATATATTTCAAATAAGCAGCAGTCTTCAAACATCTTCAATATAACTCAACTCTTTGAAAAGATTTTTCTATCATTTATATTGTAGCAAAATAGCAACTACAGTTCTTCCTTGACATCCCAATAAATCCATCAAAAGTTAAAAATCTCTTAAGTCAAAAATACACTTAATATACCCACTTACTGAACATCACAGCTTAGCCTAAGCTACCTTACACATGCTCATAACACATACGTTAGCCTACAGAGCCTATTTTATAATAAAGTGTTGAATATCCTATGAATTTATTAATTACTCTATTGAAAGTAAAAAATAAGCATGTCAGTTGTTTACATTCTTGTGTTTCTGTACGTCACTGGCAACCGTGGCTCATTGCCACTGCCCAGGATCATCAGAGAGTATTGTACTACTTATCACTAGCATGAAGAAAAGATCAAAATTCAAAATTCAACGAACAGTTTCTACTAAACGTGTTTCACTTCCACACCACCGTAAAGCTGAAAAATCCTAAGTCAAACCATGGTAAATCAGGGACCATGTGTATTCATTCTCCAACTTTCCAATCTTTAGCTACAGTAGGAGCACTATACTGACAGAACAATGGCCTAACATGATACCTTAATTCTATCTAGAACTATCACTGCATGACTTTGAGCATTCAATTTACCCATTTAGGCTTTAGTATGTTCATGATGCATAAAATGTTTGGACTAGATCAGCTGTATTCAAAGTAAATTTCAAGGAACTCCCAAGTTCCAAAGAGATATTTCTAAAGCACTTAAGTGAAAACTTAAATCAAAACTTACATTCTAAAATATATTTTAAACTATCTTTACAAATGCAAAACAACTTGCCTATTCAAATCTATATCATACCAGTTCCTAACATTTTGATGATAATTAACCTGTTGTGGTGCAGTTCTCCTTTTTAACATCTCTGTAAATATTTATTTACACCCCTAAGAAACACATATTTGATAAGGAATGGTTAAATTTGTACAAATCTTTGTTTTATGGCAAGTTATGCACACCTACTCATGTAAAATTATACAAGTGATATCTACTAAGTGCCATTCTTAATGATTCGCCTGACACACTTGTCACAACAACTGAACAATGGTACTGAGACACATCATTTTCCAATATCATATCTTAGATAGATTTGGTGCTTGTTTTGTATTTTGGTTGATTCCTTATCTGAAACTGCATGAGCTTAATTTGGCAAGGCAAAGTTAAAAAAAAAAAAACTGTTTTGATTACAATTATTAATGTAATGTCAGCAAAAAAATTTATTCTGAAACCTAGCCAGGTTCTGATACTAAAACACCAGAGGCATTTTAAATCACATTGCAAAGGGGCACCTGGGTGGCTCAGTTGGTTAAGCATCTGCTTCTGGCTCAGGTCAGGATCTTAGGGTCCTGGGACCAAGACCCACGTCAGGCTCCCTGATCAGCAGGGAGTCTGCTTCTCCCTCTCCCTCTACTCCTCCCCACTTGTATGTGCTCTCTCACTCACTCTCTAATAAATAAAATCTTTTAAAAACTGAAATAAAATTAAATCCTATTGCCTAACATCCCATAACATTAATTTACATTTGAAAAGCATTTCCACAAAATAACAAAGCATTACATTGCCAAAAGACTTTCCTCTGAATTTAATCCTATATAGCAATTATTAAGAATCTATTAGTGATTCACCTCTAAAAATCAGAACACTCTTATTTCAGTCATATTTTAGAATCAGTTTCATTAAGATTATCCTGACTGTGAAAGGTGAGATATCAAAAATCTGTTTCCAGGGGCACCTGGGTGGCTCAGTCATTAAACGTCTGCCTTTGGCTCAGGTTATGATCCCAGCATCCTGGAATCCAGTCCCACACTGGGCTCCCTGTGCATCAGGCTCTCTGCTCAGCAGGAAGCCTGCTTCTCCCTCTCCCACTCCCCCCTGCTTATGTTCCCTCTCTCACTGTGTCTTTCTGTTAAATAAATAAATTCGTTTTTTAAAAATCTGTTTTCATTTATACTAAATTATATAGATCAAGATTTTGATTCCTTGAAAAAAAAGGGTTCCTGGGTTTTCTCCTCTGTAATATGAGGTTATAAACAGAATCTACTTCATCAGTTTCCACGAAAATCAACTGAGATCTGCATAGCACTTTTAGGATGCTTCCTGGCACATAGTATTAGTTATCATTTTATGGCTAAAATAAAATGCAGAAGTAAATGATACTGGAGCTTGAAAAATGCTAAGTGCATGAAGAACTCTCATCTAAAACTTCCCCAGAACACTCATTTTTCTCACCACTGACTTTATAGTAATAAATATTTTTTTTTAAGATTTTTTTTTTTTTTTAATCAGAGAGAGAGAGAGCACAGGCAGACAGAATGGCAGGCAGAGGCAGTGGGAGAAGCAGGCTCCCTGCCGAGCAAGGAGCCCGATGTGGGACTCGATCCCAGGACGCTGGGATCATGAACTGAGCCGAAGGCAGCTGCCAACCAACTGAGCCACCCAGGCGTCCCTATAGTAATAAATATTTGACCTTATATTAAAAACAGAATCTGTATATTTATTTCATTGAACTCCACTAAAGATAATTAAGAACAATAGGATGAAGTTTCTAAGATCCCTCTAATTCTAAAACACCTATGACTCCTAAATTATTAACATTAACAAATCTTTTCAATCCAAGTAAACATCAGTAATATGAAATACTAGCTTATAAAATAGGGTGTATATATTCAGCCAGTTATTTTATATAAAATGTGTCATTTCTCAAAGAATCATTTCATTACTCATTAATTTCAACATAAAGATTTAAATATTCATACCAGCTTCCAACAAACTAAACCAACTGAAGTTTTCAGGCCATCTGCTGCAGCCTAAGTTTGACTAAAGAAGCAATATGTAATATAAGAACTATCCAAAGAGAAAAATGCAAAGAGAAAAGGAAATCAACCAGTAACAAAATTTTCATGTTTACATGTGAAATAGTTATGTGCTGTCTTAATTAGTATTATATATAGTTTCCAAAAGCCTAGGTAACATAGTTGTAAATCAGCCTAGACAAGCAAAGAGATATGCATACATATAAAGAATACACCTTTAATATTTTCCTACACATTTCCAACAAGAATGGAAGCTCTCCATTGAGGGCAAGGATTTTGTCTGTTTTGCTCACTGATGTATCTTAGCAGTGGCTGGCATATATTAGGCACTCAAATACTGATGGAATGACTGAAATCCCTTACATTTTATTTTCTACAAAGCTGTAATTTATCATTATACCTTTTTAAATTACTAATATATCTACTATCATATATAAATAATTGCTTTTACAACAGTCATATAATGTATGCACCCAACCTACCTTGCTTCAAGTAAAGCAGCCATATTCAGTCCTATAAACTGTAAACAAGACAGTTTCAGTTGTTCAGCATTATACATTGCTGCAAATTCCAGTATCATAGCAGCATTCTTTAGGGTAACTACAAAGAAAAGATACTTAAAATGAGATGAAAGCCATGCTACTACAGCAAATACAATATACTTATGTTTAAAGTTGTCAGCTCTGAACATTAAGAGCAAGAAAAACTGAAAGTAGTTTTTTTTTAATTTTTTTTTAAACAGATTTTATTTATTTATTTGACAGAGAGATCACAAGTAGGCAGAGAGAGAGAGGAAGCAGGCTCCCTGCGGAGCAGAGAGCCCGATATGGGGCTCGATCCCAGGACCCTGAGATCATGACCTGAGCCCAAGGCAGAGGCTTAACCCACTGAGCCACCCAGGCGCCCCTGAAAGTAGTTTCTTGCCAAAATAACTTATACTAAGGCAAATTTAGAAAGCTACTTTCCATCTCAGTGTGACTGGTTATGAGGAGAAATAAGCACACCAAAAGAAAATCCAGATGATGTGTTACAGTGTCATCTGAAAGCAAACACATAATAACTGACAAACTTCCACCTTACATTTTTGGAATAGTTTCAACTTCCATCGATAAATAACTTTCCTTTTCATTTATATAACACAGAATTGTTATTCTCTCTCCTATAAAACTAAAAAGATCTTAAGACTAAGATAAACTAGAGGCTGGCTCAGTCAGTAGAGCCTGCAACTATTATCTTGGGATGGATTTGAGCCTATGTGGAGCACGGAGATGACTTTCAAAAATTAAAAAATAGAATATGCTTTAAAAAATAAATTTAAGGGCGCCTGGGTGGCTCAGTGGGTTAAGCCTCTGCCTCCGGCTCAGGTCATGATCTCAGGGTCCTGGGACTGAGCCCGGCATCGTGCTCTCTGCTTGGCAGGGAACCTGCTTCCCCCTCTTTCTGCCTGCCTCTCTGCCTACTTGTGATCTCTCTCTGTCAAATAAAAAAATAAAATCTTTAAAAATAAATGAATAAATAAATAAATTTTTAAAAGTCAAGGTAACGTTAAGGGTAATTTAAAAAAAAGACTAAGAGAAACTAATGAAATCAGTCTATAAAACATATTTATATTGAGTAATCCATCAGAATTTATGTGGATGTATTATTTATATAAATACATACTCAATATATTTGGAAAACAACTGCATTTAAATATCACTGTATTATTATTTATGCCAGTGTAGAATCTGGCATACTGTACAAAAGACTCTGGATTTTATTACAATCCCAGTAACTTTACATATGAAGTATCCTAATGTGCTAGAGACGATCTCACAATATTCTACCTACGTAGCATGTAACTTTGGCTTCCCAAACCCCTCCATTATTTATTTACTATGAGTTCTAACAGAGGAACAGAACTGTTTTCTATACTTGGCATATTCCACATTTGTTTTTCTTTCTTCCTTATAACGCCATCAAAAGGTACAACTGCAGTTAATTATGGTCTTTGTCCTACTCCTAACCAAACCTAAAGTTTCGACTAATTATGAACCCAAAGTCTCCCATTTCACGAAAATAGATCATACAAAAATTTTGGAATTGGGAATAAGTACTGCCCTATACTAAGAGACCAGACTTCTGTTGAACCCTTCTCTTGCTAAGTTCTAGGATGATCAAGCTATTCATTTATAGGATAGTTGTGCAGCATAGGCCAAAAAAGAATATCCAAGCATGCCAGGAAAGTCAATTGAATAGCTGAAAATATCTCCAATATGTATACTTTATTCCTGTTATATTAAAATAAAGAATGCAACAAACATTTCTTTTTGATAACCAAGGAGAAGATATTCCATAAAGCTCAAGAAAAGTAATTAAGTAAGACACTAGAGCTAAAACAAATTATCAGCAAATACAAATTAGAAATTCTGACAGGAAATCACTTCATACTTCCTAAAGTGGAAATGAGACAATGAAGATGAACAAAGCTAAAATTAGAAGCTTTTATATCAGGCTAAGAAAACCTAACCTTTATCCTAGAGTAAGCAATTAAAAATACCTAAAGAGAAAAGACATATAATACTTCCAACAGAAAGACTGAATAAAAAGAGAAGTAGAGAGAAAGAGGACTTAAAAGATTACCGTGACACTACACAGAAGGGACAGATATCAGTGAACTCAACTAGCAGAGTGACAGAATAAAAAGGGGGGGGGGGGGAAGTGGTCAATAAATATGGTTAAAGATGCATCAATTCTAGCAACTGAAAGAATTTGGATGCAAAGAACAAAATAACATAAAAAACAGCTTTGGGTTTCAAAAGTTGTATGTTCAAAAAGACAGCAATACAATTAACTGAAATAATGAAGTATTCAGGGACGCCTGGATGGCTCAGTTGATTAAGCATCTGCCTTCCACTCAGGTCATGATCTCAGGGTCCTGGGATCAAGTCTTGCATCAGGCTCCTTGCTCAGCAGGGAGCCTGGTTCTCCCTCTGCCTGTTGTTCCCCCTGCTTGTGCATGAACACACTCTCTCTCTGACAAATAAATAGCATTTTTTTAAAATAAAGTATTCATTAAATGAAATAATGAACAGAGAAAGAAATAGAGTTTAAGAGAAAAGAGATGTGTTTTGATCAAATACATCAATGAGACAATTATATAAAAATTCCAGCAAACAGTAACAGGTAGCTAAACACAGACTTACAGCCAAGACCAGGGCAAAAGGAAAAAATTTCTTTCAAACACTCACCTTTGAAATTTCAAAATAAATTTCCTAACATCTTCATAATTCAAGGTTTTACAACATTTCAAAAAACTTAACATATTTCAATTATAAGATGTATGTATTTTCACCTATTAACACATCTGAAATAAGAATGTGCTTTCAATGACACAAAATAGCTTAAATGTTTTAATATTTTTCATGATTCAAAAAAATAATGGTGCATTTTACCACAAATGGAATCATAACGTCAATGAATAATCCTATACCAACCTGAAAACATAGTAATACTCAAATTCAAAAGTACTCACGTTTCTCAGTTAATGCTACTTCACACATCCCTTTCAATCGAGTTATAAGAAGCTGATCAGCCACCACAAGAACACTACAAACAAAATCCACATTTTGAGATTCTAAAAAAAAAGAAAACAAGCAAAACTATTACTTTGTAAACATTATACCTATGAAAAAAATCTCTCCAAGTAATTAAGACACAAAAAAAGAGGATTATGACTGTTTTCTAAATGTTGCAATGGCAACTCTGATAAATAGTAATAATGTGAGAATTTTCTACCTTTTAAGTAGAAAGATGGAAAGAAACACACCTAAATGCCCTGGTTCACACCAGGACATAAAATGGGCAACTTGAATTGATCTTTTAGTCTAGAAGGCTATAAGAATGCATGACCTATTTAAAAGCTCCCATGTTGTTAAACATTTCTCAATCTAATAGAGGAAAATCCAAATCTCAGTATCGAAATTATGTAGGTACATGTTAAATACATTTACATTTGTTAAGAACAAATATATACATATATATGGAGAGAGGGGTGAATAATGCTCTTAGATAACCATTTTTGTTTTAAATAAAGAAGCCTAAGAGTACATTTTCTTCTTAAACTATAGGAGTTCCTTAATTTAAAATAACCTCAGTCCTGAGTACTACTGATGGCCTTGAGCAATCACCCTGACACACTTCCAGAATAAAAACATAAATACAAAAACAAAACAAAACAAGACCACAATAGGAAAGGGGAAAAAAAGATTACAAAGAAAAAAAAACATAGAAAAACCATTTTTAACAAAGAAGGAAGAGGTGAAGTCAGTGAATGGCAAACTAAGGACTACTTCTAGAATTCCTCCACAAAAGCAATGAATATAATATAAAACTGTCAAAATCAACTTTTTCAAAATTCAAGAAATTAGCCAAAGGCTTACAATAATCTAGGGAGTGCTGACTCGAAAAAAATGGCTAAATCTTGGTAAGAAAAGGGGAGTGATGGGACACTATAGCTTTTTCTATTTAAATCCTCTTCTTCCCTCCTCCACAGTTGTCTTAAAAACCAGTAACCTTGCAATCACAGTGGAAACAAACAATACAGCCATTAAAGGAGGCAGAAAAGTTATAAAGCTACATTATCAATAATTACTTTAAAAGGATTAAATTCTCTAATCAGAAGACAAAGTGGCTGAATGGATTAAAAAAAAACAACAAACAAGATTCAACTGTATACTCCCTACAAGGGACTCATTTTACCTTTAAGAACACACATGGGCTGAAAGTGAAAGGATAAAAAATAATATTCCATGCAAATGGTAACTGAAGGAGAGCTGGAGTGGCTATACTTCTATGAGATAAATAGGCTTCAAGTAAGAAACAGAAAAGACAAAGAGGTCATTATAATAAAGGGGTCAATTCATCAATAGGATATTAACAGCTGTACAGAAGCATGCAACAAACATATAACAGTGAAGCACCTAAATATATAAAATATATAAGCTGAAGGCAAAATAGTCATCAGTACAGTAATAAGAGAGCTTGAATATCAATATTCATGTTCAAATATGGACAGACCATGGAGACAGAAAATCAACCAGGAAACATCAGACTTGAACAACACTAGAGACCAAAAGAACCTAACACATATATACAGAACATTCCATTCACAACAGCAAAATACACATTCTCAGCGCACATAAAACATTCTTCAGGATAGATCATATATGAGGCCACAGAACAAGTCTTAACAATTTAAGAAGACTGAATGATACCAAGTATATTCTCCAACTACAGTGGCATAAAACTAGAATAACAGGATGAAAATAGGGAAATGAGTAAATATGTAGAAATTAACATGTTAATTCAAAGAAGAAATCAAAGAGAAAGCAAAAAATACCTTGAGACAAATGCAAATGGAAATAAAACAGACCAAAACTTACGGGATACAGCAAAAGAACTTCTAATAAGGAAGTTAATACTGATAAATGCCATAACAAAAAAAGGAAGATCTTGAAAGAAATTAGGGGCGCCTGGGTGGCTCAGTCGTTAAGCGTCTGCCTTCGGCTCAGGTCATGATCCCTGGTCCTGGGATTGAGCTCTGCATCAGGCTGCCCGCTCAGTGGGAAGCCTGCTTCTCCCTCTCCCACTCCCCTTGCTTGTGTTCCCTCTTTTTGCTATGTCTCTATCAAATAAATAAATAAAATCTCAAAAAAAAAAAAAAAAAGAAAGAAAGATTTTTATACAACAAAGGAACTGCAAAAAGAAAAAACAAAGCCCAAAGTCATCAGGAGAAGAAAATAATAAAGATTGACAGAGGGGTGCCTGTGGCTCAGTAGGTTAAGCATCTGACATAGGCTCAGGTAATGATATCAGGGTCCTGGGACTAAAGTTCGAACTGTGCTCTGTGCTCAGCAGGGAGTCTGCTTGTCCCTCTCCCTCTGCTCCTCCTCTCCCCACTCATGCTCTCTTTCTCTCAAATAAATAAAATCTTAAATTAAAAAAAAAACAAAACTGAGCAGAAATATATGAGCTAGACATTACAAGAACAAAAAAGATCAACAAAACTAAGAGTTGGTTGTTTGAAAAGATATAATTAACAAACCCTTATAAAAAAAATTCCCCTCAAAAATAAAATTCTAAATGAAAGAGGAGACATTACAAGTGATATCACAGAAATGTAAATTTTGAGAGACTACTCTCAACAATCGTAAGCAGACAAATGGGATAGGTAACCTAGATGAAACAGATGAATTTCTAAAAACATGATCTACCAAGACTGAATGAGGAAACAGAAAATCTGAATAGACCAATAACAGAGTAAGGAGACTGAATATATTAATCAAAAATCTCCCAAAAAAGAAAAACCCTAGAGCAGATGGCTTCATGGATGAATTCTACCAAATATTTAAGTAAGAATTAAAACCAATCCTTCTCTAATTTGTCAAAAAAAAAAAAAAAACAAACACAAAAAACAAAAAAAACAAAAAACAAACAAACAAACAAACAAACAAAACTGAGGAAGAGGGAGAACTTCCAAACTTCTTTTATGAGGCCAGATCATCCTGTTACCAAAAAGAGTCAAGGACACTACCCAAAATGAAAATCACAGTACCATATCCCTGATGAATATACCTGCAAAAATCCTTAATAAAATAGTAAGAAACCAAATTCAATAGCATGTTAAAAAGATCATACATGATGATCAAGTGGGATTTATGCCTGGATGCAAGGATAGTTCAGTACATACAAATCAATGAATGTTGATGCTATCTTAACAAAATAAAGAACAAATATCACATGATCATTTCAGTACAGGCAGAAAATGCATTAAGACAAAACTCAACATCCATTCATGATAAAAACTTACAACAAATTAGGTAGAGAAGGAATGTTCCTCAACATAATGAAGGCCATCTACAACAACTCCAAAACTAACACCATATTCAACAGTAAATACCTAAAAGCTATTTGTCTAAGACCAGGAACAACATAACGATGCTCACTCATGCCATTCCTATTCAATATAGTACTGGAAGTCCTAGCAAGAGTAACGAGGAAAATAAATAAATAAATGAATGAATAAAATGAACACCATCCAAACAGAAAAGGAAGAAGTAAAACAGTCTCTGCAGGTGACAAGATCTTGTATCTAGAAAACCCTAAATGCACCATCAAAAATCTATCAGAAGTAATAAACAAATACAGTAAAATTGCAGGTTACAAAATCAACACAAAAATCAGTTGCTTTTCTATGCACAATGACCTATCCAAAAAAGTAATTAAAAAAACAATTTCTTTCACAATTATATCAAGAATAAAACACTTAGAAATAGATTTAACCAAAGAGATAAAAGATCTGTACTCTAAAAACTATTAAACACTGATGAAAGAAATTGAAGACAAAAATAAATAGAAAGATATTCCATGTACAGGGACTGAAGGAATACTGTTAAAACACCCACTCTACCCAAAACAATCTATAGATTCAATAAAATCCTATCAAAATTCTAATGGCATTTTACACAGAAACGGAAAAAGTAATCCTAAAATTTATACAGAACCACAAAAACCCTGAAGAGCCTCAGTAATCTTGAGAAAGAAGAACAAGGCTAGAAACATCAAACTTCCTGACTTCAAAATATGTAACAAAGTTGCAGTAATCAAATCTTAAGATATTGCCATAAAAAGCAGACACATATACCAATGGAACAAAAAAGAGAGCCAGAAATAAACCCTCATTTTATAGTCAATTAATCTTCAACAAGGGTATAAAGAATACAAAATAGGGAAAGGACGACCTTTGCAATAGAGTGCTAGGAAAACTGAACATTCACATGCAAGAAAATGATTGGAATGGATTAAAGAATTAAACAACTAACTCAGAATAGATTAAAGAATTAAACAAAAGACCTGAAACTGTAAAACCCTTAGAAGAAAACAGGGTAAAAGATTCTAGTCTTGCCAGTGATCTTTTGAATATGACATCAAAAATCACATGCAACAAAAGCAAAAATAAGTGGAATTACATGAAACTACAAAG
Organism: Mustela nigripes; assembly: GCF_022355385.1. NCBI lineage: Eukaryota > Metazoa > Chordata > Mammalia > Carnivora > Mustelidae > Mustela > Mustela nigripes. The sequence goes on from NC_081561.1 coordinate 103,150,064, forward strand.
TTTCTGCAAAGCAAAGAGAAACAATTAATAGAATAAAAAATTAAATTTATAAAAAAGGGCAACCTTTGGAATGGAAGAAAATTATTTGCAAACTACATTTGACAAGGGATTAATATCCGAACCAACAGGTTCATGAAAAGGGTGTTCGATGTCACTAATTATCCGGGAAATGCAAATCAATACCACAAGAGATGCCACCTTACACCTCAATGGCTATTATTAATAAAACAGAAGATAACGAGTGTTGGCAAGGACATGCAGAAAAGGGAACACTTGTGTGCACTGTTGATGGGAGTGTAAAATGATACAGCCATTATGGAAAACAGCATGGAGGATCCTCCAATAATTAAAATAGAACTACCATATGATGTAGCAATCCCACCTTTGAGATTTTTAGCCAAAGGAATTGAAATCAGGATCTTGAAGATATATCTGCACTCCCATATTCACTGAAGCACAATTAACAACAGTGAGGATATAGAACAGCCTAAATGTCCACTGAAGGAAGAAAGGATTAAAAAAATCTGGTATACACATATAACTAAACACAGTAGTACACAAAAGATGACTGAAAACCCTCTGTAACTAAAACATTGGTGTATTACTTGAAAAAGTATATAAACGCAATCTCTCCATAAATTTTGCTTTAATTCTTAGTCTGTTTCTTTTACTTCAGAGATATTATCACAAGGAGGAAAACAAACAAGAAAAGACTTATATAATATTTGTCAAAAACTATTCCCTATTGTCTGTTCCTGATCTCAATCATAGAAACAGCTGGGTATGAAACTGTTAAATCTAATGTCAACCATTATACATAATCCTATAGAGTTCATTTTCACATACTGAAAATTTTCTTTTTCCACTCCTTTAATATTAGTAAGTATCCCTATGGCTGATTCTAAATTTAGCCTCTGTTGATGGCTTATTTCAATTAGAGCAGAAATTAAGATTCATGTTGATTCTGCCATTACTCAATTATATCTTAAATATCTAAAACATCCTCTTATTAATACCTTTTATCACCACAGCTTCATCAGTATAGAGGTAGTCCAAAATAACTTTTAGTATGTCAGAATGTATGGGCATTTCCAAAGCTGTACAAGTGGAAGCCTAAATAAAATAAAATAAAATAATTAATTTTAAACTAAAAAAACTACCTCATTCTGACTGGAATAGAAAATCTGAAAAGGGATAACATCAAATGCAAAAGAACATTTATAAAACACAAATCTAAAATGACATACATTTAATTTTAAAATGCCTTGTAACATAGGGAAATCAAGAAAAATTGAAACAAAAACCAATCACACTGGTATTCCAAACAAATGTCCAAATAATAAAGGGGAAATTCTGACCTATTAAGTTTTTCTGTAACAATTTTTATTTCAAACGCCAGCACATAAATGAAGTTTAAAACAAAAGTGAAACTGACTTAAAATATGCAGTTCCCATTCTGCATTTCTTTAGTACGTAATTTCCCCAAAACAAAAAAAAGTGTGATTACCAGCCATGTGGCTTCAACTTAAAACTTACCTCAATCCATGAGCTACTCAGCATACTATGAAAATATTCTGGGAAAGAAAAGGTACAATTCATTAGAACAGTTAAACAGGAATAATAAATCAGCAATTAATTAAAAAGTATACCTACCAAGTCTAGCACAAAGAACACACTTATGGCAAGTAAATTCCTTTCCATCCACTGATTTCATGGTCACATCACATAGAAATGAACTGAAAAATAAATTTTTTTAATTGAAATGAGATTTCTTTACATATTTAGCAAATAGGGAATTTATTAAAGGATTTGGCTTTTGTTCATTTTCTTTTCATTAAAGACAGCAGAAAACAAACAACTTGAGGACATACATACAAATAAAGTACTTCATCTCCTTCCATTTGAGGAAAGATAATGAGGGCCTTACAATAAAGATAATATTTAAAGGGAACTGAATACAGATAAATATTCAAAAAAAGTTCTTCCTTCTAATTCCTTCTAATTTTCCTTTTGCATTACAGACCAGGTGTTAATAGTTAATATTTTATCTATTTACCTCAACATCTCTCCAACATTCCTAGAAATGAAGACTAGTAAAGATAAAATGGTATCTACTCATATATTTTGCTTCATATGTCAGTTAGAAGAGCTCTGTTTTCACACTTGGGTTTCAAAACCTAAGGATGAAAAGTTTATCTCCATTTCCTAACTTACCACTTTTTCTGATTTAGCTTCAATTTATTACCAGGTTTCTTCTCAATAACATTAATTTTTCCATTTTCAAATTTGACTCCATCTAACCTATCAAGAATAGATAAAAATTAACATTTGACGGACCAAAACAAACAACAGAAATCCAACAAATTACCTTATATATAATCATATAATTTTTATCACCCAGAAAAGGATCTCAACAAACTCTACTCTGTGATAAAAGAGTACCATATATTCTTCAATTTTACTTCAAAGTACAGTTGATTATTGAACAACGCAGCAGTTAGTCACCACTATGTAACCCCCCCTTATAAAGTTGAAATCTGCATAAAAATTTTGACTCCCCCCATAACTTAAATACTAATACCCCACTGTTGACTAGAAGGCTTCCCAATAACATGAACAGATATGTATATTTATACTTTTTATGTTACATGCATTACATACTGTTTTTACAATAAAAGCTGAAGAAAATGTTAAGAAAATCATAGAGAGTATACATTTACAGTACCATACTGAATTTATCATAAAAAATCTTAATACAAGTGGATCTGCACAGGTCAAACCCATGATTCTCAAGGGTCAAATGCACACTAAATACAGTTACTGACAATAAAACATATCAAAGCCATAGCACAAAGTCCTTCACTGTTTTTAAACAGGAAACCTGATATATGATTCTCTCCTCTACCCCACACATTAGAAGTTACACTGCCACAAGCAACATACATACCTTAAAAAAAGAGAATTCCAAAGAATCTGGCTTAAATGACAAATCTGTCTTAGGTACTTCACACTTGCTACACGACAGAACTACACCAACAATTTGAGATCACTATTATCCCTCCCTTTTATATACTGAGAAACTGAAGTTCAAAGAAACTAAGAAATCTGCCCCAGCCATAGAAGAGCTAAGAGGCATATATAGGTCTAACTCCAAAGACAGTACTTTTTCCAGTATACCACACTGCCTACCATTCCAGATTCCCATTACACAAACACCATGGAGAGTTCAAACCCACTAGCAGCCTCCATAGTTTTAATCCAGAGTCCTACAGAGATAGTTTTAGCAAAAAATGGGAGAAAAAACACATCCAAAATAGAAGGAGTTGAGGGAGGGAAGGGCATAAAGAGGTTCAAGAATAGATATTAAGGACAAGTCATACCTACTACTCAAATTACTGAAACCGAATTTCCTTGCAACATTTTGCAACATTCTTACAGGATCATCTTCCCCAACACTTTTCCCTTTATTGGAAGATTTTGGTTTGCTTTTCTGCTTTTCATTAACCATATGAGCTTGATTACTTCTGTAAACTTCAAATGCCGACTTCTGATTATCTTCATGGCAATTCATTTTATTTGAATGAGAATTCATAGTGCCCTGATATTCTTCTGGCTTTTTGTTTAAGTTTATTCTTGGTGTGAAGCCATGAATTAAAAAGTCACAAGTATCTGTGTATATAAATTGTAAAAGGTACTCAAACAACTCAGGATGAACCTTCTCCACCACAAAGAGATGGCATCCTGCAGAATCTTCATCTTTCCGATAAACATCTGTAAAGTCTAAAGAGGTCCCATCTGAAAGAAACAATTTCTGAAAAAAGTCAGAATGCGCTGCCAAAATATATTTATGTGCAGGGAAGATTCTATTGCCAACTTGAAATGTCACATCATGTATGTTGTCCGTTTCATCAGTTTCCCTTAGGAGTTTGCCAAACTCTTCAAAAAAGGATGATGAGGATACAGCTGGAATTTCATAAAGGCTAGAAATGAAACAAAAATCATTTTTACTTTCAAGAAATGAAAAAAAAAGCACCCCTAATCAATTCTCCTTTTAAAGTACAATTTCTTTTTTCATTATTAAACTTACAAGATTTTAAATCTGGCATTTCTTAAAATATAAGAATAGTCTTATATACCATATCACACATTACAATGTTTTTATTCCTTTTTATATTTTTCTGCTACACTATAACAACAAGATTTAAGTTTTCCTTCTAAAGCAGTGTTTTCTATTTCTACAAGAAAATACCAGGATATAAATTCAAATGACCATTTCACAGAAATTTTTTAAATGATTGTCACTAAACACAAATGACTTTAAAACTAAAAATATCTAAAAAAGAATACAGTCCTCAACCTTTTATATCCTCTTATTTTATCCTTTATCCTTTTAAGTGAAGAAAACTAAATCTACAAAGAACTGAGCAAATACTTCAACCAAATCCCAGAATAGGATAGAAACTCAGAAACTAAATATAAAGATAAATACCCATACAGACATACAGTATGTTCTTTCAGTATTGTAAGATGATTATCATACCTTCCCAATCCACATTTCACCCTTCCAGGTAGGGGAAACAAACCTTCAGGTTTGCCCTGGATTGAGAGCTTTCTCAGAAGATGAGAGTTTTGGTGCTAATTATGGGACAGACCTGGGCAAACCAGTATGGATAGTCACCCTACTTCTAGGACTTCTTTCCAAGAGTACCCTTGATATTTATCTTAACCTATCATCTCCCTACTAATGTGACTTAGAGAAGATTTGCACTGAGATTCAAACTCCCCTACAAACAACTCTATTACTACCTCCTCTTTTGTTAATTATCATATTCAAGTGTTAGAAATTTTTGCAAACAATTTAATGCTTATTATATATGTCTCAGAATCTTTGAACCTAGAGTACATCATAAAGTACTAAAATATAAACTTTGTGCATATACATATGTATCTTTAATATTTTCAATAAGTAATAGTTTACAAACTAAGAGAAACACTTATCATTTCCACTGTAACAAATTCTACCTTTGAGATATCCAGGTAACATGATCTTATGTCTAAAGCCTCTACAAGTGTTGGCAAAAGCATTTCAATGAAATTTGCTCCAGGAGCTACTAAAAACAAAAGAAAACCCAGTGATTATTCCTTCTAAAAATGAAATTTAATATATACGAGTGTACCTTGTCTTAGGATCCGACTGCAAGATTGCAAAGTTGCATCCACTTGGGTCTGTGCTGACACTAACAGCTCTATGGGCAAAAGTAAGTTTCTCAAGCCGAATTCTTTCATATACACTATTTATATCAGAGACACAAGACGCATCTGATGAGGAATTATGGAGATTTGATAAAATCTCTGCTAAAAAGAAAAAAAAACAAACTTCCATTAATGGAGGCTTTACTGAAACTCTTAAAATGGTTTAGGAGTAAAGAAAATAGAAAAACAATTAAAATATAGAAATATGTTTCATATATGTCTTTTTGAAGAAGTATATCTTCTCTCTGTTAAACACAATTTGTACCCTATGAACAGGTATTATACTGGAAATTTTGGTTAGTCAATTCTCAATTATCCACAACTTTAAATCTTTCAACAAAAGCATCTTCCACAATGCAGCCAAAGTTATATTTCTAAAAAGCAAATCTAGTACTATACTGGCTTCTAAAATCCTCAGCTTGCATTAAGAATATGTAAACTTAGCCTTTTGATAATTTGTTTGCATGTTTATTTGTTTCCAAATATCTGAGTGACCATACTGTGCTATTGTGATACAGCAATCATCAGTCTGTCCCTAATGATACAGTAGTGAACAAGACAGGCATCCCTACATCTCAGAATATACAATCCAGCAGAGAAGACAGACATTTAAACAAATGATTATTTCATTACAAGTCAGATTAAGGCTATGAAAAAAAGTATGAAATTTGCATGCAAAAAATGATTCTGGCTGCAATAGGAAGAATGCTGAAAGAAATTAAAAATAAAGACAACAAGATCACTTAGGAAACTATAAGAGTCCAAAAAAGAATAAATAACATACACTAAAGTTGTAGCAATACAAGCAGAGAAAAGTGGAAAGATTTCAGAAATATTTGAGACAGAAGTGACAAAAATTGGATGATTGACCAGATATTGGAGTGCAGGGATGTGAGGCGTCAAAGATAACCATTTACTTAGAAAATGTTGAAAAGCAAATGTGGGAGCATGAGATCATGAATTCAGTTCTAGACCATTAAATATGACTAAGATACAATCCCAAGACTTTCAACTTTTTCATGTTTCAACATTTTGGTTACTCCATCAAAATTTACTCTTTCAGTTTTATGGAGATTCACTAATCTTTCCCAAAAATTCAGTTACTGCAATTTCTACACTCTCAAACCTAACATATACATATTAGTATTTGTAAACTGTAAATAGTTATGTATATGTCTACTGTCACTACAAACTTATGAATGTCTGAAAACAGGGGCCTATCTTACATATATTTTGTTATAAATAAAGCATAGCCCTATATCTGACACATAGTAAATCTACTTTAAGTTTGTAGACTTATATAATCTATAAGAAAAAGAAAGAAATACAACAAATCAGTAATCACTTCACTGTGGCTTTACGATTTTGAAGAATAGGTTTATAATTTTCTGAATAATTTTTAATGGTCCTTATATATGTTTTACCATTTAATAATGAATTTGTTCATTTAACAGATGACTTAATAAGGGACTACTATGTGTCAGGAAATATGCTGAATGCTAAGGATACAGTGAAATAGTCAAGGTTCCTTGCCATCTTACAGTCTGATAGGAGGCAAGCATTAGAAAAATTAATCACAGAGATAAAAAAATAACAAGTAAAAATGACCTGTATCCTGAAAATACAAAGGGAATATGAAAAGTGACACAGGATACTTCAATTTAGATTCAGAGATCTGTGAAAATATCTCTGATGAAGTATAAATAAACCTGAGATGTGAAAAATTAGAAAAAGCCCTGGTACTACTGAAAAAAATTGAAAACCTGAAGGTCAATCTGATTGGAGAGTGGTAAATGAAAGGGAGTTCAGAGACACAAGGGTCAGAGCAGGAGCTTTCAGGATAATGTTTAGGAAGTGGAAAAATCATTAAAGAGTTCTGAAACAGGAATATTAGAATCAGATCTTAAAAGATCATTCTGATAATTAAGAATAAATATAAAGAAATAAGACTATGATTAAGGAAAACCTAGTTTTTACAGTAGTCCATGTGAGTAGGGACAGGGTGGGACCAAACGAACTGTGAAGTGGTAAATGAATTCTAGTTTTTCCAGCAGAAAAATCAACAGATTAATAATTATGGATGAAAGAAAAAAGTTGGTAACCTAAGTTAAAAGAACAATGCAAGTAATCCAAAAATTTAAAAATTCATAATCAGATAAAATTAAGAATGAACTCTATAGGGTGCCTGAGTGGCTCAGAAGGTTAAGCGTCTGCCTTCAGCTCAGGTCATGATCCCAGGGTCCTAGGATCAAGTCCCACGTTGGGCTGCCTGCTCCTTGGGGAGCCTATTCTCCCTCTGCCTCTCCCCCTGCTTGTGCTCTCTCTCTCTCTCATCAGAGAGAATCTTAAAAAAAAAAATTAAAAAAAAAAAAAAAAAGAATGAACTACATAATGAATAACTTCTATTTTCAGTCATGGCATCTTAATTAAAGCTATCCTTTACATTCACCAAGTAATGAAATAAAACTATTTTCTATTCAGCAACTGTTTAATACTACTTGTATTTAATTTATTTTATTTACTTTTATTTCTCATTAATATAGACTTTGTTCTTCCCATATAATTTCCCTTTAAGCTATGAAATGTACGTTTTCGTTTTTGTTTTTTTTAAAGAATTTATTTATTTATTTGACAGAGAGAGAGATCACAAATAGGCAGAGAGGCAGGCAGAGAGAGAGGGAAGCAGGCTCCCTGCTGAGCAGAGAGCCTGATGTGGGGCTTGATCTCAGGACTCTGAGATCAAGACCTGAGCTGAAGGCAGAGGCTTAACCCACTGAGCCACCCAGGACCCTGAAATGTACATTTTAAAAACTTTAATTTTATATATACAAGTGGGTAAAATATACACACACACATATGTATAAGCCACTCAATTGGCTTATACACTCAATACACTTATACACTCAATTTAGAGAAGAAGAGAAAAAATGGAGCTTGGAAGATGATTTAAAAGCATCTGGGAAGTTTTTTCTTTAAACTTTATACTTCCCTGGCCCTATAGTCAAGACCTCAGGATATATTGAGACAGATAAACAGTTGAAAACCAGATTTAAGTGAACTGAATTCAGCTTATCTGCACACATACACACACACCCACACACATCAAAAATCGAAAGAGGAGACTTAAAGGAGACTTATTACTGTCAAACCTAGTAATAAACATTTGTGAAATTAAAGGTTAACTGAAAGATAATTTATGTATTATTCATATATATGAACTGACCTTTCTTTTCAGAATTCTTTTTTTTTTCTTCAAACCATTTCCCTCTAAATCCTTCTCCATCCTGTGTGACAAATAAAATGTCTTTTCTATTTAAAGCAATGTCAGAAATGAAGACCTGGCGTGGATAGGCCCATCGACACTGCTTCAGAGAACTGCTGACTGATCTCCAGCAAAATACCTAAAATAAATCCAAATTACATTGGAATATATATTCCCATACATCACCTGAACAACCAAAAACTGAAATCAAGAAATAATATCTCTAAAACAAAAGCTCTGATTAATGTTTCATGTTCATTCTTTCACAGAAAAAGATACTATTAAAATCAATTTATTTTTAAAGAACTGTATCTTTCAGAAAAAGTACATTAAGCAAATATGAAAAATTGATTCTTAAGAAAGAAGTATCATTCAGTATTACTTGTTTTTCACAAATCAATCTACTAAAATGATAAAGGAAAACAAAAGTATGAAAGCTAAAATTTAGATATCACACTTATTGTAGTACCATCTGTTTGCAAGAAGAATGAAAATCAGCCTACTGAAAATCCTTACTTTAACTCTCAAGAAAAAAAGCAATGGTATGAATAACCCTATTTTATAACTAAAACAAAATTTTACAGATAGAAAAATTAAAACAGAGTTCAATGGCTTCCAAATGGTTCTACAAACCTTAGTGTTCCTGAAAAATGACTGAGAACCTGCTGCACAGGGATGGAGAGAATAAAGAGAGGTATGGTCTTGAGTTTCCCAATTCAGCTTTATCCAGAACAGTAACTCTTATCTACTTCATATATTTGCATTCCAAGAAAGATATTATTTGAAAAATTAATACTGCTGATTTTTAAAAGTTCAATTCTCCTCATATTTAAGAAAAGTAAAACACAAAATGGTACCTGCCAAGGTCACTCAAAAGTTACGTTAAAAATTAAAAAAAAAAAAAAAAAAAGACTATACTGATTGATTCCTTCAGAGATTGGTTTTCATAGTAAGATTCTAATTTTCCAGAAAGTAACAATGAAAGGTATAGACTAGATCCCTATTAATATAAATGAAACACATGCTAGAGTCAAATGTTTTTTACACTCACTATTTTACATAACCCCATGCCACTGCTTCCTCCTATTAGTATAAGATTAGAGTTCTAATTCTGATATAGTTCCCTATATTAAAATGATAGACCACAGATTTATACCAGTAGATGGAGCTTTATGATTAATTCTGCAATTTCCAAAATCTATTTTATAGCACTTTATAAACCTCAGAAAACATTCTTGTTTTTTCTATTTAATAAGCAAAAAGCATAAGGCAATCTGTGTTTTTCTAGCTACAGTGTAAAACTCTGTTACTAATATATAATATAATTTTAATTTAACAATTTCATTAGAGAAATGTACTGATATATTTGCATAGGGAACTAATTGAACTCTACTTAAACAGAAGGAGATTAGCGATTCTTTCTATAGTGATCCACGAAGGCATTATCTTATATATGACAACTATAATCTCTAAAAATATACATTATGTGTACATTTATTTAAAACTAAATCTGGGGGGCGCCTGAGTGGCTCAGTGGGTTAAGCCTCTGCCTTCAGCTTAGGTCATGATCTCAGGGTCCTGGGATCAAGCCCTGGGATCAAGCCCCTCATCAGGCTCTCCGCTCAGCGGGGAGCCTGCTTCTCCTCTCTCTCTGCCTACTTGTGATATCTCACTCTCTGTCAAATAAATAAAAAAAAAATTTTTTAATCTTAAAAAAAAAACCTAAATCTGGGAAAAATTTTCTAATTATGAAACAAATTTTTAGTATCACCTGTTTAGCTTTTAATTTAAGAAGCAGTTACATAGAATATCTATCTATGTAATTTGCTATCTTCATTAGTACTCAATATGCATATGAGATAATCCATCAAAATCCCCTACTGATTTCCATTTCAAGCATAGTAAATAAAATTTTAAGCTACAGTTTAACAAAGCTATACTGTGCAATGTTAGTTAAATGTCATCAAACTTTCTTTGAAATACCAAGTCCATACTAATTAGTCAAAAACGGGTAGAGAAACAAAGTCAACAGGAATCATCATTATCTAGTAATACATGTTCACATTATCAGGTCCCTTATAGCTATCAATTCAGAATAAAATTACTTTAAAACACTTTTGCATAAATATACACTCACCCTTCCAGCTCCATCCATTGCAAGAATGCAAATTTTTTGACCTCCATTTTCTTTCAAATTTTCAGGATCAACCTTGTATTCCATACGACCCCCAGAAACAAGAACTTTTTTCAAGTTTAGTTGTCTAGGTGAAAAAGAAAATCCTTCATTAATATGTTCTTTAAAATAGACACACTCAATTTTAAAGAAATTATTAATAAAACAATAATCTAGGGTGATTACTGAGAAAGGTGAAGTAAGATGATTTGGCCTTTGGTAACCTTAGTCTCTCCTTTCTGTATGTGTCCCCTATATAATGGCTGTTTCTTTTCATAGCAAGTACTTCCCTCCCAAATGCCTCCACCCATACATATACACACTTCTGACACCTAAAGCCCCACTTTAGAATGCACACATTTACTCTACTGGATATAACTGCTAAGACTAAAAGCTCCTAAGAGTATTTACATTTTAACAGACAAGAAAAACTTTAAACCTGAAAATGAAATAGAAATCCTTAATTTCAAATATGGACAAGCCTAAATAGCTATAGCTAACAGGAAAATCATCAGCAATGTTGCTAATTTAATAACTCATCTACTAGCCATTTCATTATACCTATACATGTGATACTCCTATACCACTGTGTGAAACTTGTCTATTACTACTCTAATCATTGTCCTCCCTTGCAGATATTTTGCCTGCATTAAAAGATTTTTACTTTCCAAAATAACAATCTACAACAAAAAATTTTCTTATTTTAAACCTGGATATAACTTGTACTTATGTAATTTAATGTTATCAGGGCAAGTTTTATAAATGTTAATCAGTAACAAAACCTAACATCCCACAAATCACCTCATGCTCAAAAGAAAAACCTAGTCAGTCAGTTCTAAGAAACACTTATGTTCACATTTTCATGTTTCTAAAACTAAAATATGACCTACAACTGATACCCTTCCAATTGTTACACATAGAAGTAGGTTATATACATATTGTTACACAGAGAAGCTGAACTGTGACAAACTGATGGCTGACATTCTCTGTTCATGAGCTTATTGCATGGATGTTATGTCTATGAAGTAGTATCTCATTTACAAGAGCAAAAGCAGATTCTTTTGCATTTCAGTATCAATTTAAAAACCTGACTGCTTATTTAAAAATTCACGAGAAATCTCTAGAATTCCTGTACACTCCTGCTTCCACTAATTGAGCTATACCCAGGTATTTGAATTTCATTTTATTTGTTCCAAGATCTATTTCTCTACTTGTATTTATTACTGTAATCACAGAATGAAATATTAAATAAACTAATAAAATATTAGTCTTAAAGGGCTTTTTTTTTTTTTAAAGAAGTTGAATATTTTGGAATGACACAATAAAAATGCACAGCAAAGGGCGCCTGGGTGGCTCATTGGGTTAAGTCTCTGCCTTCCGCTCAGGTCATGATCTCAGGGTACTGGGAACGAGCCCCACATTGGGCCCTCTGCTCAGCTGGGAGTCTGCTTCCCCCTCCCTCTGTGCCTGCCTCTCTGCCTACTTGTGCACGTGTGTTCTCTCTCTCTTTCTGTGTCAAATAAATAAAATCTGTTTAAAAAATGCATAGCAAAAAACTGTTGTCAAATCAGAAACAAATTAATCAACTATATAAGACTGAAATATATGAGAAGTAAAGGACTCTTACCATATTAATTTACCTCACAATTGATTTTAAGAACTTGCTCCCTAAACTGTTCAAATGAAATCACAGATGACATATTACAGGTATGGTTTATGCACAAAAGCTAGGGAACTCCAATTGGCATACTTAAACTTAGGTTTTACGGTTCCCTGCATTAACTGACCTTTTCAACTAGCCATTCAACTGCTAATCTACTGCATGCTACTATAATCTACTTTCAAGTAAAAAAAGGCTACACAAATTTAAAAATAAAAAATATACCAGTCAGTTACAAACACAGGGACTGAGAATCCATGATATGTAACTTTTTTTTTTCAAAATAAATAGGTACATAACAAAAAAAGGCTACATATGAACCAATGATGATTGCATCACAAACCAAGAACTATGATTAATCTAGATCTATGTACCTGAAGCATAAAAAAAAAGAAGGAAAATTTATAGGTCACATTTAACCACACGGTAAATATAATTCAGAAATATTTTTTTATGATTAGCAGAGAACTTCTACATATATTTCCTGGGCACATGTCAGAGACTAAGCTTATCAAAGGCAAAAACTCTTAACTTTTCCTTTCAGCTTTAAATTCTCTTTGTCCAGTTTTCTTCATCTGACACTCCAGAGCATTGCATAAAGTGAATCCTAAGTTTTGCTGGAAGAACTGAATTACTATTAAAGTTATATTTCTTTACAAAAATACACATACTTAGACGCCATCTTCTTGCACTGATAGTCTGCAAGTAAGTAAATATCTCCTCTTGTGGTAACACAGACTGTGGCCCCATCACTTGCAGCAACCAAAGACAAAGTGATATCCTTATGATGAAGGGCAGAGACTTGACGAGGAGCAGTTACATATTTTTCTCCATTGGGATCTGGCAAATAACCTAAAAAATTACACAAATAAATCACAAAATATCCAAAAAATTCTATTTATTTTTCAGATAATGTCATCAAGATTTCTTACCCAGTTGTCCACCATTTAGCCCCATAGTGTAAACAGCTTCTCTAGTCCACAGCACTGTATGAAACCTGCCTGCTGCTACTCCAATGATTGTCCTTCCTTTTAGGTATTTTGCCTGCATCTATTCAAAAAGACAATTAAGACAACAGTTTATTATATTATTAAGAACGAATATAATATTTCAAAGATCTAGTAGACCAGAGTAGCAAATACATGGCACACTAACTACCAGTGCCCCCTTAAGTTCTAATGGCAGAATTCATGAACAGATCTTAGCACTAACACTTAGACTCCAACTCTTCTCAGAACACAGGATATTCTGATGTAGCCATTTCACGTCAGCAGTTTTAACATATAAAAAATTAACATGGTAGAAAAGCCAGATCATCCAACCTGTCACCAAGCAATATGCAAAACAGGCATTCTATCAGAAAATAAAGTACTTTTAAATTTGACATATTCAGGGTCTCTCAACAGTGGCACTAATGACATTTTCAGCCAGATGACTCTTATTGATGTAATGTATTACACTGATTTTTGTATGAATATTAAACCACCCTTGCATCCCAAGAATAGCCAAAGCAATCTCAAAAGAAAAAACCATAACTGGAGGTATCATAATTCCAGATTCCAAGTGACATTACAAAACAGCAGTAATGAGAACAGTATGGTATTAGCATAAAACAAGATATATAGATCAATAGAATAGAACTGAAAACCCAGAAATAAGCCAATTATATGGTCAATTAATCTACGACAGAGGAATGAATGTTTACAATGGGAAAAAGACAGTCTCTTGGTATTGGAAAAACTGAACAGCAACATGCAAAAAATAAACTAGACCACTTTCTCTCACTACACACAAAAATAAACTCGAAATGGATGAAAGATCTAAATGTGAGACCTGAAACCACAAAGATCCTTAAAGACAACACAGGCAATAAGGTCTCTGACACTGACCAAAGAAACATTTTTCTAGGCATGTCTCCTGAGGCAAGGAAAACAAAAGCAGAAATAAACTACTGAGACCACATCAAAACAAGAAGTTTCTACATAGCAAAGGAAACCACCAACAAAACTAAAAGACAACCTATGGAATGGGAGAATATATCTGCAAACGGCATATCCAATAAAGGTGTAGTATCCAAAAATATATAAAGAATTCATACAACTCAATACCCAAAAAGCAAATAATTCAATTAAAAAAGAGGCATAAGACATGAACAGACATTTCTCCAAAGAAGACATATAGACAGCCAAAAGATCCATAAAAAGACGCTCAACATCAGGGAAACAAAATTCAAAACTACAGTAAGATACCACCTCACACCTGTCAGAATGGCTAAAATAAAAAACATAAATAATAAGTGGTAACAAAGATGTAGAAAAAGGGAAGCTCTCTTGCACTGTTGGTAGGAATGCAAACTACTGCAGCCATTGTGGAAAACTGTATGGAGGTTCCTCAAAAAATTAAAAAATAGAACTACCCTATGATCTAGGGATGTTACTATTGGATATTTACTGAGAGAATACAAAAATACTAGTTTAAAGGGATACATGCATCCCTATGTTTACTGCAGTATTATTTACAATAACCAAACTATGGAAACAGCCAAGTACTCATCAAAAAAGGAATGGATAAAGAAGTGTACACACACACACACACACACACACACACACACACAGGAATATTATTGTCATAAAAAAGAATTAAATCTTGTTATTTGCAACAACATGGATACAGCTAGAGAATACAATGCTGAGGGAAATAAAGAAGTCAGTTAGAGAAAGACAAATACCATATGATCTCACTCATATGTGGAATTTAAAGAAAAAAATGAGCAAAGGAAAAAAAAAGAAAGACGAATGAACCAAGTGAGTGGGGATTAAAAGAGTACACTTACTATGTCAGGAAAATAAAAAAGAAAATGAAAAAAAAAAAGAGAAAAAATACTGGACATATTCAGAGTCTCCCAACAGTGGCACTACTAACATTCACCTAGATGAATCTCTGTTGTAAGGGACTAACTTTTAAACTGTAGGTTTAGCAGCATCCCTGGACTCTACCTACTAGATGTCAATAGCACCCCAACTCCAGTTGTTAAAACTAAAAAGGTCTCTGCATGTTGTCAGATGGCTCCTGGGGGTGCAAAAGTAACTGAGAATACTGAATATGTCCATATCAACCTAAAGCTCCAACAGAGCCACACAATAAGAATAAAAACAGGAAAGAAATCTATCATTTATAAATAAATGTACAAAATGGTTAAATATCCATGAAGTCCATGAATACAGAAAATGGATTTTCCAACCAAAAAGTACCACAGATTGGAGACTACCTCTAACAACTTCTCAGTAATTCCTATTGATTCATTAGTCATCCAGAATGGAAAAGCATTAGATTTAAAAGCTTATTAATTAAAAATATACCTAATAATAACTTTAAATCCAGAGGATTAAATCAATAAAGAAACTTCACCTTTGAAAATACAAAATTTTATGATCTGAAATCTCACCTGTTATTGAGTGATGACTCTAGCAACATATTAGAGTACCAGTCCTAGTTTTTTTTAACTAGGTCTGTGAAGCTGAGTAAAGGGTACATTCTGGTAGTGGTTGTGCAATTGGGAGGGGGATATCAGAACAAAGAGTGGCTTTTGGACACGTGTCTACACCTCACATAAACCTGCCCTGTATGTTTTCGGTACAAAGGCACATTTTCCATGAGGCCAATAAGCTTAGTCTTCTGGGTAACTCACTTACATGGCCATTTTGCATTTTAAAAACTTCATATTTTTTCTTAAGGAAGGCCTCAAAATTATTTGTTTCAAACCCCAAAAATGTGGATCCCCTTCTGCTTATAAATACTTTAAAAGCTGAAACTAAAGCACTTTGGGGCCCACCTTCCCAATTGCTTTCTCCCTTATTCCAAACAAATGCTAATTTGTATTATGCTTAATGTCTCCTGTGAAAAATAAAGTATATACCACAAATGTAAGTAAAATAAATTGCCTATCAATACCTTGCACCTTTTGTCATACAGGTTTTATAGCAAAAAGTCACCTTGTTTTGAAAAAGGAAGCTTACCTGTCTCGGTACATTACAACTGGAGGGTGGAGGAATAATTCCTAACTGATGAAAAATGTTCAGACCAAATGTGTAAACACATCCATCTTCAGTCAGTACCACAGTATGATCCTTAGCAGCTGCCACTTGGGAACAATTATGACCACTCAGTCCTTCCACAAGCCTAGGGATCTACAAAATAAATTAACTTTGGTATAATATATTAACCATTTATAGAAAAATACAAAGAGAATCTGGTAATTCTATATCCAAAATGATATGACTAATAAATGGCTGATCTATCATAGGTAAACTACAGTTTAGCAAAGATAGGTGAGTTTAACAGGATATTGACATTGAGAGAATATGGACATATGAGTAAAATACAAAACCCAGTATGATCTTCCAGTAAAATAATTCAATCCGACAAATGATTTTTGAGCCCTTATCATACACCAAGTGCAAATTTGGTTGGTATAAATAAAGAGAGCTCTTCAGCCAAAGTATTCACTGATGTATTTAAATAAATAAATAAATAAATAAATGGGAAAATACAGGTGTGAGGAGTAAATGAGTTGGTAAGTATAAAAAACAACAGTCTCTGACATTGCACAGAATGGAGATAATAATGCCTATAATCTCACAGTGTTGCTGTGAGGCTTAAGTCACGGTAATGATACTGCATGAAAAGCATCACTGATATCTGGAACATAATAAAACCCATAAAAAATAAAAGCGGTTGTCATAGTTCTCTCTCTTTTTAAAGTACCCTTTAATATATAAATATACCAGTAATCCCATCAAAAAAATTTACCTTAAAAATAACCTACTGAGGGGCACCTGGGTGGCTCAGTGGGTTAAAGCCTCTGCCTTCGGCTCGGGTCATGATCCCAGGTCCTCGGATCGAGCACTCTGCTCAGCAGGGAGCCTGCCTCCTCCCTCCCTCTCTGCCTGCTTCTCTGCTATTTGTGATCTCTGTCTGTCAAATAAATAAAATCTTTTTTTTTTAAGATTTTATTTATTTATTTGACAGAGATCACAAATAGGCAGAGGTCTCTGTCTGTCAAATAAATAAAATCTTTTTTTTTTAAGATTTTATTTATTTATTTGACAGAGATCACAAATAGGCAGAGGTCTCTGTCTGTCAAATAAATAAAATCTTTTTTTTTTTAAAGATTTTATTTATTTATTTGACAGACAGAGATCACAAATAAGCAGAGAAGCAGGCAGAGGGAGGGAGGAGGCAGGCTCCCTGCTGAGCAGAGTGCTCGATCCCAGGACCTGGGATCATGACCCAAGCCGAAGGCAGAGGCTTTAACCCACTGAGCCACCCAGGGGCCCCAAATAAATAAAATCTTAAAAAAAAAAAAAAAAAAAAAAACCCTACTGTGGCAACATTACTAAATGCAGTAATTATTAGGTTTCAAATTAGCACTAAGTTTCTGTACCATAAGACTCAATTTTGTGATTATACAAAGAAAATATGGGCTCAACTTTTACATTTTTAAGATTTATTTATTTAGAGAACATGTGTGTGTCTGCATGCAAGTTAGGGGAGGGGGCAGAGAAAAAGAATCTTCAAGTAGATTCCCCTGAGTGCAGAGCCTTAGGCAGGGATAAATCTCACAGTCCATGAGATCATGACCTGGGCTGAAACCAGGATTCAGAGGCTTAACCGACTGAGCCATCCAAGCACCCCGGACTCAACTTTTAGACCACAATACTTAGATAAGAAGTAAAAAAAAAATTAAAACACCAAGGTTTTGCAACTAGTCTGACTTACGGGGGCACCTGGGTGGCTCAGTCAGTTATCTGTCTGCCTTCAGCTCAGGTCATAGTCTTGGGGTCCTGGGATAGAGCTCTACTGAGGTCCCTACATAGGGAATCTGCCTCTCCCTCTGCCACTCCCCTTGCTCATGCACATGCATATGTTCTTTCACATTCTCTGTCAAATAAACAAATCTTTTTATTTTTTATTTTTTTATTTATTTGACAGAAAGAGATCACAAGTAGGCAGAGAAGCAGGCAGAGAGAGAGGGGGAAGCAGGCTCCCTGCTGAGCAGAGAGCCTGATATGGGGCTTGATCCCAGAACCCTGAGATCATGACCTGAGCCAAAGGCAGAGGCTTATTAACCCACTGAGCCACCCAGGTGCCCCATAAATAAATCTTTTAAAAAAATTAGTCTAACTTTTAAAATTTCAACTGTGGAAACATTTTAAAGCTTATTTATATGCTCTCCTGTCCCAGTATTTGCCAAATGCAAAATATGATTTTCCCTTGATGCTTTAGAATTCGGCATATCTAAATCCTTTAATTTGAACATGATAGAACAAGAAGCTAATTGATTTTTTTAAAAGATTTTATTTATTTCGGAGAGAGAGAGAGTGCACAAGTTGGGGTGGGGGGAGGAAGGCGAGGGGAAGAAGACTCTCTGCTGAGCAGTGAGTCCATATCAGCGGTCTGTTCCCTGACCTGGAGAGCAGGACCTGAGCTAAAAGCAAGAGAGGCGTAACTGACTGCGCCACCAAAGTGACCCAAATAACTTATTTTTTTTAAATTCTACTATCAGTTGCTATATTACTCTCTGCTTATAGTAGATTAGAAATTTTTTTAATTTAACTGAAGTCTCCATTTTATGGAAATTTTACTGAAGTTACCTAAAATGTGTAATGACATTTCAATTACCAAGCATGTCTGTTCATCTCCATGGCCTAAACGTCCTCCAGGACCATGACCACACGTATAAACCTGCCCTTTCTGAGACAGAAACACTGAGTGAAATTTACAAAGCACCACCTAAGAGAAAACAAAAGATTATTATTAAATTTCTCTGAATAAAATATCCTTTATTTTATTAAAAAATAAATTACAGAATACAACTAACTGTGAAGCACAATGATGGGTACATGGGGATTATATGTTCTCTCTACTTTGAATATGTTCTGTAATAAAAATTAAAAATGTATACACTCTATTTTAAAACCATGTCTACAAACACTGACAAACAGGAAAAAGAACAAAAAAGAAATTAGCATATATTACCCACAAAGGAGACTAAACAAAGGAAATGCAAATCTCAAATGCTCAACTAGAAAAAGCAGTAGCCAGCTGTTTCCCAGCTTTATGGAACCCCAAACAATGAGAACTGGGCAGTGCAACAGGAAGCAAAAAGATCAACAAATATGGATATATGTTATTAAAGAAAATAATGGCAATGGCTTAAGCACATTTTTTAAAAAACAACATCACCTATACAGGTATTGGTAGTTAGATGGTATATTCTTTTAATATTTCTGATTTTGTCGAATACATCTTTAATATCATTACAGTGAATTCTTTCCAGAAGATTTTCAATTTATTTTGCCTAGATCCGCAGGTAGAATCACTATCTATGGCAGCTATAACCATTTGATATGTATTTCTTAAATAATGAGACTTGAAAGTCAAAAGGACTCCTTGATCCATGGGCCACAAAATGAATGCTTTCTTAGCAGGCATGAAAACATGAATGTACAATGGTACATGTCCATCAAAGCTCCTGGCTGATCAGGTCCATTATCAATAAGCAGTAATATTTTGAAAGAATCTATTTTTCTGAGCACTAGGTCTCAACAGTGGGATTGAAACATATATTCAGTAAACCATGCAGTAAACAGATGTGCTGTCTTCTAGGTTTTGTTCCAGTTTTAGAGCACAGGCAGAAATTTAGCATTATTCTTAAGAACCCTAGGATTTTCAGTATGCTTAAGAGAATGAACCCTGGTTTCAGCTTCAAGTCACCAACTGCATTAGGCCCTAATAAGACAGTCAGCCTGTCCTTTGAAACTTTGAAGCCACTCACTTGACTTCTTCCAAAAGATAGCTCATTGCCTACTTTGCAAATCTTGTTTAGTGTAGCTGTTTGCATTAATGCTCTTACCTAGATCTTTGGGATAACTTGCTGCAGCTTCTACATCAGCACCTGTTACTTCACTTTGCACGGTGATGTTACAGAGAAAGCATCTTCCCTCAAACTTCATGAACCAACCAGCCTCTACTAGTTTCAAACTTTTCTTCTCAACTTCCTCACCTCTCTCAGCCTTCATGGAATTGAAGAGTTAGGGCCTTGCTCTGGATTAGGTTTTGGCTTTAAGGAATGTTATGGCTGGTTTGATCTTCTATCCAGATCACTAAAACTTTCTTCATACCAGTAATAAGGCTGTTTCACCTTCTTACCACTTGGGTATTCACTGGAGTAGCACTTTTCATTTCCTTCAAGAAATTTCCCTTTAAATTCACAACTTGGCTAACTTGTTGGTTCAAAAGGCCCACCTTTCAGCCTATCAGCTTTTGATACTTTCCTCACTAAGCTTAATCAGTTTTAGCTTTTGATTTAAGATGAGAAGACATTCAACTCTTCCTTTCACTTAAACACTTAGAGGCCATTGCCAAGTTCTTAACAGGCTTAATTTCAATAATTTGTATCTCAGGGAATTAAGGAAGCCCAAGAAGAGGTAGAGAGACAGGGGAACAATGGCCAGTGGAGCAGTAAGAACACACACAATTATCAATTAAGTCCACCATCTTATATGGATGCAGTTTGTGGTACCCAAAAACAATTACAATAGTAATATCAAAGGTCACTGATAACAGATCACCAGAAGAAATACAGTTAACTCCTAAACAACATGTGTTTAAACTTTAGTATGCATCCACTTATATGCAGATTTTTTTCCAGTAAATAGAGTACAGTACTTAATTAAATGTATTCTCTTCTCTCTATGACTTTAATAACATTTTCTTCTCTCCAGCTTACCTTATTCTAAGAATACAGTATATAATGCATAGAAGTATGTGCTAATTGACTATGTTCTCAGTAAGACTTCCAGTCAGAGAAGTTAAGTTTTTGGAGAGTAAGAAGTCATGCATGGATTTTTGACTGCATGGGGAGGTCAAGTGCCCCAACCCCCAATTTCTTCAAGGGTCAACTAATACTAATGAAAAAGTTTAAAAAATTAAGAGAATTATAGAGACACGAAGTAAGAAAATGCTATTAGAAAAATGGCAATGAAAGACTTACTCAATGTAGAACTCACATAGACCTTCAATTTGTAAAAAATCCAGTGTCTTTAAAGTCCAATAAAGTGAAGTGCAATAAAACAAAGTATGCCTGTTTGCATGTACATACACACATAATCTCTAAACCACACTGCTATTTTTTAAAGCATCTAATATTGAGTATATTAAATTTTACTTTAATATTATTTAAAAATCCTTTTTTCTTACTTTTAAAAAGTATGTACATATACATTTCTTAGGTCATCTATAAATATTTCTAACTTTGGACACAAAAAATGATTATGAAATAAATCTTAAAATTATTTTCCAGAAAGTCAAGTTCTTATGGAAAACAAGAAAATCAGAAGCTGAATTATAAGCTCTACTTATACATATCCTTTAACTACTTGGTAAGTTCTGTAAATACATATACTTATCATACTTATCATAAGTAATGTAAAAAGTCATTATCCCATTTAACTATAACACAAATACTTTTAAAATAAAACCCAAATTATATTCATATTTATAGTATAAACTTAAAACGTGTAAAAGAAAAATCATTTTTTAAGCCAGAAATAAGACATTTTGTTCCATTTTATAGTTAATATTAGAATGCCATTCTATAATTTCTGATTTATATTCAGCAACCAATACCAGAGTTTAAGTGTTCCAACCTTAAAACCTCTGAATTTTTTTAAGGAGATAGGTGATTACCTTAATACTCTGGAATATATTATGCTGAGATTAATAATCTCTGCTCCATGGTAGTATAGCATTAGCTCATTTCAGTGACTAATGGGGGCTCTCTACATAACTGGTGCTCAATAAATAATTCTATAAAACTTGCCTCCTCGGGCGCCTGGGTGGCTCAGTGGGTTAACCTGCTGCCTTCGGCTCGGGTCATGATCTCAGGGTCTTGGGATCGAGTCCCGCATGGGGCTCTCTGCTCAGCGGGGAGCCTGCTTTTCTCCACCCCCCCCCCCCCCCCCCCTTTACTTGTGATCTCTGTCAAAAAAATAAAATCTTAAAAACTTGCCTCCTCTTTTGTTATTTATACTGTTTTCCTTCCTAACCTATCCATAGTGTTTGCTTCAACCCTCATTCAATTCTCATATAAGGATATAAAATTCCTTATATCCTTAATCTCTTCACAAAATACTCTCGCTTTCTTGCCTTAAGTGTAGCTTTCTCCTGAATATGCTCATTTCCTCCATAGCACATATAACCTAGGACCAGAGGATATAATCAGTTTCTGGTTTCCTAATTCTATCATTTATTCCTTCACTCTTATTTAAAAATCCTTGCTCCTGAAAAAGCTCAGCTCGTGAAAGGTGACTAGATCATGTATTAAGTCAGAAAAGGAAAACTGGAAATTTTTTAAGTGTCCCAACTGTGATCAATTGTTAGTGGCTGTTAACAGGTGGAAGAGCATTTTAAGGATTCTGAGGACCTAGTTAAGCTCAAATGAACACACATACACACAAAGACACTGCATTATGCAAAAAGATGAGCATGTCAACAGTAGCAAAACCCATGGAAGTGGAAGACATCATCCAGCAAAATGAACTAAGACCAAAGATCAAAACTTTCCAATATATCAACTCAAATTTTATAATTACATATATTTAAGAACTCAAGTTCATTCAACTAAAACTAGTAACACTGAGTTTCAACAACAAATTCACTTGAGAAACAATATGAAGAACTCTATTTTTGTGAAATGAAAACAAATGCTAGAGAATCAGTAGAAGCTCAACTTTTAAAAGTAGTATCTCTATGGTGCCTTCTAATTTCTAACACTGCTTGCACAAACATCTCATAGTTTTATGGTATTTAACACAATCTAAATATGATTAAAGCTAACACAAAATCTAAAATAGAATTCGTGAAGTTCTGTTGGATTTCTTCATTAAAATGTTATTATCCCTTCAACCCAGTTAACATAATCCAAATGAAAAGATAAACTATCAAACACAAAAGTTCTCTTTAACCTCTGAAAGCACTCAGACCGTACTTCAAAATACCTGCTTGATATAAACCCCACTCCTGGAGAACAGATCCACCAACTCTGGATGATGTTTGCTATTCTGGCTTCCATGCCCCAGGGTGAAATTTGTATTATCTCCCCAAGTGTAGACATCTGTAGGATCTAAAAAGTAAATTAATTTTTATACTTTTATATTTTAAAACAAGTATCAGTTGAGTTCAATTATATATACACTCTATTAATCAGTTTACCTCAAACAGAGACTCTTTGTAGGAACTAATTCAACCAGCATATTTACAAAGACACTGCCAAGATTATTTTTTACATTATGGAACTATTAACATATTATCTAATTCTAGGAATAGAAACAAGAAAATCCAAATCAGCACAGGGCTATCTCAATGTTAGGAACCTAATATTTGTTCCTTGTTTTATTAGCAGCTAATTTAATTGCCAAAGGAGTAAAATCACCTGCTGTAGCCACTTAGTTTCTATGAAAATAATAATTATAGTTATTTAAATACAGAATGTTACCAACAGATACATAATATACAGTAATATTATTTATATATTATATACATACATGTAAGGGTTCTAGATGAAGCAAATGTGGTATCTGTTACTGTTCCTACAGAAACATTAACTTTAGTAGTATGCTCTTGATAGATGCAAAAATCAGACTTATAATCAGAGTAATGACTATTTTAAAGTGGGATAAAACTTAATCACAGCTAAGTTTATGATCTAAGTTTTCATTTTTACTTTGAAAGCCATATAAATTTCTTGAATAGAATTATAACTGCAACTTGCAATATAGTACCCAAGGTAGAAATAAAAATGAAAAATATGTCCTTACTTAGCTTGCTCACTACTTAAATGCAAATTGTATAGAGTGGCCCATTTAAAACTCTTCTCCTTTTCCAACAATTTCCATTTCCAAAATTCAAAGGCAAACAAATTAGAGAAATAAGTAAAATCAGAAGGATGTGAGGGCAAAAGAATCACTTCTTTTTTCCCTCTACTGTAAGTACTGATGTTACTTTCTGGATGGATGCACTTTCTGGATGTAACAGTAGTTACAATTCTGTCTTCCCACTTAGGGTGTGCTTTTACTCTTACTGACATAATATAGGTTGAAACTGACATTATATAGATTGAAAATAAAAATGCAAAATAAATCAATGTTCTGAATAAAAGCCCCAAAATACCAGCTAACATACATTAAGGTATAAGTTCTTTGCAGATATCCACACACAAATAAATTTTCTCAGGTATTTTAATAAAAACAAAGTTTCATTAAAATTTTCTAAGTTGGGGGCACCTGGATGGCTCAGTGGGTTAAAGTCTCTGCCTTCAGCTCACGTCATGATCCCAGAGGCCTGGGATTGAGCCCCGAGTCGGGGCGGGGGGGGGGGGGGGGGTCTCTGCTCAGCAGGGAGACTGCTTCCTGCTCTCTCTCTCTTTGCCTGCCTCTCTGCCTACTTGTGATCTGTCACGTAAATAAATAAAATCTTTATAAAAAAAAATTTTTTTCTAAGTTGTACCGTAATGGAATATATCTGTGAAATTTTCTTACCAGTAGGTTTGAATACTACATGCGTTGGTCTATCCTTCATTACAAGATCCAAAGCTGATAAGCCTTCTTTGTCTTGAATATACAAACTAACACCATGCTAAAATTAAAAAAAAAAAAAAAGAGGAAAAAAAATACATGTTACTTCCAATGCTCGCCCACATTTTTTCACACACAGAAGAGAACTAAGAAAAATCAAATATCTAATTTTCAAGAACTAGAAAACCTGAAGAAATAAAATAAGTAACATTTAAAATCAAAATGAACTAGATGTGAAAATTTTCTATGATGAGGCAAGTCCGGCTGCCTAAAAGGCCTTAGCTCTGGGTTTCTCTGTGCCTGTGCATGTACTACATTTTATGTAAAGAGCCATGCTCCATGTCTAGTTCAGTTAAGGGCTATAAAGACATCAAGGTAAACACAACACTAATATTAGAATTTACTGTTTATAAATATAATGTGATCACACAGGCCACCTCTCTTCTTGCTTAAACTTTATTATATCCAGTATTTACATTTAAGACAATTATATTCCTTTATTTCTATTTGTGTGATACAGGTTTTCATCTTTGTATTTAAATTTTTTATAGCATTCATTAATTGTGACTTCTTATAAATCATATATAACAGTATCCTTAAAAAATCTGAGACTGTATGTGTGTATGTGTTTTAAGGATGAATTTAAAGTAATCTTTGTATCTTCACAGTTCAAAATCAAACATGAAATAGAACATTTTCTATCCCACTTATTTAAGGCAGTTAGCACACCCTATCCCTATTCATCATACTTTTCTATCTTTTAAAATATAATGGGGGGTAGGCAGGAGGGACAGAGAGCAATGTTCAATTCCTATTGTTGTTATCTGACTAGTTTTTAAATATAAAATGTTCAAGAATAACTTCTGGTATTTGCTGATAGTTTAGTAAGATATCCAATAATTAGACTTCTCTCTATTTTAACCTGTGCAAGGTATCACTGCCTGTCTGTACACAGCTCATTTGGGTAGTTACAGACAGAGAACTATAAAGTTATTAAACTCTGTGATGCGTTGGAATCCTCTGTTTTAGGTTACTTAGGAAAGAAGAATCTCCTCTTATCTTGTAACAGTGGATTCCTAATAAACTAAAACCAATTCAAAATTCATTATGTTCTAGATGGTTATAATACTTGATGTCACAAGGATTGTCAATGAGCAAAAAATACTAAAATGAGCTAACCAGTAAAAAACGAAAAAAGAAGTGATCTAAGATTTTAATGAATTTAAAATCATGTGTTACCTACTATTAAAAAAAAAAATAGATATAATAAATCACGTGAGAAGCCATGAGTTTCTTTAATCTTTTAAGAGAAAAGAAGGCAAATTCCGACAAAGTGCTCCAAGCTATAAAGGTGACAAACGGGATCCCAGAAACTTAGATCCCTAGAGTTTATTTTGCCAGTTTTATAAATTTTCCTAAACTTCATACAATCAGCTGGACACTAGTAAGACTACATATATTTGCATCACCCTAAGGAGCCCCAACTGCATAAGACTACATTTGTTTGGCCATTAGAGCTCCTTAGATATAGTAGATTTTGACATTTTCTTTAGTATGTGCAGTGAAATTTGTATTAAAGTTGTATTAAAAGTTGTATTAAAGTTAAGATGAGTATACTCATCTTAAACTTTAAAGGTTGAAGGACTTGTGTGTAGTCTATCCTATTTATTTAAAGATCAACTCTCTACATATCCCCAAAACAGTTAAGTAAATCCATTACCTTGTTAAATAGCATCTTAGTATATACCAGGCTTACAAGCCTGAGCATTTCATGGGAACGCTCTACAAGGAGCAGATGCACTTTAGAAACAGCTATTCCACTATGAACCACGAGTAACATTACTGGATAGGTCTCTCTGCAAATACAGAGAACTGTTTTTGTTTACTTTGACTGTCTTCCTCAAAAGCAAAGTATAAGATAAAGACGGCATACAAGTAATTTTCTTGGGAAGAGATCCTAGAAAATGAGGACCAGAAGAGTAAATAAAAGGTGGAAAAACCAATACAAGGATGTATTATCAAGTAGGTCACTGCTAAGGCTTGTTTGTGCATGATCCTACCAGGAAATTATGGGAACCTTATACAATATATCATGTCGGAGGCAGGCCCCCAGGGCGGACTCCACCATTAAAAGATGGCGCCTGGCTAGTTGCCAGGTTAGGATTGCCTCGTGAGGCTAAGCGGACCGCCCAAAGAGGAAGTAAACAGCATTGGTTGCTAGCAAAGTTGTTCATTTAGGTGCACAGCCTGATTCGCTCCCTCCTGTACCCTGCTCGCTGACTGGTCATGTAAGCATATATAAGGTATAGACTTGCGGAAATAAGGAGAGAGAAGATGCATCCGAACTGGGGCTTCTTGTCATCCTTGCGCGTCGAGGGCGATAATATCACAGAATAATTCTCCAGTTGAGGAATAAAAGGGGTAAGGATTTACCTCCAGTTCCCATTCTTCATTAGCAAAGAGTTGCTCTAAAAGGGTTTTAACTCTCCTGTACTTTTGGATGGTCATGCATGAATGCCAATCTCTGGCACATAAAGTAAGAGGCATTAGATGCTAGAAACAAGGTACAGATTTATACCTATACAAAATGCTAGATGCCTGTGCACAACTGGCTAGAGTGAGAGATGAAGCCAAAATTAGATGAAGTGTTCAGGAAAAGTACTTGATACACACTAATTTTTCCAAACTGGTTATGAGCTAAACTGAATGAGTTTAATATGGCTCTCTCACTATTGCTGCCCATATACTGACAAAAATGTTAGAATCAAAAGACTACCTTGAGACTATAACTTCCAGTGGGGAAAGGTGGGATGTATTCTACTCTCCTTCTTTCAAGCCCATTCTTTAAAGCTTTGATAGTACTTTTGGATATACTGGCTAGATGCCCTCATACTAAAGAAAACAGAAAAATAAGCATTCTCTTATATTCAAATGACAGTTTTAAAACCATAAACTAGGAATAACTTTAATAAACTGGCCCTTGCTGTCTAATTATCCTAGGGCAGGGAGGTGGGAGGGCCCTTCAGAGCAGTTCTACTTAGTTTATAACTCTTCTATTTTAGTTTGAGGAGATTTATCTTGTTTATAATTTGACAATTAATTGTATTGCTCTGGCTCATGACCTGTTCTGTTTTGTGAGGTATCTAATATCCCTCTAATAAAATAGCTTTTGCTTAGGGAACCTTAGTTAGCTTCTGCTTCTATAAAATAAGAACTCTGTTTATTTAATTACTTGGTTTTGGTCTATCTCCTTCTACTCAAACAAACAAAAAAAAGAATTCTGTCTGTCATGTTCATTACATATCCCTAGGACCTAGATTATTGCCTGGCATACATCACGTACTCAAAAAAACATTTGTTCCAAACACTGTACAAATAGTATAGCATTTAATCCACACAACCTTATGAATAAGATGGTTCTATTTCCAAATGAAGAAAATTAAAGCAAGTTTTTCCAGAATAGTAAGTAAACCACCACTATGAAAAAACAATAGTATAGCAAAACAGATACAGCAGAACCCTACAAACATAAACACTCTTTGCCAGCCACTCATCTTGTCATGGAATCAGAGTCAAAGAAGATATGCATAAAATAGGCTCTCTTTTCTCCAGCTTTTGGTAGACAAATAGTTTCTGCTGAGTTTTTCGGTTTTGGGGTTTTTTTTAACTTTGGCAATCAGGAGCTGACAGTGTGGGAGTATATTTATTGTACAATTTGTTTTGGCAATTAAAAAGTCTTGTAGCTATAACGTTGTTATCAAATTCAATATATTTAAAATGTATTTGTGTATGGTCTCTCTCTGCCAACCATAATACCTTAAGGGCTATAGTTGTCATAATACCTTATATGCTACAGGTGTCGAGAAGTGGAACTGACATGCACACTCCAATCACTGCAGCTCTTCCAATTTAATGATGTTCAAAGGTCAAAGGGAAAAAGGATATGCTATGTTGAGACTTGACTACTAAATGGATAGGAAAAGGTTTCTGTGTGGGAAAATTTTATCAGTGCAATGTATCCACTATTAGGTATCTATAACTGAGCAGTAGGCCTATGATAATAATAAAAGACAGTCAAGATAAGCGCAAGGAGGCTGCAGCAAAAATTTCCTGGCTTCTCTTAGCCAAGGAGGAAAGAATGATTGAGGATTTCTAAAGGGATATGAAACCCCAAAGATAAGGAAGATCCAAAATTCAGACCAGACCCTTTTTCAAATTGAAGCCCCAAATCCTGACACCTGAATTGGCAACACCTATGACAAGAGAAAATCCAAGGATGCTCTCAAGCTTGACAGGACTGGCAATCATCCAAATTTCTAGCAGAAACTGGAAAAAAGCTGAGACTGTAGAAGTGGCAAAGGGTAAGAGTAGGGCTGATAAGATAATTTTAACTCTTACCAACCTAGCTTTCTAAATAAAACAGATTAAGGTAAGAGAATTAAAGCATCTAAATCAAATGTTTTAGATGTAAGAGGAATGAATTAACTGGTAAACTTTTTAAAAATCAAAAATAGATGAAGACACTGAAGATAAGCTCCCTAATGTGACCAGAAGTTCCTTGAGGACAGGAAGTGTTTTGTTCTTCTCTGTGTCCTCTACAAGCATAATAAAATGCCTATACCCCCCAAAAAAACAAACAAACAAAAATTTTCAATTTAAAACTCATGACTTCTGAGTTTTTAATGTGCACTCATTAGTGAAATGACGTTGGAGTGCATCTCAAAACACTTCATTATTTGACTATACAGTACAACAAACCTAGATTGAATCTACTTGATGGGAAATTTCAAATAAATTAAACTGATTCTAATTATTGGCTTTTACAACTATAAACACTTTATCCTAGCCAAACAAGAAATAAGCATACTATCCAAAAAAATAGTCCCAAATGTTGTATTTCAATAACTAGTGCCCTTTTAAAGTAGCTAATAAAAGTTACAGAAAAGTAAAGCATTTTTCTTAAGAATACTAAAAGATACATAATATGGGTTAAATGATAAACGGTATGGGATTCACTTCAAAATAATGTGAGATAAACAAAGATGGTAGAGACATATATAAGACACAATTAGCCAACAGTGCATTATGTATTACAAACTTTGGTATATGTTTAAAATTTTGTATCATAAAAAATCTAAATAAAAATATATATGGGATTTGAATTCTAAAGATTAGTCAGTTACAACAGTAAAAGACATCAAACGACTAAAAAGAACAAACTCAAACCTCTGGAAAATAAATGAAGTGCTTGAAAAACACTAAGAAAAACATATGCCAGACCAAATAGTTTTAAATAAACAAATGACACTTACCTTCAATAGAGACCAAACACAATCAATATGTCCATAAAAAATGCTTCTGTGCAAAGCTGTCCATCCTGATTCCTTGTCTTTCACCGAAAGATCCACTCCTTTCTCAATAAGCCAATCTAACACTCCTTTCTTTCCACAAGAAGAAATAAGGTGGAGGGCATTTCTGCCAAAAGCATCTTTGATAGTTGCAGCATTGTAACAATAACTGGAGAGAAAGGCCTTAATCTGATTTTCATTCCCCTTTGTTACCACAGAAAGGACATCCAAAGCATGTTTCAGGGATCGACACTTTGATGTGCAGTCAGGGATGGAAGAATTCATCCTAATTGTTTTTAGACTCCTTAGTTTAGTTCTTTAAAATAGTCAGTTAAGACTAATTTTTTTAAAATTAAAAAGCCAGGACAAAAAAGGTACTATTCAGAAAGATTTATAGAGAATAAATGACCTGTTTAGGATTATAATTTAAATCCTCAATGGCAACAGTATAAAACTATATATCTTTGTACAATTTGCTTTGGCACTTAAATCAAAAAATTATAAATAGTTCTATAAAGTTTATATCAAATACAAGTCCTTTATTTAAAAAAAAAAAAAAAAAACCACTTTCCACAGTTTATGAATTATTCCTGGAGTCAAGCACCAAGGGGGAGTGAGGAGGGGAACTCCCCCTCCACACTGTCTGATCCTTTTAAATATCCATAATTGCAAGAGTGACCTATAAAAGGAAAGAGAGAGAAAGTTTTAAAAAAAAGTACAAAATCAGGCTCTTGCTCTCAGATACTTTACAACAACCTCTATATATAAGTGCCCCTAAAAATAAATAAATAAGTGTGTCCCTAATTCCTATTTCAAAAAAATAAAAGTGTACCAACTTTTCAGCTTCACATCCACAGTATTTTAGAACTACATTAATCATCTTCACATCTTTTTTTCTATTCTGCTTAAGATTAACCTCTGTATCTCTGGAGTTCACCTCTTTCTTTTCAAAAGCTTCGTTTCTTCTCCCTTGTATTTTTACACTGTACTAGCCATGTCCCCACAAGATATAAGCACACTTAAATCCACCATCTTTATAACATCTTTATAACAATTATATATATTATAACAATTATAGCAACAACCATCTTTATAACAATTGTTATAACAATAACAATCACATCTCAAACTGTAATTTACCCCCAAAATTGTCTCATTGCACCCACCACCCATCACCATCACAATAACCAATACTCTCATCATTCACTTTTTACTAAGGGCCAGGCGCTGTGATAATGTTCTCTGTGCCTGGAAAGTCCTTCACCATAGGACCATAGGAGGAGATGATAATTAAATATCAGGTAGCAAAACAACCAGGTATCAACCTGAAAAAAAAAAGAACTTTAGATACTTACTTTATACCTTACACCAATATAAATTCCAGATGGATCAATGACAAACATAAAAATAATACCATAAAAGCACCAGAAGAGAGCATTTAAGACTCTTTTTTATAATTTCAAAGTACAAAAGGCCTTTCTAATAAGTATGGTCTGAAATTCAAGAGTATGAATAAAAGATTAATACATTTAATCAGTTTAAAGCCTACATTAAAAAATTTTAAGACAAAAAAGGAGAAAAAGCTTCTTTAACATATATATAGTCTCTACAAATAAGAGACCAAATAAATAAAACTCAAAGAATAAGATATTTCTCAAAAAAAAAAAAAAAAGAAGAAGAGGAAATTAAACAGATTTTTAAAAAGAGACTCACCTCACTCAAAAGAAATATAAATTAAAACTATAATGAGATACCATGTGACAACATGAATGGAGCAAGAGAGTAGAATGCTAAGTGAAGCCAGTCAGTCCGAGAAAGACATACTATATGATTTCACTCATATGTGGAATTTAAGAAAAAAACAAATGAGCAAAGGGAAAAAAGAGAGAGAGAGACAAATCAAGAAACAGACTCTTAATTATAGAGAAAAAACTGACAGTTACCAGAGAGGAGGTGGGAGGGATGGGTAAAATAGGGATTAAGGAGTATACTTGTTAGTGATGAACAAAGGGTGATTCATGAAATTACTGAATCACTACACTGTACATGTGAAATTAATATAACACTGTATGTTAACTAATTGGAATTAAAATAAAAACTTTAAAAAAACTATAATGAGATACTATTTTTATCCATCAAAATAGGAAAGATCAAAAAGTTTGATATTACTATGTACTGACAAGACTGTAAGAAAATACGTACCCTACTCCATTGCCAGTAAGCATATAAACTCATACAGTCTGGAGGGAAATTTAATATAGTTATGAAAATGTAAACTATACCTTTTTTCTGACCCAAGCAATTTTACTTCTAGGAATTTATCTTGGAAAACTGTATCTATGTGTGAAATCGTGTTAGTATAAGAATATTCACTGAGTCATTGTTTGAAATAGTAAAGCATGGAAATTAGAAGTAATTATGTCCATAAAACAGAGTATTACTCATGTATCAAATGAAGCCGCTATATATTTTCGGATATGAAATAATCTACAAGATACACTGTACAATGTCCTTGAAAATGAGATGTGTATCAATACCCTTATGGAAAAATTGTATATGCATTTACATATTTATGCTTGAACATGCATGAAAGATGTCTAGAAGACACAACAAAATGGTTAAGAGTGGTTCCTCTGGAGAAGAGCACCAATAGCTGGAGACAGAAATGGAAGGCAATCTTACTTGTATTTTACTACAAACCACTTCTGAATGCTTCACCATAAGCATGAATAACTATTCAGAACTAAATACCTAAAAAATATAAAGAAATGCTAATATATTGATTAGAGAGGCTGTAGGAAAATACAGAAAACTCAGCCACCAAATAAAGAGCCTCTAGTTTTTTTCCAATATGCTAGCCTGTCTGCTTTGCCCTGTTTGGATCTGGAGAAATGAAATACAATTTGTCGACTATTTGATAAACTACTATCCCTCAAGTTTTTAACTACCTGAAAGAAAACTAACCACCCATATACCAGAAATTTTATAACTAGAGTGGATGACTTTACATTCAACATTTCTTCATCTTTTTATTTATCATCTCCTAATTATTTTTCTTTCAATATTTTTGTACTCTCAAGTTCATTCTATTTTATTTTAGTCCTCTGGATTTTAAATTAGTAAATCCATTTCATAATGGTTAGATACAATAGAAATTCTATGTTAATTCTCTTCTCCAAGGTATTGATCATAAATACTTAATAGAACCGTTCTAAAACCACAAAAAAACCCAAACAGCCAAAGCTATCTTGAGAAAGTAGAAGGTGAAAGCATCACACCCCAATTTCAAACTATGTTACAAAACTGTAGTAATTAAAACAGTATGATATTGGCACACAAAGAAACACATAGATCAATGGAACAGAATAGAGAGCCCAGACATAAACCCATGTATATATGATTTACAACAAAGGAACCAAGAATATACAATAGCAAGGGGACAATCTCCTCAATAAAGGGTGTTGGGAAAATTGGACAGCCACATGCAAAGGCATGAAACTGGACCCCTATCCTACACCATACCCCAAAATTAACTCAAATGATTTAAAGACTCAAATTTAAGATCTGAAACCATAAAACTCCTAGAAGAAAACACAGGCAGTAACCTCCCTGACATAGATCTTGAAGATGATTTTTTTAATCTGACAGCAACAGCAAAAGCAACAAAAGCAAAAATAAACAAGTAGCACCACACCAAATTAAAAAGTTTCTGCACAGCAAAGGAAACCATCAACAAAATGAAAAAGTAACCTACTGAATGGGAGAAAAATTTTTGCAAATCATACCTCTGATAAAGGGCTAATTGATATAAAGTATCCAAAGAATTCATAAAATTCAAGAGCAAAAAACTAAACCATCTAATTTTTAAAATGGCCAAAAGATTTAAATAGATTTTCCAAAAAAGACATGGAGATACCCAACAGGTACATAAAAAATGCTGACCATCACTAATCATCAGGGAAATGTAAATTAAAACCAAAAGGAGATAACACCTTTCTCCTTTAGAATGCCTATTATCAAAAAAATAAGAAAAAATTAGGGTTGCCAAGGACATAAAGAAAAAGGAACCCTATACACTACTGGTGGGAATGTAAATTAATATATCCACTATAGAAAGTACTGTGGAGGTTTCCCCCGAAATTAAAAATAGAACTAACCTAATACCCAGCAAGTCCACTTCTAGGTATTTATCCAAAGAAAACAAAACACTAACTCCATGTTCACTGCAGCATTATTTACATTATTTGCAATAGCCAAGATATGGATAAATGGATATCAATGGATAAATGGATTAAACAGTTATATACAAGAAGAGAGAAGCAAGATGGTGGAGGAGTAGCAAATTGATATGACATCAGGTGCCAGGAGTTTGGCTTATCTTACCAATTCCTTTTTTAGAATTTTTTAAAAAATTTTCATCTTTACAGTCATATTCCATCCCTTCATTGTATTTACCTTCATTTTTGTACATATATATGTTCCTGTTTCTTTAAAATTTTGGGAGGTAGTTTCTTCTAAGAGACCAAAATACACCCAAAATCTGTTCTATCCACCATTCTAATATATGTATGTACATTTTTTTTCCCCTCTTGTTTCTCCCCCCAGTTTTGGGTCTCTTCTGATTTGGTTAGTTTACATTTTTCTGGGCTCTCTGTCACCCTTTTAGCATTTATTCTCTCATTCACATATTCTTATCTGGATAAAATGACAAGGCAAAAAAACTCACCACAAAAAAAAAAAAAAAAAAGAGGCTGTACCAATGGCTAGGGACTTCATCAATACAGACATTGGTAATATGTCAGAACTACAGTTCAGAATAACGATTATCAAGGTGCTAGCTGGGTTTGAAAAAGGCATGGAATATATTAAAGAAACCCTTCCTGGAGAAATAAAATCACTTTCTGGAGAAATAAGAGAACTAAAATCTAATCAACTTGGAATAAAAAAAGCTATAATGAGGTGCAATCAAAAAATGGAGGCTCTTACTGCTAGGATAAATGAGGCAGAAGAGAGAATCAGTGATAGAGAAGAACAAATGACGGAGAATAAAGAAGCTGAGCAAAAGAGAGACAAAGAACTACTGGACCACAAGGGGAAAATTCAAGAGATAAGTGATACCATAAGATGAAATAATATTAGAATAATTGGGATTCCAGAAGAAGAGGAAAGAGAGAAAGTGGCAGAAAGTATATCAGAGCAAATTATACTAGAGAATTTCCATAATATGGCAAAGGGAAGAAGCATCAAAATCCAGGAAGCACAGAGAACCCCCTCAGAATGAAAAAAAACAGGTCCATGCTCCGTCATCTAAAAGTAAAACTTACAAGTCTCAGTGACAAAGAGAAAAATACTGAAAGCAGCTCAAGACAAGAAGTCTGTCTTGTACATGACAATATACAATGGTAGAAATATTAGACTGGCATCAGACTTATCCACAGAGACCTGGCATGCCAGAAAGAACTGGCATGATATATTCAGAGCACTCAATGAAAAAAATATGCAGCTAAGAATACTATATCCAGGTAGGCTATCATTGAAAACAAGAGAGATAAAAAGCTTCCAGGACAAACAAAAATTAAAAGAATTTGCAAACACCAAGCCAGTCCTACAGGAAATATTGAAAGGGGTCCTCTAAGCAAAGAGAGAGCCTAAATGTAGTAGACCAGAAAGGAACAGAGACAATATACAGTAACAGTCACCTTACAGGCAATACAATGGCACTAAATTCACATCTCTCAATAGTTACCCTGAATATATGGGGCACGTGGGTGGCTCAGTGAGTTAACCCTCTGCCTATAGCTCAGGTAATGATCTCAGGATATTGGGATCGAGGCCCACATCAGGCTCTCTGCTCAACAGGGAGCCTGCTTCCCCCTCTCTCTCTGCCTGCCTCTCTGCCTACTTATGATCTCTCTCTGTGTGTCAAATAAATAAATAAAATTAAAAAAAAAAAAAAACAGATACCCTGAATGTAAATGTAAACGGGCTAAATGCCCCAATCAAAAGACACAGGGTATCAGAATGGATTAAAAAAAAAAAATCAATATGCTGTCTATAAGAAACTCATTTTAGACCCAAAGACACCTCCAGATTTAAAGTGAGGGGGTGGAAAACAATTTACCATGCTAATGGACATCAAAAGAAAGCTGGGGCAGCAATCCTTTTATCAGATAAATTAGACTTCAGGCCAAAGACTATAATAAGACATGAGGAAAGACACTATATCATACTCAAAGGGTCTGTCCAACAAGAAGATCTAACAATTTTAAATATGTATGCCTTTAACATGGGAGCAGCACACTATATAAACCAATTAATAACAATATCAAAGAAACACATTGACAATAATATAATAATAGTAGGGGACTTTAACACCCCTCTCACTGAAATGGACAGGCCATCCAAGCAAAAGATCAACAAGAAAAGAAAGGCCTTAAATGACACACTGGATCAGATGGACATCACAAATATATTTACCACATTCCATCCCAAAACAACAGAATACACATTCTTCTCTAGTGCACATAAAACATTCTCCAGAATAGATCAAATCCTGGGTCACAAATCAGGTCTCAATGGGTATCAAAAGACTGGGATCATTCCCTGCATATTTTCAGACCAAAATGCTTTGAAGCTAGAACTCAATCACAAGAGAAAAGTTGGAAAGAACTCAAATACATGGAGGCTAAAGAGCATCCTACAAGAGTGAATGGGTCAACCAGGAAACTAAAGAAGAATTGAAAAAATTCATGGAAACAAATGAAAATGAAAACACAATCATTCAAAATCAGTGGGACAGAGCAAACACAGTCCTGAGAAGAAAGTAAATGCGGTTCTGAGAAGAAAGTATACAAGCCTTTCTCAAAAAACAAGAAAGGTCTCAAGTATACAACCTAACCTTACACCTAAAGGAGCTGGAGAAAGAACAGCAAAGAAAGCCTAAACCCATCAGAAGAAGAGAAATTAAAAGATCAGAGCAGAAATCAATGAAATTGATACTAAAAGAACAGAAGAAGAAATCAATGAAACTAGGAGCTGGTTCTATGAAAATAATTAGTAACATTGATAAACCCCTGGCCAGACTTATCCAAAAGAAAAGAGAAAGGACCCAAATTAATAAAATCATGGATGAAAGAGGATAGATTACAACAAACACCAAAGAAATACAAACAATTATAAGAACATATTAGGAGCAACTATATGCCAGCAAATTTGACAATCTAGAAAAAAATGGATGCACTCCTAGAGATTTATAAACTACCAAAACTGAACCAGGAAGAAATAGAAAACCTGAACAGACCCATGACCAGTAAAGAGATTGAAGCAGTCATCAAAAATCAACCCAACAAACAAGAGCCCAGGGCCAGAGGGCTCCCCAGGGAAATTCTACCAAACAGTTAAAGAAGAATACCTATTCTACTGATATTGTTCCAAAAACAGAAATGGAAAAAAAACCTCCAGACTCATTTTATTACCTTGATCCCAAAACCAGACAAAGACCCCACCAAAAAGGAGAATTACAGACCACTATCCTTGATGAACACCGATGCAAAAATTCTCACCAAAATACTAGCCAACAGGATCCAACAGTACATTAAAATGATTATTCACCACGACCAAGTGGGATTTATTCCTGGGCTGCAAGGTTGGTTCAACATCTGCAAATCAATAATGTGATGCAATACATTAATAAAAGAAAGAACAAGAACCATATGATCCTCTCAATAGATGCTGAAAAAGCAGTTGACAAAGTACAGCATCCCTTCCTGATCAAAACTCTTAAAAGTATAGGGATAGAGGGGACATCATCAAAGCCATCTATGAAAAACCCACAGCAAATATCATTCTCAATGGGGAAAAACTGAGAGCTTTTCCGCTAAGGTCAGGAACACGGCAGGTATACCCACTATCACCACTGCCATTCAACATCCTACTAGAAGTCCTAGCTTCAGCAGACAACACGAAGAAACAAATCAGCAAAGAAGTCAAACTCTCACTTTTCACAGGTGATATGATACTTTATATGGAAAACCCAAAAGGCTCCACTCCAAAACTGCTAGAACTCATGCAGGAATTCAATAAAGTGTCAGGATATAAAATCAATGCATAGAAATTAGTTGCATTTCTATACACCAACAGCAAGACAGAAGAAAGAGAAATTAAGGAGTCAATCCCATTTATAATTGCACCAAAAATTATAAGATACCTAGGAATAAACCTAACCAAAGATGCAAAGAATCTGTACTCAGAAAACTATAAAGTACTCGTGAAAGATATTGAAGAAGACATAAAGAAATGGAAAAACATTCCATGCTCATGGATTGGAAGAACAAATACTGTGAAGATGTCTACACTACCTAAAGCAATCTACACATTTCATGCAATCCCTATCAAAATACCATCAACTTTTTTCAAAGAAATGGAACAAATAATAAAATAAATATGGAACCAGGAAAGACCCCAAATAGCCAGAGGAATGTTAAAAAGAAATCAAAGTTGATGGCATCACAATTCCAGACTTCAAGCTCTATTACAAAGCTGTAATCATCAAGACAGTATGGTACTGGCACAAAAACAGACACAGAGATCAGTGGAACAGAAGAGAGAGCTCAGAAATGGACCCTCAACTCTATGGTCAACTAACCTTCAACAAAGCAGGAAAGACTGTCCAATGGAAAAAAAACAGTCTCTTCAACAAATGGTGTTGGGAAAATTGGACAGCCACACGCAGAAGAACGAAACTGAACCATTTCCTTACACCACACACAAAAATAGACTCAAAATGGATGAAAGACCTCAATGTGAGACAGGAATCCATCAAAATCCTTAAGGAGAACACATGCAGCAACCTCTTCAACCTCAGCTGCAGCATCTTCTTCCTAGAAACATCGCCAAAGCAAGGGAAGCAAGGGCAAAAATGAACTATCAGAACTTCATCAAGTTCAAAAGTTTTTGCCCAGCAAAAGAAAGTCAACAAAACCAAAAAACAACTAACAGAATGAGAGAAGATATTTGCAAATACCAGATAAAGGGCTAGTATCCAAAATCTTTAAAGAATATAAAACTCAACACCCAAAGAACAAATAATCCAATCAAGAAATGGGCAGAGGACACGAACCGACATTTCTGCAAAGAAGACATCCAGATAGCCAACATACACATGAAAAAGTGCTCCACATCACTTGGCATCAGGGAAATTCAAATCAAAACCACAATGAGATACCACCTCACACCATTCAGAATGGCTAAAATTAACAAGTCAGGGAACGACAGATGTTGGAGGGGATGCGGAGAAAGGGGAACCCTCCTACACCGTTGGTGGGAATGCAAGCTGGTGCAGCCACCCTGAAAAGCAGTATGGAGATTCCTCCAAAAGTTGAAAATAGAGCTACCTTACGACCAAGCAATCACACTACTAGGTATTTACCCTAAAGATACAAGTGTAGTGACCCGAAGGGGCAAATGCACCTGAATGTTTACAGCAGCAATGTCCACAATAGCCAAGCTATGGAAAGAACCTAAGATGTCCATCAACAGATGAATGGATAAAAAAGATGTCGTAGCTATATATAATGGAATACTATGCAGCCATCAAAAGAACTGAAATCTTGCCATTTGCGATGATATGGATGGAACTAGAGGGTATTATACTGAGCAAAATAAGTGAATCAGAGAAAGACAATTATCCTATGATCTCCCTGATATGAGGAATTTGAGAGGCAGAGTGGGGTTTGGGGGGTAGGGAAGTAAAAAATAAAACAAGATGGGATGGGGAAGGAGACAAACCATAAGAGACTCTTAATCTCACAGAACAAATTGAGGGTTGCTGGGGGGAGTGGGGGGATGGACACTGGGGAGGGTATGTGATATGGTGAGTGCTGTGAAGTGTGTTAGCCTAACGATTCACAGACCTGTACCCCTGGGGCAAATAATACACTATATGTTAATAAAAATAATTTTTTTAAAAAGTTATATACATACAATGGAATATTACCAAGCCATTAAAAAGGATGAGCTCTTGCCATTTGCAACAACACGGATGGACCTCAACAGCATTATGCTAAGTGAAATGAGTAAGAGGGAAGCAAATGGCATATGACTCTCTTATATCAGATTAGGGGTGGGAGG
This sequence comes from Mustela nigripes, assembly GCF_022355385.1. Lineage (NCBI taxonomy): Eukaryota > Metazoa > Chordata > Mammalia > Carnivora > Mustelidae > Mustela > Mustela nigripes. The sequence goes on from NC_081561.1 coordinate 103,190,523, forward strand.
GCAGAACTGGATGAACTGGTTTGTTTTTGTTCTAAATAAACTGAATAAATTTTAAAAACTTAAAATAAACTTAAAATAAAACTTAAATAAAATAAATAAAATAAATAAAAACTTAAAATAAAACTTAAATTCCCCAAAACACTTTTCTCATTTCAGTTTTTAAATACATATTTTGAATGACAAAAGAAAAAACAGTTATGAGGCAACTATTTGGAGGGACATATAGGATTTTACTATAAGTGTAGGGGAAACTTCTGTGCACCATAGATAGATATGAAACATTGCAAATGTGCACTTTCAACTCCCATTTCAAACCACACTAAGAGTCAAAGTCCTAAATCTAACTAGCTCTTTGCTATTCTGACTTCCCCATCCAGAGGTAACAGCATAGAATTAGGATTCCCAATCTTTTCTAGCTCCAGTTGTTTCTACAAGTCTGTATGTTTTATAATTTGATATAAGGTTTATAACATTATTCCCACCTTAAACTGTTGATAGGTATAAAAAACAAAGTGTTTCTTTTTTTTTTTTTTTAAGATTTTTATTTATTTATTTGACAGAGAGAGATCACAAGTAGGCAGAAAGGCAGGCAGAGAGAGAGGAAGGGAAGCAAGCTCCCTGCTGAGCAGAGAGCCCGATGTGGGACTTGATCGCAGGACCCTGAGATCATGACCTGAGCTGAAGGCAGCGGCTTAACCCACTGAGCCACCCAGGCGCCCAAAAACAAAGCGTTTCTTAGTTGACATGATGAAAAAAGTAACAAAGCCTTAAGTAGTTGAAAACTACTTAACTAAACTAACTAAACTAAAACTTAACTAAACTACTTAACTTAAACTAAACTAGTTTAAACCCACTTTAAAACTACTTTTCCAGAAAACTGGAAAAAAATATAAATAGCAAAATAGTCAATTATAGTTAACTTCATTTTTTTGAGGATCTAAAATATTTCCACCTTTGTACTTTCAGTGTATTCATAATACCTGAAAAGAACTACTTCCTGGCAAATAACTCAAACACTACATGAAAAAAATCAAGAGTACAACCAAAGAAAATTCTCTAATTGTTACTATACATAAGCAATTACAATGAACAAAAAGGGGAATATTAAATGTAAAAATGGTAGTATACTATAATATATGGAGAAACATACAGAATACTATGAACATAAATATGGAAGTGACTAAGAGCTAGTGTTTCTTAGAGCCTTACATCTTTGGATACAAATACAGCAATGCCAGCTGTTACTAGTTATGTAACTCTAAGAATTACATAAATCTCTTATTTCTTCATCTGAAAACGGAAACAATGTCACCAATCTCACAGCATTACTGTAATGACAAATGAAATTGCTTAGCCTGGTACCTGCACAAAACAGGCATGCAACAAACAGTAGCTTTTATTACTATTATTTCTTCAGTAACAAAAGGGTAACAAATTTAATCTCAAAATTCATGTTTGAGTTTCATTGCCTCTGCTACCTGGTTTCCATGCATATTTCTCCAATTAAAACATATACACTAAGGCTACCAAAATGACCTCCAAACCTACAAATACTTTTAGATACTTTTAGTTCTGTTCTTAATTTACTTCGCTGCTTTTAGTCATTAACACCACATTCTTCTAAGTATCTGGATGGAAGGAGAGGGTTCTCCTAAGAACACTTTTAATTTACTTCGCTGCTTTTAGTCATTAACACCACATTCTCCCAAGTATCTAGGAAGGGATACTGAAAGCATAGGGAACTACTGAAGCATTTAAGCATGGGCTCTCTCTCACCCCTTCTTCCAAAGACATTACTTCTTCCCCTTACCTTCAAATTTTGGAGCTCTCAATGTTCCATCGTCAGCCTTCTCTTCCTCTCTACTTCATATTCTCCCTGAATAATTTCAATCTCTTTCTACCTTTTAACTGTAACCTATATGCTCATAACCCCCAAATATGTCTTCTACCCTCACATCTTTCCTAAATTCCAGGCCCATATTTCCAATTACCAGTGTAAATGTTATTTATGCATTCAACAAATGCTTACTGAAGGCAAAGAAAGCAAGGGAAATAAATATTTACTAAGCACCTACTACATATTGGATATTTTACATCACAGAGAGGTTAAATAAGCCACCCAAATCATAGCACTAATAAAAGAGAAGTTGGAATTCAAGCACAGATCTGTTTAACAGCAAAGTACAAGCTATTTCTTCTATACTACACTGCCTCTCCAGTGCATCCACAGTAGGTCACAGGTACTGGGAATACAAAATAAATATGGTATAAATATTTTAGATAACATAATAAAAATATAGGTTCATGGATAATACTTAAGTGAAAGTATAGCTCATTTAACATCTGTATTCAATGAACAAAATCTATTATCTACTATTGTCTCTACCATCAAAGGGTCACAGTTTGATAGAGAAGACTGATTATATTTAAGCAAATGATTAAAACATAAACCTATGGTAAAGATAAAACAAGTGACTCATAGGAATAGGGAGTTGAGAAGAGAGAGACAGGGAAGATTTCCTACATTAGGATGAGTATATGTTTGCCTGATAAATTCAGGGTGAGTAGCATTCAAGGCAGGGAGAAAAAATATAAATTAAAGCACTGGAATCATTTTAGTCTATTCTGAAAATTCCAAGTAATTCAGAAGACAGAAAACAGCGAGGCTTAATATATACACCAGGGTGGGACAGATTATGGACAGCTTTCTGTGCCTTTCTTTAGGGATAAAGAAAGCGAGCAATTCAGAGACACATTTAGATATTTAAGATCTTGAATATATAAGATGTGGTGGTAACTCCCAAATTTCTAGCCAGATTATATATAATGGCAGCCAAGAAGTAGAGTAGGGGGTAAATACTTTGGAAATCAGAAAAAGAAAAGAAAAAACCTTTGAAAATGCAACAAATAAAAATTAACGGGGAAAAGTTGTTTATATGTGACGAATACAAAATATTGATGGGAAACTGAATTGTAACAGTACAGCTAGCTACAGGCAATTGTTCAACCTTGGGAACTAGCCCACCACAAAGGTGTTAGCCAGTAGAGGTTGAGCCCTCAACAGTGACTCATAATTGTTCCACTTATCCTTGGTTAGGAGTTTAGGTATCTTCCTAAAACACAAATCTGATCATGCCATTCTGACAAGTCCAAGCCTAATATCTACATTCCATGTGTTATGGTTAGCCTTGGGACGTCAGGAAAAGAACATCAATTAAGCCTGTCAATTAAGACATAGCCCATAAAATTCAGACTCTAAATTCAGAACACCAGAGGTAGGAACCCAGGTAGACCACTAACTAAATGATCCTAGGCACATCACAATTTCCTAAGTTTCAATTCTCTCACTTAGAAAAAGTGGCAACAAATATTTATAACTTGGGTTGTTCTGAAAAACAAATGAAACAGTTAATTCATATGTAATCACCCAACAAATGTTTTTAAAAAAAAGAAAGGGGGGGCTTATATTGATATACAGGTCAGAAAACGGCATAACTTTTTTAGAGTCCTTTCTGTTTGGAATGCTTTTCACCCAAACCCTTACAAGACTGCCAATGTGTCCATGCGTTAGTTACAGAGCATCTACCATCTTTTAAATTTTGATATGGACAACCTACATAAATTTCAACCTCATATTGCCTTTTTATATATGAGCACCTTCATTTTACAATGAGGAAATTTACATGAAAGTTTAAATTACAAATACAGAAAAGTTTAAATTACAAATACAGATAAGTATACTCTAGATTCTATCTATTCTACTCTACCCAAATTACTCTCTCAAAATGCAGTTAGATAATCTTTTTTAATAAGAAGTAGAACAGTGTACTACAAAAAAATTACCCTTATTTGTAGTCAGAAGAATTGGGATCCTACTACCCTTGGCCAGATAAAATCTTGGCCAAATAACTTAATATCCCTAATCCTATTTCGCCATCTGCAAAGTTGGTGATAATAACTTGTCCTGTTAGGATGGACCTTGGCTACACAAAGATTTTAAGTTCTCAGGGAAGGGGGAACTGGGGACAGGGTTGTCATTATTTCTTCATATTTATATATATATATATATATATAAATACATATATATTCAATAAACAGACTTATTTATAAAGCACTAATACCAAAATATCTTCCTTTTAAACTTGCATCTATATTAAATTGTTACAAAGCTACAAATTATAACTCAAAATTGAATTTAAAAATTTTTTAATTCCTTCTGTAAGCCCTGAAAATAGTTCACATAACAATTTTAAAACACAAGAACTTGCTTCTTTAAGAGATTAGTAATTTCCCTTCATCAATATTGTATTTTAGTAAACGTCATCTCAAATACTCTCTTGGTACTAAAGATAGAGACTTCAATACCTTACCGATGCAATATCCAGTTTCACAACAGACAAATTCTGCAAATCTTAGGGGTCAAACACATCTCTACATGTAGCAAAAAAAAATTACTGATCTATTAATAACGGTAAACTGATTTTGATACCATTTATAATAATAAACCGAGTAATAATGAGCTATGGTCTATTCAACTACATATGGTCCTAAAATATAATGAGAGTAAAAGAATGTAGTAAGTTCCTTCACAGAATTTAGCGTCCTAAGAACCCTCAATACAAGTTCTTTTTTTTTTATTTAAATAATGAAGCAGCCACTTTAAAAAATTTCTTGAGATAAACTATGCTCTAACTAAAGCTTCTGCAAATACCTGTAACAAATTCTTTTTAGAAAACACCTTTTTGCCCTCATCTATGTCTGTTTCTAAAACCAATACAAATCAAGGAATTCAAAACAAACAAACAAAAATCAAGAAGTAGCTACGCAAGGATGTGAATTGGTACATTATGAGTGGAGAAACACTATCACTCATTAAAAAAAAAAAAAAGTCCCAGTCTTCCAATAATTCTGATAGATTTCGAATTTCAAACGCCCTACTTCGAAGCATGGAGGGAAGGGGAGCAGGGGGAGTGCTACATCAATTTCTGCTTCCTGAAAAAAATATCTTTAAGTTTTATTAACTATGTTGGAGAACAGCAGTCAAGGATGTCCGGGCTTACCAATTTCACTACTGACCTAAAACTTTTTTAAAACCACACAACTTGTTACAATAAAAAGCCTCTATCCTGTTTTCCTCAATCCCAAGAACCGATTCCTTTTCACACAATGGTCAATTCACACAGAATTCCAGAGTCAGTTTCCCCACAGTGGAGTAAAACTCTATGACCCCACGAAGGGATAACGCTTCAAGGAATGGCTTCAAATTTAAGGCTCGAAGGGAAGTGACACAACTACCGAAACTAGCAAAGCAACAACGCTGGAGGGCGTGTCAGGCAGGACAGCAACGTAGCGCGTAGCAGAACAGCCCATTCATAAGCTGAGCGAGGTTGCAAGAAGGCGGACTCCAGGACCCCGATCCCTGGGCCCGCTCCCCGCCGTCACGCTCGAAGCGCGGCAGCCTCGGAGCCACTGGGCTCCCTCCCCGCGAGGTATCTGTGCCCCGGTCACCCGCACCCTCCGGAAACTGAATACTGTCCCACTGCCCGCCCCCCGCACCCCCCCGCCACCGGCTTAAGCGACACGGTCGCCTCAGCCTACTCCGCACAGTGAGGCCGCGCAGAGCACTCCCTCACCAGTCGCTAGATGAAAGTGCGCCGGTGTACTCCGCGAGACGAGCACACAGCCGCGCGGGGACTCATCCTCAGTGAAGACAACTGGAGAAACGGAACAGTGCCAGGGGGGAGGCTGGTCCCCAGGCCCGGCAGCTGTGGAGGCGGCTGCAGCTTCAGCCGCGACTACAGGCACCGGGAAGGGGGCTGGGAGAAAAGACCGGTGCGGGCGGAACCCAGGAATAAGACAGGCATTGATTGGCCGAGGCTCGTGTATGCCTCATGAGGATTGGCTGGTGTCTGCCCAGAAGGCCTCGCGTGGCAACACCTAAGCTATGGCCTTTCCCGGGAGCCCTGAGAGAACTTGACCCTGCCGGCCTTCGGACTACCGGCGCAAGCCAGGGGCGGGGAAACGCGGCAGCTGAGGATTCTCAGCCAACAGCGTTGGTGGAAATGTGCCTTTGGGGTCAGTGCGGCCTAGGTAGAAACGTCAGCTGCGGACTTGGGAGTTCCGGATAAACCCGGGTGGAGAGAGAGTCCTGGAGACCTGGCCGGATGACTTGTGCAGCCAGTCACCACGCAGTAGAAGCCAAATGCGTAGGCATCTTGCTCAGAAGAGTTCTCGCGTTGCCCTACCAGTGGGGTCACTGGAAAGCCAAAGCGCAGATTAGCAGCATCACACTTGCCTTCCCGCTCAAGCACCCAGATTGTCTGAGAGGCACTCCCTTGGTCCGAAGGCGTCACTGCCTTCCTAGATTGTTACTGGGACCTGCTGCGCACCAGGGTCACGTCAGTCAATGCCTGCCACCAGGCTTACACTACCGATTTTCCCCCATTTAACTCCACATCCAAAGCCGGTTTTAAAAGTGCTGGAGTGAAGGAAAAGAAAACAAAACAAACAAAACAAAAAACGGGGGGGGGGGGGGGGAGTGGGGACGACTAGGAAAGAAAGTAGCAGTATTAAGAGGAGGAAGAGGAAATTAGTACTAGTTTACCGAATGGGAAACACTACAACAAAATGCCTCATACCGTAGAATTCAGTAAATGTTTGTTCAAGGAGGGATAGTTTGATTCACAACAAACACTAGCAGTTAGGAGTTGGCAGTACAGCTCGAGCCTCTGTATAGCACGAAGGCGTTGGACTACGTGTCTTTTTGAGATCCACCAGTTCAGCTTTACCGTCTTTTTGCAGCCTTCCTTGTGGAAGCACAAAACCAGACAGCTGGTTGGTGAAAGGGAAAGGTGAGAAGAGCCCCTCTGCTGCCCTTCCCAATACAATGGTCTGTTCCTTTGCCCCTTATTCAAGGTGCCCTATTTCCTACTTTGATGTAACAAAAACCAGTTTTTACTGTAAAAATTAAGTGATTTTGAAAATAAACTATATATGATGACTTATAATAAGGAATAAAGAAACCAGTAATGGCAAATAAAGAAAATAATGTAAATAAATGCATCAGCCTAAGTTCAAATCTTTTATTGATCGCTTTCATTTGGCAAGTTAAGTAGGTTTTCTGAAAACTTACTTTCCTTGTTTGTAAAATAGGAACAATAATGTATTTTAGAAGCGAAAATGCACTTATATTTGTGAAAAATGTAATTACGTAGATAGAGATATACAGTTCATAGAGTGCCTAGCACTTCATGAATAATAAATCTGACTTTTATAAATCAAAAGGTATTTCCAGGGACACCTGGCTGGCAGAGTCAGAAAAGCGGGTGACTCTTGATCCAGGGGTTAGGAGTTCAAGCCCCTTGCTGGGCATGGAGATTACTTAAAAATAAATCTTAAAGGAAAAAAAAAAAAAAGTATTTCCATAGCAGCGGAATTATTCCAAGCAGTCATTCATTCATTTTAACAGTTGCCAAGCCCAGATAATCCCAAACATAAGAATAAATTGCAACCTTTACAAGTACTACAAAGAATATCAATGTAATCTGACTTCCCAAAGAAGTGACCCTTGACCTATGATCCTAGGAATGAGTAGGCAATAACTAGATGAAGCACGGAAGAAAGAACATTCCAGTCAAGTGATATGGAATTGCCCCTCATTTCCCTAGAAAACAGAATGCCTGCAAATATATCGGTTATTTGTAAAAATTATTGAAATGATTAACAATGAATGCAAATGAAATATTAACCATTTTGTGAGACTTTTTAAACATTTTTGTGTTTACACGTAGAAGAAGAGATAGCCATATACCAGTGATTATCTTGGTGTGATAGATTTAGGGGTGTTTCTAAATTTCGACCTCTTTGGATTTTATGATTTATTTTTCTTTGCAATAATTAAATGTTGATTTAAAAAATCAAAATTTACCCCCAAAATTGACTAGAATTTCTGAAGTAGACTTAAAGCAAGAAATAGATCCAGAGATGGCTTTAGAAGACTGCAGTGCTGGAAATGTGGAGAAGTAGGAGAATAGTCCAGGCATCAGGAATGGAGTTTGAGATGAAGCCAGAATACAGAACTGCAGAAATGTTTTAAAGCAACGCAGCATTTGTAATACTCCCTATATGCCATTTTACTGAAATAAATTAACAGTGCTGTCCTTCATAATCAAGACATATTATGCTGTCATTCAAGTTGTATATAGACAGTGCTGTCCCTACTTCAGCTGCTAAAATAAAAATGTTAGAACTTGTATGGTTGCAGTGGATCTAAACACAAGCCCGATGACATTCTGCAAGAATGGTTTTTACTATAAGAAGGTCAGCAGTGCAGCTGGCCTAGAGATGACTGGAACCTCATGGTTTGGCCCTATTCTCTCCTGCTCCAGACCATTTTCCATGTGAAGACACTTGGCTGGCTGCAGCTTTCTGACACACACCACAGCTTTTCCATTAGGAAACACAGTGCTGTGCCCTTTGCCTTAAGCACAAAAATTCCAGAGCCCCTGATGGGTTCATATGGGCTCAGATTAGGTGGGGAGTCAAGGGTATAATGTTTGACAGCTTCTAGGAGAGTCATGCTTGAAGCACAGTAATGAGTAGCTCCCCCAAGAAGGCAGGATACAAGGCAGGCAAAATAATGGATAATTGGGTATTTCTCTACTATTATATCCAAGGGATATGGTCCTAGCTACATTCTTCCTGTGCAGTGATTATCCTTCAACTCCTCATGTAGAGGAAGTTACTTCCTTAAAAATCTGGGAAGACTTCCCTGATGCCCCTTCCTAAAAGTTATCCCCTCATCTTTAACTTCTGTAACTTACTAATATTATCATGTCACGCTGTATTATTCTTAAATTTATTATTTTACATGTGGATGCAGTAAAAGCAGGGACTCCAGAGGCATACCACCTGGATATAAAATTTTACTCCTCTTCTTATATGAGACCTTAGGCAAGTTACATAACCTACATAGGCCTCAGTTTTCCTCATCTCTACCATGTAATTATTAATAGTTGATGCATAAAGTTCTTATGAAGTTTAAATGAGATAGCACTCAAGCTCTCAGGAGAGCTCGTAGCACTAACAAAAGTTGACATACCTCAACCATTCTGGTTGTATTTGTGTGAGGGAGCATTTGAGGTGTGGGATGGGGAGACAAAAGGAATGACCCACAAGATGGCAGTGTTTGAATATAACTTTAGAACTGTATAAGCTTGAAAGAATCCACCAAAGAATCTAAAACTTTAAGGCAATTCAAGGCAAAATCAAAACCTACATGTAACAAGCAAATCCATGAGAAAGTAAACTTATGAATTTGGCAAGCTTAGCATCATTTCATAACCAGGACAATGTGAACTCCCTAAACTCTCTCTCCCCTCTACAATGACTAAGAATTTGTAGTGTTCCTTTCTTGGAATTGCTTATATTCCTTTTTTACCTAACTATAAAATTAAATCAAGCTGTTAACACTACTGTTTCCTTTTTTAAAAAGGAGAAGAAACGCAAGTTTGATTTTAAATGGCAGAATGGGTACATAATACAACCATCTCTTGATGACACAAACCCCTCGACCTGGCAAAAAACACATATTTTTAAAAATCAAATTCATAAATGCATTGCAAAACAAAAAGGTTAACTGTCAGTGGGACAGAACTTATGAGAATTCACTGAAAAATGGATAGGAAGTTCCATTGGACTGAAGAAAGGAGTAATAGCCCCAAAACAAGAGAGAAATGTTACAAAAGGTAATTGCAGTACCAAAAGTGTTGCACATCTAGAGGTGACCATAAGAAGCAGGAAGGAGTCCACACTAAACCACAAAGTAATTAGAGTCTCACAGCAGAAGCAGGTGAGCCAATGAAGTTACCCATGCCCCATCCCATGATGGCAATAGGGGTATCTATCCATAAGTAGAATATACAGGACCTTCAGTTTAATAGATAGGCCAGCCTCTTGGTAGCTGGTGAAACCTGGAAGAAATCAGGAAGCTCTTAAACCCAGAACACCAGCTTCTAAAGCTTCCCGTTCAGCTGCATGCCCCACTCCTTCCTCATACATCTAAAGAAAAGACAGGTATTCAGGTAGTAGTCATGTGTCTTAATCCTTCCCCCAGAGATTGTGTGCAACAAGCCTCCTCCCAAAAATAAGAAGAAGAAAAAAAGGACAAAGGAAAAAAAGAAAGAAGAAAGAAAAGAAAAAAATCTCAAATACACAGATGAGCACAAAAGCAAAAATCAACAAACATTTGAGGAAGGCCAACATCCTGAGAGACATGAATTTACAAATCCAAGAAGCTCAGCAAACCCCAGGAAGAATAAACACAAAAATAATTGCCTAGAAACATCATAATCAAATTGTTGAAAACCAAAGATAAAGAGAAATCTTAAAGCATTTAGACAAAAATGGCATACTACATAAAACAAGAATGATTTAAAACATTATGGAGTTCACAGAGGAACTGTGAAGATGACCATAGATCAATACCTTTAAAGAGCAAAAGAAATAAACTGTCAACCCAGAAAATCTTCCACAATATTGAAGGCAAATGAAGATATTTTCAGAGACACAAATAAGAAATAGTAGCCATGAGAATTGCCCCCATCAGAAATTCTAAAGAAAGTTCTTTAGCCTGAGGGGCATGTTGCATACAGAAACTCACAATTTAAAGGCAGAAGGAAGAACATGAGAAATGGACAACACTTGATGAAATAAAGTCAATCTCCATTACATGCATACCTCAGAGATACTGCACTTCTAGACTATTGTCGTAAAGCAAATATCACAGTAAAGTGAGTCGAAAATTTTTTTTGGTTTCCAAGACCATATAAAAGTTATTTTTACACTACATGGCAGTCTATTATAAAGTATGAAATTATGTCCAAAAAAACGAAACTATGAACATACCTTAATTTAAAAAATACTTTATTGGAGTGCCTGGGTAGCTCAGGTGAAAGCATACAATTCTTTTTTTTTTTTTTTTTTAAGATTTTTATTTATTTATCTGACAGAGAGAGAGATCACAAGTAGGCAGAAAGGCAGGCGGGGTGGTGGTGGGGAAGCAGGCTCGATCCCAAAACCCTGAGATCATGACCTAAGCTGAAGGCAGAGGCTTTAACTAACTGAGCTACCCCAGGTACCCAAAGCATACAATTCTTGATCTCAAGGTCATGAGTTCGAGCCCCTTGTTGGGCATAGAAATTCCTTTAAAAAAAAAAAAAAAAAGACGCCTGGGTGGCTCAGTAGGTTGGGTGACTGCCTTCAGTTTAGGTCATGATCCCAGTGTCCTGGGATTGAGCCTCACATCTGGCTCCTTGCTCAATGGGGAACCTGCTTCTCCCTCTCCTTCTGCCCGCTACTCTGCCTGCTTGTGCTCACTCTCTCTGTCAAATAAATAAATAAATAGCTCTTTAAAAAATAAAAATAAAAAAAATACAATGAAATAGAAAATTTAAATATGTTATTGCTAAAAAATACTAAGCTTCATCTGATCTTTCAACAAGTCACAATCTTTTTGCTGGTTAATGGTCTTGCCTCAGTCTTGATGGCTGCTGACTGATCAGGGTGGTGGTCACTGAAAGTGAGGATATCTATGGCAATTTCTTTCTTTCTTTTTTTTTAAAGATTTTATTTATTTGACAGAGATCACAAGTAAGCAGAGAGGCAGGCAGAGAGAGAGGGAGGGAAGCAGGCTCCCTGCTGAGGAGAGAGCCCAATGTGGGGCTCAATCCCATGACCCTGGGATCATAAACCTGAGCCGAACGCAGAGGCCTTAACCCACTGAGCCACCCAGGTGCCCCTATCTATGGCAATTTCTTAAAACAAGTCAACAGTGAAGTTTGCCAAATCTATTTACTCATCTTTTCTTGAATGATTTCTTTGTAGCAGGTAGTGCTATTTGAAAGCATTTTACCCACAGTAGAACCTCTTTAGAAACTGAAGTCAATCCTTTCAAACCCTGCCACTGCTTTATCACTAAGTTTATAAAATATTCTAAATCCGAACAGTCGCCATAGTATCTTCACCAGGAGTATATTCCATCTCAAGACACCACTCTTTGCTCATCCATGAAAAGCAGCTCCTCAGCCCATCAAGTTTGACCATGAGATGGTAGCAAATCAGTGCCATCTTCAGGCTCCACTTCTAATTCTAGTTGACGTGCTATTTCCAACACATCTGCATGTACTTTCCCCAGTGAACTCTTAAACCCCTCATAGTCATCCGTGAGGGATAGGATTAACTTCTAAATTCCTGTTAATGTTGCTATTTTAACCTCTTTCCATGAATCATAAATGTTCATGGCATCTGAAATGATGAATTTTTCCAGAAGATTTTCAATTTATTTTGCCCAGATCCACAGGTGGAATCACTATCTATGGCAGCTATAGCCATTTGATATGTATTTCTTTTTTTCCATTTTTTAAAATTTCTTTTCAGTATAACAGTATTCATTGTTTTTGCACCACACCCAGTGCTCCATGTAATACGTGCCCTCCTTAATACCCACCACCTGGCTCCCCCAACCTCCCACCCCCCCATTTCAAAACCCTTAGGTTGTTTTTCAGGGTCCATAGTCTTTCATGGTTCACCTCCCCTTCCAGTTTCCCTCAACTCCCTTCTCCTCTCCATCTCTTCATGTCCTCCATGCTATTTGTTATGCTCCACAAATAAGTGAAACCATATATTTCTTAAATAATGAGACATTAAATATCACTGATTACATATCACCATAACAAGCATAATAATAATAATAATATCAATAATAATAAAGTTTGCAATATTGCAAAGAACTACCAAAATGTGACACTGGGACACAAAGTGAGCAAATGCTGTTGGGGGAAAAAAATGGTGCCGATAGACCAGCATGGTTGCCACAAACCTTCAGTTTGTAAAAAACAGTGTCTGCAAAATGCAATAAAAATTCAATAAAATAATATACACATATATGCACAGATTCCATATTTGTGAATTTTTCCCTTCCTAAAGTTCATTTGTAACCCCAAAGTCAGTAATCATGGTGCTTTCACAGTCATTCAGGGACATATGCAGAACAATTAAAAAACTCAAGTTCCCTAGTTGCACACACTCCCAGATGTTTCCAGCTGAGTTCATATAAGACAATGCTCAGCCTCCTTGTTTCAGCTGTCATGAGAAAAGGTACCTTTCCCTGGTCTATTTAGTGCCATGTTTTTTGCATTTGTATGGTTTTCTTGATGATTTCACTCTTGGAAATGGCCCTCAAACTTAGTCTAGTGTTCCTAACCCCAATGCTGTAATATACTTTATGGAGACAATGCATCTGTTAAGTAAGCTTTGTTCAAGCATGAGTTATGTTATTAGCCACAAGTTCAATGTTAATGAATCATCAATATACGTAAAGAAAGTGTCTTCAAACAGAAGCACACATAAAACAAGGTTTGTATTGATCACCATTCACTTTCCTGGGTTTCTATCTTGCCAGTTGCAGATGTTGGGAGTTATCATCCTCAGTAATCATGCTGGCTAATTTCTCATAATAATAAGTACATATATACAATAATAATATATAAATAATATATATTGTATTATGTATATAATATTATTATATTATATATTATGTATATAATACAATATATATTTACATATAAAATATAATAAATATAAGTTATATATATAAACTATATATAAACACACATATATGTGTGTATTTTATATAAATACATACGTGTGTGTGTGTGTGTGTGTGTATTTCTGTCCTATTGGCTCCGTTTCTCTACAGAACCTGACAAATACCTCACTGATGTTTATAGGTCCCTGTATCCAATGACTGGAAAACACACATTCTTTCCAAGTGTATGTGGTCCATTCAACAAGATAGGCTATATAGTAGATCTTAAAACAAGCCTTGGTAAATTTAAAAGGACTGGAATCACAAAGGTAGTTAGATAGCATTTCATGCTGAATGAAAATAAAAATTTAACATATAAACATTTTTATGATGAAGCTTAAGCAGCACTTATATACAGAAATTTATGGCTTTAAATACTTACATTAGTAAAGAAGGAGAGAGAGAAAAAAAAACTCAATGACCTAAGCTTCCACACTAAGCATCTAGAAAAAGAGCAAAGTAAATTCAAAGTGGGCAGAAGGAGGAAAAAAATAAAAAGCAAAAATCAAATTGAATATAAAAAAACAATAGAGAAAATCAGCTTAGTTGTTCTTTGGAAAGAAAGCTGAAGTTGTTCTTTGGAAAAATCAACAAAGCTGAAAGCTGTTCTTTGGAAAGATCAACAAGATTCAAGAAAAAAATGAAAATTGGGAACTGTCAAGAATTTTGAGCGTTTGAGATTGTACCCTATTTGCAAAGCTAACAAGTTTCATGGATGCTGGAGATTCCTGGATCAGAGATAGGACTTTATTACTCATGGTGGAACAAGCAGCATAAGCTTATATTTGCATCACTTTCTTTTGGCCCCGAAGGCGCTCAAGAATGACACTCAGTGGCCTGGGTAGATGTTGCAAATGTAGTGAGTTGGCACACCAACAAAGGAACTCCAAACATGGAAACTTAACATTTTAAAATAGCCTGCAAACAATCCTGCCTGTCTTTTACCTCTGAGGTAAAAATTAACTTTATTACACTGTACAATAAACAAACCTATCCTCTGCTCTGAAGGGAGGCACTATCACGATATACCAAGGCTCTCTGCTGGAACAATGTCCTTGAGGAGACAGTTGAGGACAAAGTTGTCAGTGATTGAGCTCACAAAATGTGCAGAAATGTGAAGAGACCCATAGGTAGTTGTCTCTCAAAAAGAACTTCAATTACTAGTATCAGGAATTAAAAAAAAAAAAAGTGATCACATTGAAAAAGAAAAGCAAAGATGGAGGCATCACAATTCCAGAATTCAAGTTATATTACAAAGCTATAGTAATGGTATATGGCAAATATATGGCATTTGGCATATGGTATACGGCAAAACAGTATGGTATTGGCACAAAAATAGACACATAGATCAATGGAACAGAATAGAAAATCCACAAATAAACCCACAATTATATGGTTAATTAATCTTCGGCAAAAGAGAAATGAATATAAAATGGGAAAAAGTCTCTTCAATGAAAGTTGTTGGCAAACTGAACAGCAACACACAAAAGAATGAAACTGGACTATCTTCTCTTACCATACATAAAAATAAACTCAAAGTGGATTAAAGAACAAAATGTGAGACCTGAAACCATAAAAATCTTAGAAGAGGACACAGGCAGTAATTTTTTTGACATCAGCTGTAGCAGCTTCTTTTAGATATGTCTCCTGAGGCAAGGGAAATAAAAGCAAAAATATACTATTGCCACTACATCAAAATAACACGCTTCTGCACAGCAAAAAAAAAAAACCAACAAACTAAAAGGCAACCTATCGAATGGAAAAAGATGCCTATAAAGAATATATCTGCTGAAGGGGTTGGTATGCAAAATATATAAAGAGCTGGTGCAACTCAAAACCTAAAGAACAAATAATCCAATTAAAAAAATAGGTGGTGATGATGAACATTTTTTCATGTGTCTGATAGCCATTTGTATGTCTTCATTGGAGAAGTGTCTGTCCATGTCTTCTGCCCATTTTTTGACATGATTATCTGTTTTGTGTGTGTTGAGTTTGAGAAGTTCTTTATAGATTCTGGATATGAGCTTTTTGTCATTTGCAATTATCTTCTCCCATTCCGTGGGTTGCCTCTTTTTTGTTGACTCCTTCCTTTGCTGTGCAGAAGCTTTTGATCTTGATGAAGTCCCAAAAGTTAATTTTTGCTTTTGTTTCCTTTGCCTTTGGAGACATATCTTGAAAGAAGTTGCTGTGGCTGATATCAAAGAGGTTACTGCCTATGTTCTCTTCTATGATTCTGATGGATTCCTGTCTCACATTGAGGTCTTTTATCCATTTTGAGTTTATCTTTGTGTACAGTTTAAGAGAATGGTCAAGTTTCATTCTTCTACATATAGCTGTCCAATTTTCCCAGCACCATTTATTGAAGAGACTGTCTTTTTTCCACTGTATATTTTTTCCTGCTTTGTCAAAGACTATTTGACCATAGAGTTGAGGGTCCATATCTGGGCTCTCTACTCTGTTCCACTGGTCTATGTGTCTGTTTTCATGCCAGTCCCATGCTGTCTTGGTGATCACAGCTTTGTAGTAAAGCTTGAAATCAGGCAACATGATGCCGCCGGTTTTGTTTTTCTTTTTCAACATTTCCTTAGTAATTTGGGGTCTCTTCTGATTCCATACAAATTTTAGGATTATTTGCTCCAGCTCTTTGAAAAATACCAGTGGAATTTTGATCGGAACGGCATTAAAAGTATAGATTGCTGTAGGCAGTATTTTAACAATGTTTATTCTTCTGATCTGAGGGCATGGAATGGTCTTCCATCTTTTTGTGTCTTCTTTGATTTCTTTCATGAGTGTTCTATAGTTCCTTGAGTACAGATCCTTTACCTCTTTGATTAGGTATCTTATGGTTCCCAGGTATCTTATGGTTCTTGGTGCTATAATAAATGGAATTGATTCTCTAATTTCCCTTTCTGTATTTTCATTGTTAGTGTATAAGAAAGCAACTGATTTCTGTGCACTGATTTTGTATCCTGCCACATTACTGAATTGCTGTATGAGTTCTAGTAGTTTGGGGGTGGAGTCTTTTGGGTTTTCCATATAAAGAATCATGTCATCTGCGAAGAGAGAGAGTTTGACTTCCTCATTGCCAATTTGGATACCTTTTATTTCTCTTTGTTTTCTGATTGCTATTGCTAGGACTTCTAATACTATGTTGAACAAGAGTGGTGAGAGTGGACATCCTTGCCATGTTCCTGATCTCAGCGGGAAGGCTGTGAGCTCTCACTAGCCATCAGGGAGATTCAAATTAAAACCACATTGAGATACCAGTTAGAATGGCCAAAATTAGCAAGACAGGAAACAACGTGTGTTGGAGAGGATGTGGAGAAAGGGGAACCCTCTTACGCTGTTGATGGGAATGCAAGTTGGTGCAGCCAATTTGGAGAACGGTGTGGAGATTCCTTAAGAAATTAAAAATAGAGCTTCCCTATGACCCTACAATTGCACTACTGGGTATTTAACCCAAAGATACAGATGTAGTGAAAAGAAGGGCCATCTGTACCCCAATGTTCATAGCAGCAATAGCCATGGTCACCAAACTGTGGAAAGAACCAAAATACCCTTCAACGAATGAATGGATAAGGAAGATGTGGTCCATATACACTATGGAGTATTATGCCTCCATCTTTTGTATCAACATGGATGGGACTGGAAGAGATTATGCTGAGTGAAATAAGTCAAGCAGAGAGAATCAATTATCATATGGTTTCACTTATTTGTGAAGCATAAGAAATAACATGGAGGACATGGGGAGAGGGAGAGGAGAAGGGAGTTGAGGAAAATTGGAGGGGGAGATGAACCATGAGAGACTATAAACTCTGAAAAACATCTGAGGGTTTTGAAGGGGTGGGGGGGGGAAGTTGGGGGAGCCTGGTGGTGGGTATTATGGAGGGCACATATTGCATGGAGCACTGGGTGTGATGCATAAACAATGAAATCTGTTATGCTGAAAATAAATTAAATAAAAAATATATATATATAGGCGAAAAAAAAAAAAAGGCAGAATCCTAAAACAGACATTTCTCCAAAGAAGACAGACAGATGGACAACAGACACATGAAAAGGTGCTTATCATCACTTATCATCAGAAATTCAAATCAAAACTCTAATGAGGTATCCCCTCATACCTGTCAGAATGGCTAAAGTTAACATAGAAAACAACACATATTGGCGAGAATGTGAAGAAAGGGAACCCTCTTGCACTGTTGGTGGAAATGCAGACTGGTACAGCCACTGTGGAAAACAGTATGGAGGTTTCCTCAATAAGTTAAAAATACAACTACTGGGGCGCCTGGGTGGCTCAGTGGATTAAGCAGCTGCCTTCGGCTCAGGTCATGATCTCAGTGTCCTGGGATCGAGCCCCGCATCAGGCTCTTTGCTCAGCGGGAGACTGCTTCTCTCTCTCTCTCTCTCTCTGCCTGACTCTCCGCCTACTTGTGATCTCTCTCTCTGTCAAATAAATAAATAAAATCTTTAAAAAAAAAATACAACTACTTTATGATCCAGCAATTGCTCTAGCAGGTATTTATCTAAAGAACACAAGAACCTTAATTCAAAGGGACAAATGCACCACTATGTTTATAGCAGCATTATTTACAATACCCAAGATATGGAAGGAGCCCACATGTCCACGATTGATGAATAAAGAAGAAGTGGTAAATATATATAATGGAATATTATTCAGTCATAAAAAAAAAGAATGAAATCTTACCATTTACAATGACATGGTCGGAGCTAGAGAGTAAAATGCTAAGTGAAATGTATCAGTCAGAGAAAGATAAATACCATATGATTCCATTCATACATGGAATTTAAGAAACTAAATGAACAAGGCAAAGGAATAAAGAACAAGAGAGACAAATCAAGAAAGATACTTTTAACTATAGAAAACAAACTGATGGTTACCAGAGGGAAGAGAAATGGGAGAGGATGAAATAGGTGATGGGGATTAAGGAGAGCTTGTGATGAGCACCGGGTGATGTACAGAAGTGTGGAATTACTCTATTGTACATCTGAAACTGATATAACATTGCATGTTAAGTACCTGTAATTAAAATTAAAACTTAAAATTAAAAGAATGTTTTAAGTAATCACTATAAATCCTACAGACGTTAGAAGCAAGAGAACATTGTAAACACTTGTGCATTTGTAAAATTTACTCAGGTCCCAATAAACAGTATGAAATTAAGCAATAATTTTTATGCTGAAGTGTTTAAATGTTAATTGATGCCTACAATTTACTACAAAATATGTCAAGAAATATTATTTGGGAAAAAAGGAGAATAGATGGTAGATAAGTGATAAAGTATATTAAAAATGTGGATGCTATAATCTTGATGGATATATAGTTGTTCACAGTAAAATTCTTCCAAATTTGTTACACATTTAATGATTTTAAATTAAAAGTTGGAGGAAAGAGGGACGCCTGGGTGGCTCAGTGGTTAGGCAGCTGCCTTTGGCTCAGGTCATGATCCCAGCGTCCTGGGATCGAGTCCCACATCGGGCTCCTTGCTCGGTGCGGAGCCTGCTTCTCCCTCTGCCTCTGCTGCCACTCGGCCTGCCTGTGCTCGCTCGCTCTCTCTCTGGCAAATAAATAAATAAAATCTTAAAAAAAAAAAGTTGGAGGAAAGAGACTTAAACACATATAAAAGAATTTCGCTCTTCAGACTTTATTTGGATCATGATTTGGACACATAAACTGTAAAATATTATGAGACACTAGGGAAAATGTAGGCACTGACTTGTTACTTGTTCATTGTTTTTAGGATATGCTGTCAGTTCTCAGACTCCATAGTCCCTCACCCCTACAACCTCAGTGTATGCTACACAGAATTCAGCCAGCAGCAGCTACATGTCTTTGCCTGAGTACGTTCTCTGTCTGCTAAATGTGGCTGATGTGGCTGCCTGCAATTGCTGAGAAGTTCATGCTTTCCAGAGCAGCCTTCTGCCCACATCTAACTTACAAACTTCCCTTCTCTCTCTCACTTTCCTATTTCTGTCTTCCCTCTGAAATAGACTGTTTCCCTCCAAGCCTTTGTTTCAGTATTTGGAGGAACCCACAGTAAGACATTGGGATAATGGCATTTCTGTTATTTTCTTTTGATTTTTGGAAGTATGTATTAAAATATTCACAGATACATTAAAAGGATTATCCATCATGACCAGGTGGGATTTATCCCTGGGATGCAAGGGTGGTTCAACATTCACAAATCAACTGATGTGATAGACCACATAGATAAGAGAAGAGATAAGAGCCTTATGGTCTTCTCAATTGATGCAGAAAAAGCATTTGACAAAATACATCATCCTTTCCTGATTAAAACTCTTCAGAGTTTAGGGATAGAGAGAACATTCCTCAACTTCATAAAATCCATCTATGGAAAACCCACAGTGAATATCATTCTCAAAGGGGAAAAGCTGAAAGTCTCCCCATTGAGATCAGGAACATGACAAGGATGCCCACTCTCGCCACTCTTGTTCAACATAGTACTAGAACTCCTAGCAACAGCAATGAGACAACAAAAAGAAATAAAAGGTATTCAAATTGGCAAAAAAAAATAAATAAATAAAAAGGAGTCAAACTCTCTCTCTTCACAGATGACCTGATATTCTAAGTGGAAAACCCAAAACTCTCCACCCCCAAATTTCTAGAACTTGTACAGCAATTCAGTAATGTGGCAGGAGAATCAATGCACAGAAATCAGTTGCTTTCTTATACACTAAAAATGAAACTGTAGAAAAAGAAATTACAGAATCAATTCCATTTACAATAGCACTAAAACACATAAGATACCTTGGAATAAACCTAACAAAAGAGTTAAAGAATCTATACTCTAAGAACTACAAAACATTCATGAAAGAAATGGAAGAAGACACAAAAAGATGGAAAAGCATTCCATGCTCCTGGATTGAAGAATAAATGTTAAAAATGCTATACTGTCCAGAACAATCTATACTTTCAATTCCATCCCAACCAAGATTCTATAGGCATTTTTCCAAGTGCTGGAATAAAGAATACTAAAATTTGTATGGAGCAAGAGAACACCCTGAATTGCCAAGGAAATGTTGAAAAAGAAAAAAACAAAGCTGGGGGCATCTCGTTGCGTGATTTCAAGCTTTACTACAAAGCTGTGATTACCAAGACAGCATAGTACTGGCACACAAACAGACACATAGACCAGTGGAACACAGTAGAGAGCCCAGATATGGACTCTCAACTTTATGGTCAAATAATCTTTGACAAAGCAGGGAAAAATATCCAATGAAAAAAAAGTCTCTTCAATAAATGGTGCTGGGGAAATTGGACAGCTATAAACAGAAGAATGAAACTGGACCATTCTCTTACACCATACACACAGATAAACTCGAAATGGATGAATGACCTCAATGTGAAACAGGAATCCATCAAAATCCTAAAGAAAACATAGGCAGTAACCTCTTCAGCCACAACAACTTCTTTCAAGACACGTCTCCAAAGGCAAGGGAAACAAAAGCGAAAATGAGCTTTTGAGACTTCATCAAGATCAAAAGCTTCTGCACAGCAAAGTAAACAGTCAACAAAACAAAGAGACAACCCACAGAATGAGAGAAGATATTTGCAAATGACACTATAGAATTTCATTTGGCTGGTATCCAAGATCTATAAAAAACTTCTCAAACTCAACATCCAAAAAAACAGATAATCAAGTCAAAAAATGCATAGAAGACATGAAGAGACACCTTTCCAAAGAAGACATACAAAAGGCTAACAGACACTTGAAAAAATATTCATCATGATTAGTCATCAGGGAAATTCAAATCAAAACCACACTGAGATATAGAGTGGCAAAAATCAACAAGGCAAGAAACCACAAATGTTAGAGAAGTTGTGGAGAAAGGGGAACCCTTTTACACTGTTGGTAGGAATGCAAATTGGTGCAGCCACTTTGGAAAACAGTGTTGAGGTTCCTTAAGACATTAAAAGTAGAGCTACCCCATGACCCAGCAATTGCACCACTGGGGATTTACCCCAAAGATACAGATGTAGTAAAAAGAAGGGCCATATGCATCCCAATGTTCATAGCAGCAATGTCCACAATAGCCAAAATGTGGAAAGAGCCAAGACGCCCTTCAACAGATGAATGGAAAAAGAAGATGTGGTCCATATACACAATGGAATATTACTTAGCTATCAAAAATGATGAATACTCAACCTTTACATCAACTTGGATGGGACTAGCGGAGATTATGCTAAATGAGATAAGTCAGAGAAAGTCAATTATCATATGGTTTCACTTATTTGTGGAACATAAGGAATAGAATGGAGGACATTAGGAGAAGGGAACAATGAAGGGGGAGAAATCGAAGTAGAAGATGAGCCATGAGAGACTATGGATTCCAGAAAACAAACAGAGAGTTTTAGAGGGGAGGGGATGGGGGGATAGGTGAGTTCGGTGATGTGCATTAAGGAGGGCACAGATTGCATGGAACACTGGGTGTTATATGCAAATAATGAATCATGGAACACGACATCAAAAACTAATGATGTATTATATGACTAACATAACACAATAAAAGACTATTCACAGATAAAATGACATTATCTGGGATTTGTTTCAAAATAATCAAGTGTTGGTAGGAAGAGTAGACATAGGTAGGGACGGAAATAATGACAGACTCCTGATAACCATTGAAGCTTAGTGATGGACATCTATGTTTATTATATACTTCTGTCTACTTTGCAAATTTTAGAAATTGTACTGAAAATGACCTGTAGGGGTTACTGATGATAAGATCTATGGAGAAGCTGGAGCACAAACTCTGGCCTGGGCTTACCAAGCCAACTCACCTGAGGAAGATATCAATTTAAAAGTTGGTCAGAGAATCTATATTAGAATATTCATACTCACCTTATTTATAATATCCTCAAACTAGAGCAACGAGAATGTTTTTCAATGGGTTAACAGTTAAATAAGTTATAAGTTAAGTAAGTTATAAGTTAAATAAGTTAACAGTTAACAGTTAAATAAGTTAAATAAGCTATGATTTATCTGTACCTTGGGGGAATATTATTTGACAATGAAAAGGAACTAACTGTTGATATCACTTAATAACCTGAATGGACCTGAAAGGCAATATGGTAAGTGAAAAATGCGAATCTCAGAAGATCAGATGTGACTCCATTTATATAACATTCTTGAAATGACTAAAGTATAGAGATGGAGATAGATTAAAGATTGTCAGTGGTCAGGGGCGGGAGGAAGTAGGTATTAACTATAAAAGGGTAGCAGAAAGGAGACAATGGACCAATTTCATATCTGGATGGTGGTGGTGGTTACTTGAATCCATATATTTGCATAGACCTGTACACATTGGCATACAGGCACATATAAACAATTAAGTTTATGTAAAACTGGAAAAACCTAGGTAAGTTCTATGAATTATACCAATATCGATTTCCTTGTTTTGAATTTGTGCTATTACATAAAATGTAACTATTATGGGAAACTGGGTGAAAGGTACAAGGGATCTTTCTGAGCTATTTTTGCAACTTTCTGGGAATCTCTATCACAAATTATAAACTTTTTCTAAAAAGTAAAGAAATGAAAATAAAGTTTTAGAAAAAGTCATGTGGATTTTTTTTTTTAAGGTAATGTCTACATCCAGTGTGAGGCTCAAACTCACAACCTCCAGATTAAGCGTCAGATGGTCTACCAACGGAGTCAGCCAGGCACCCCTTGCATCCAGGTTTCAAAGGCAACTAGGATGAAAGCACTAGCAGTTGAGTCCCATATCCAGTGTTGACAATGCAAAAAGTCCAAGATTCCTTTCTTCAACCAGAAAGCAGGAGATGTAGAGCCTTCACTGGAAAGCACAGTAGCCTAATTATTGCAGGCCATGTAGCCTGTAAGCCTGATGAGAAGGGCCTCTTTCAGACTGGTAAGGTATCCAACATCTTAATACATTCCTCTTCCACTTAAACTAGATAATATGGGCTCTGTTGTCTATAGCTTTGAGCACTGGCTGATTTTTATTCTAATTACTTTAACTGCATCTAAATTTTCTAAGACATTTTAAGGAGTGATAAATAAAGCTAAAATGTATCTCTATGCACTGAGCCCACTGAGAAATCTCTACCAGGCTACATATGAATAAATGGATATACAATTCTCTCCAGGAATTCCTTTGTTATGACCCTGATTATAGATGCTTGGTTACCTCTAGAAGTAGAGAGAATTGGAGCTTATGTTGCCTTGCAATTATTAATGACTCTCTCTTTCTGAGTTTTTTGTTGTTGTTGTTGTTGTTGTTGTTGTTGTTGTTCTGAAATCCCTAAAAAAACCAGAACTCTTGTGTGTACTTCTGTGTCCAGAACACGGATTTTTCTTCTATACCTCACTTATGATACACAGCACTAGCCCTATAAATCCCCTAAGAGTGGCCCATACTGGTTCTTAGATGGAAGGAATTCTGCCTAGAAAACCCTCCTGCTTTAAGCACACCATAAATGAGAACTCTGCAAAGGCAATGTTGAGGGCTTTACAGTAGCCCTCTACTGTAAGCAGGTTAGGAATGGAAAAGAGGATAAAGGACCAAGAGATCAAGAGAAGAGAATGAGAAATGGAGTTCTGAAAAAAAGGAAAAAGACTGACAGAAAAGATCCTGGTTTAAGTGAAAGAAGAATGAGGAAGAGAGCGGGGGCAGGCTCTTTAAGGATCTCATGGTTACAATTTCCCCTTTTTATTGCTTTGTATCAGGTGTGTTTATAGGTTAGGATCTTTGCTTGTGTTGTGACTTTGTACGCCATTTACTTAGTATATGATGTGAAGAAGTTTATTTATAAAGTTTACAAGAGCAGAACCACACAGACAACTTCACTGCAATGGGATTTTTATCAGGTCCCAAATAGTAACAGCCAGTTTTATTTTACATCTGTCTTTTGATCTCAGTTTTACATTTGTAGGTAAAATGTAGCCAAATAAGCACTTTCTAAAATTAAATGTAATTGCTCAATGGGACTCCTCCAAATGGAGACAATAGGATCATCAGAGGTATACATGCTATGATGTATATAACAGTTTCCTCTTCATAGCTTTGTCACTGTTCTTTTACATCTAAAATTTCTACCTTTCATTATTTAAGTTTTTAACAAAAACAAAACAAAACAAAAGACCAAAGAACTGGAAAGTTGGTAGCTCTGAGTCTGCCAAGGGCCACTATTCCACCATTAATCATTATTATTGCGTATATTTCTTTGGTTCTTCCCAGTTTAGAAGGTATTTTGACATCCTTTGATTCCCATTATGACTTTGCTTCTCTATAACAATCCTGAGAAAGAAGTAGGGACTTAAACTAAACTCAATAGGTTTAAAATGAAAAAGATGATGCTCAGAGGGGTTAAGTGACTTTCTCAAGGTCACAGAGCTCATAAAAAGATCCCATCACTCACATCGGAAACAGTAAGCCTGCTGCCCTTTCTAATACTAAGGATTAAATTAGAGAAGAGAGAGCCCTGGGGAATTTCCGCTAATCACCCCACATTAGCTGAAAAGCACAGATTGCCTTCTACTTCCTCTCAAATCCCATTGCACTTGCCATCTGTAAAACTCACTTGAGCTCTTCTTCATGTTTCGCCTTGTCTTCCTTTTAAGAGTTGAATAAATGTATGGATGAATAGTGTGTGTGTGTGTGTGTGTGTGTCTTACATAGTACTTTATATTTAGTATGAATATTATATTTGTGCTAAATTATACAGTACAAATATTATATAGTACAAATATTACATAATTATATAGTACGAATGTTAGAAACAAGAACCTAGATTTTTGTATTCTTACAAAATTGAGCATCATGCAATGCTTATAAATAACTTTTTAATTTGAGTTTAATTATATTAGAGAATAGCATGGAAAAATAGACTTTGCCCCAGGAAAGTAAGATAGAGAAAAGGACAATTTTAGTGGAGGTCAACAAAGTACATTCGTGGCTATGGAGTCAGTCAGTGAAAGATGAGTCTTTTGCCAAGACATTTAATTCCCTTGACCTAGTTGCACATCTCACCTCAGTCATAACCCCCCTACAAATAGGCATTCTTCACTCTTTATTTTGGTGAGGCTAGAGACAAGGTTACAAGGAATAGAATGATTAACATATATTTCCCTAAGTAATAAAGGGTAAATAAAGGTACTTTAAAGGAAAATAAAGGTACTTGGAAAAGTCCAAGGTCAATCGGCCTTCAAATGAGGCTTGATCTTGCATCTCAAATGATGTGAGTAAGGCTGACTTTCTTTTTGTCTTTTCACTCTGTCTTCCTCAGAGCTGGCTTCATCCTTAGGCCAGGCATTGCTTCACTGCCTTCTGGTTTTCAGTAGTGCTATTGAGAATTATGATGCCATTCTTGTTCCCAGTTCTTGGTACGTGACCTATTCCCCACCCCACCCCCCATTGGAAGACTTAGGATTCTAAAATTTCAGAATAATCCTCCTTCATTCATATCTAGCAAGGAAAAGCAAGTATGTGTCCAAGTATTCACAATAAAGTGCTATATTAGGTACCACCTTTGAACCAATCACTCTAGAGCTAGAAAAGGAATCAATTTTCCTGGGATCATATGGGTTCTCAATGGGAATTGGTAGCTACTGGAAAGAGAAAAATAGATTCTATAGAGCTAACGTGTTCTGCACTTTCCTTTATCTTGGCTGATAGGTGTTAATAGAAGAAACCAAACAAATACATGGATGCACACATGAAAACTGTGCTCTCCAACATCTGCAGGATTATTACATTAATTATTCCCACCCTCATGTTACTTTGTTAAGTGCTTTTCCTCAGTTTAACTTGATCAAGTATCTCTCTTCACAAAGAAGAGTAAAACTCAAACCAAAGAGATTTAACTACCTTGATTCTCTCCCCTCACAACCAACTATATGAGGTCTACACACAATGTAAAACATTTAAAAAGAGAAAAAACAAGGCCAGTGAAACCCACAAAATATCAAACACCTCCTCTCCCAGCCAATGTGAGTGCTACTTTTTTTTTTTTTAACCAATCTTCCCTCTAGTCTGCCATCCCTATAGGTAAGATTTATTGATAAACCACATCATAGAATTGTCCTTTTTGATAGTGAGTAAATCCCCATTTTCTTAGGGTCTCCTCAAAATTACCCAACTAAAGCTCAAATCTGATAAACAGAGTTCTAACACCCTCATACTGAAATACCTTTTAGTTTCCTCCATTTTCGCTAAGTAATAAAATCAAGTTGGTCAACTACAGGTGTGTTTCTGGTGGTCTTTGACTAGAGGGAGTTGGCAGCCCTTACTGTAGCCATTAGAATCCATTGAAACATCCTTCATTTCTCTTCTGAATTACTTCAACATCCTCAAAATGGTTTTCTCTGTCCCCCATCTTATTTCCTCTAATCAACATTCTAGCATCCTTTCCATGGTGATCCTTCTGAAACTCAAATAGGATCATGTCATTTCCATTTCCCCATATTCCTAAGAATAAAGTCTAAATATTTTAGCCTGGCCTGTGACATCCTCCTTACAATTACCCTCCCATCCAATTAGTCATTACCTTCCCAACTCCAGTTCCATGCAATATTCTTGATAAATTTGCTTGTAGTTTTCCTAAAGCATTTTTCTGAACACTTGCATGGTCTTTGGACCTTTTCTGATGCCTAGAAGCCTACTTCATCTAGTTAATCTTTACTTGTTCTTGAAGACTTGGCTCAATCATTTTCTTCTCTGAGAAACCTTTTGAATATCCCCGAATGTCATTATTGTGTATTTCTTTCTCTCATAACATGTATCACACTGTACTGTATGTGCTTACTTGTTTTCCCCACAAGGCAACCAACTTCTTGGGGTCCACAGTCTTATTTTATTCATCCTGATATCCTCTGGTAGTGGGTCATACCCAGGGTTCTTTTCCTGTGATGTCTGGAAATGGAAGAGGCGAGTAGGGTTAGGTTGCTCATGATTGAGACCTGCTTTGTGGATATGTCTCAGAGACAACAAATGTTTTGCGATATATTGGACAATCCCATAAAAGGATTATCTCAAAGGACTTTTCTGACCCAAATATCTATATCATCTCCATTAAGAAACACCACAGATTCTCAGTATTTGTTTACTGAAGGAATGAATAAACATGAATGATGTAAAAATAAAAGAATAAATTAATGAACAAATAAAAGAGGGAGACAAGCAGCTTGAACACTGTAAGCGTACCCTATGGGGAGGTATTAACTGGGAAATTCACACTCTGATAACTTAAAAATTTCTCCTGGTCATAATTACTGTCCCTTTCCCCTGTGGCCAAGAGTTCAAGGTACTACCTGAGTTGAAAGAATTAAAGTGAACAGGTTCATATGAAGATATGTGAGGTGGGAGATAAAATCAGACTATTTAGATGTGAGAGGGAAGGCATTTCTGTAAGGCTTCTTAGATCATTTGGCCTACAACATTTATCTCATCTTTCCAAGAAAAGATCTCTTAATTCTGATTTGAACTTTATATTTAACTATTTAACCCAAGGCCCATTACTTGCAGTTTATTGCTGCTGCAAATTAAAATCCACAGGGAGCAGACATGCACTGTGGTTTTATTTGCCAATATAAGTACTGTGTGACTCACATCCTCCCTTCGGGGGAATCTTAGCTAGGTAAAACTTTTCCAGGGCTCAACTTTTCCTGGAATAACTTTGTCATTAAAGACATAGGCACTGAATCAAAACCTAATTGAATCAAAACTGTGGATAATTTAATCTGGAACTCGAGACCCATTTAGTGCATAAATAATTGGTACCAAGTATCTTTTATGCAAGGATGCCAACTGTTTCTGGGTCCCAATGCATTCATTTCTAGTTTTGAAGGCAGTATTTTAAATTCCCTCAATCTGTTCACATACCCAATGTCATAAAAAAGATTTCAATATAATACCAACCTATAAATATTAGCTGATGATCATGAGCTAACCTGTTCTTCAAAAAATAAGAGGCACCCTAAAAATGTTTTTAAAATTTTTCATTCACACTTTTCATGGAAATATTTTTTCTAAACTTTTAATTTCATGATAGAAAAGAATAGCAAGTTCTCATAAGGATGACTGTGAAGGACTTCTGTTCATCTTCAGTCATTGCAGACACAATGTATCCCCAACCACAGGTGTTCTCTATTTCTTCATTCACTGTTTAAAAGAAATGGGGGAAAATACCTTCCTTTTCTTTACCATTCGTTTGAGGCCTATCAGATTAATAAACTATTCTATGCTCATCTATTAGTGGGAGGTAATGGCCAGTGGGGTTTTCAGTACCAAGATAGCCTTTTTGAGATGATGTCTTAATTCACCAAACTCACCAGTAAATCCAATGGTGGGAGTGTTTTTATGCACTCTTAGTAGTTTGTGAGAGAGATTTAGGAATAGACTGGATCTAAAGCAAGCATGGTCTGGAGTTATTCAATTTATATTAATGCTGTGGAAGATGATTCCATATAGAGCTCTTACTTCGCAGGAAGCTACCATCTTTACCTTTAAAAGAGCCAATCAGGACTAGCTGAATGGATATAAGAATCACATTAAATTCAGTGAAACCACTAAAGGGAATTAGATAGACACATATTATCACCAGTGGTAAAAAGAAATACTGCCATGAAGGAGAGATAATGGCATTGTGAAGGTACAAAGGGAGATCACAATCATTCGAGGGGATCAGAAAAAAAAAATTCTAGAGTTATCTATGAAGAAATTTAGGTATGAATAGGATTTCGTGGAGCATCTGAAAGCAATATCTTGTTTTTATGATTGCCAATGCAGGGAAAAATTATGGAAGTCTTTGAAATGGACCAAAAAAGATCACTGGGTGACTTCAGTGGAAAACTAGGTGAATCAGCTGATTCTATAGGGTCACTGAGACTTTCATTGTCCTTGAGCTATTTTACCATCCTATACTTTGCAGATAACCAAAGGCAATGCGGATGACTCCTGTTTCTAGATATTCAAATCTGTCTTCTGGCTGGTAGTCCCTCCTCATACCTGTATCTTACCTATGTTCAGCCAGATACCTCATGTAGAATCCTGTTGCCACCGCTCTGGCATCCAGATTGTCAGCAACATTCCCACTGCCTCTCCCACTGAAGTTTCTCTTTGCAGAACACAATGTCCAGGCAGGTTCTGATCTCTTTCCCAGTGAAGCCCATAATATCCACCCTTCCCAGTTCCTGCCCATGTACCTTCCTCTCACTTCTGTCCCTAAGACACAAGAATACCATATCCTTTTTAAAAACATAGTTATATTGCCTCTATAGTTCAGCAATGTAACTATAGACCGTGGATTTTAAACTGCAAAGAGACAAATATCTGCTTATATTTACCCCTATGTCACTTTCTCTTTATACCTTAAGAATTAAATCCCCTAAAAATAAGGAGAACTGTAATATAAGGGATCATGGGCACCTTCAAGTTCTCTGAGGTTGTTTCATAAGGTGAAATGTTCTTTTGCATTTTAATTATGTCCATAAAAATCCATGAAATGTTGATGGAAATCTATACATTCTAGAAATATTGTTTGGCCACTACAGACATGCTTTTATTTTTATTTTCATTTATTTTGAAAAGGAGTAAGGGCACAAAGCCCACTGCCCAGCATCTGTGCCTATTGTAGATGCATGTCATCAGCAAGAGTGGAGCAGAGATGAGCAGACAGGTTTGAAGAGGGTCTTCTCATCTCTAGCTGTTATTCTATCCTACTATTGGGTTTCATTATTCTCCTTCTAATGGAGAATTAACAAAGTAACGTTGTATTGGTAATTGGAAAGTTCAAGAATAAGAGAAAGCAAAATAACAGAAAAGAAAGATTTCTCTTACTATATCACCTCAAAAGGAGAGAAAGAGATGCCAACACAGATTATGTATTACTTTAATTGAATCTTTGTATATGATTTAATTTTTGTCATATTTAAGGTTTTAAGATAGTACATTCATCATGACCTTGCATCACATCATGTTCTGGTTTTGCAATTATAAAATAATTAAACTGCCTTCATGAAATTATATGATAATTAAATGATTGCATTCTAGAATTGGGTTGCTAGATTCTGTTCAGTTTCTAACCTATAATAAACTTGGCACCACCAGAGAGGGTTGGAAGTGAGACGTAAAGTGAGCATTGCTTGGCATTCTTCCACTAAAATTCCTGCTGTGGAAGATTGGCCCTTTCAAATAACACCAGATACTAAACTGGTATTTAATTTAGAAATCTCTAATCAACAAAGACCTCAACAACCATTTAAATTTCACTGCATGTCAGTTCTAAGTACCAATTAAAAAATCACCGCTAATGCCTTCACTATAGCAGGAGGCTTCAAATCGAGGGCTTTGGGGATACTGAAACCAGAGAGATCAAGAGGTCACTATCCTGTTTCTGAAAGGAAAATTCTGTGATAGTTTAGCTGAAATTAAGAACCGAGGTTTTGAGTCTTTTTGAATTGAAACTGCTTTCGACAGATGTACCTCATTCAATTGCTCTCCTTGTAATTAACACAGTAGTAGTATAACAAGCTTAATCTCCCATCCTGAAAAATTATGTGCATTTTCCCAGCTATGAGTATCTTAATGAAGAAAAAATCAAGGCCAAAGAAACCTTTTCATAAGTGTCAGGGAACCGTGAGAGGAAGATCAGATTTATTCACAGAGAAATTTCCAGATGATGGGTCGTATTGGGAAATTACAGATTTAGCCCCTTGACTCAGCAGATACAACAATATCTCAGCCAACATCATATGATGTCTGAGCGTCATCCATTTAACTACCTCCTACTATTCAGAGCATTTTAGATTTGCTCAGCATGTTTTATATTTCAATTCAAATTCACGACTATTAGTTTATCCCCACGCTCATGACAGAATGAAAGAATGCACAACAGGAAGAGATCCCCAGAAACTCAAAGCCTCTGAGGTCAACATGCTAAGAATCCACCTCTGCCACCACTTGGGAAGCAGGTGATGATTGCCACAGGCGGGTTTGAGGAGAGCCCAGCCTAGGAAGCTGAAAGAGCATTGGAAACAGCAGCTGGTAAGTTTGGAACAGGAAAGAGAGTTGGTCCTGGAAGAATGTCATAGTCAGGGGAACTACAAGTTAGTGAGAGGTCTTTGAAAGGACAAGACAGATTCTGGGAAACACAAATGAATTAGACGGTAGTTTCTGATTGGGCTATTGTTTTCCTAATTTTTGTTTTCCGTCTTCAAGTGGAGGGGGAGGGTTGCTCGTTGATTTTGAACTTTGCTAATGGTGGACCGACTTTGAACACTCTGTTAATTGTCCTTATAGATGTGCATTTCTTTAGTAAATGTAATTGAAGGAAACTTTGCTTCTTCATATTCATAGTATTTAAAATTTTAGAGTTACAGATGTAAGAGAGGAGAGCTGAGTTCTATTTTAAGTATTGTGATCACTGCAGTTTTCTTAGATTGCTAACATTTCCTGTTCTTAGCAGAATCAGTGTTTTGTTTCAGCAAGACAGGCAAGGAAAAGGGACGGCAAGGAAAAACTTGGTTAAAATACTAAGGTAGTAATTGCTATGGATTTTCAGTTTTTTTCATTTTTTTTGGCTTTCCACAAACCAGATTAAAACTTAACACTCTCAGACACCAAACAGAGCCCCCAGGATTGCATTTTCCTCAGAGGAGGTAAAGCAAAACTAGAATTAAACCTGGACCAGACCCTAAAGTAGCAAATGTTTTCTGGGTTCCTTTAAAGAATCCAGAGCTGCTTTTTAAAAAAAAAAAAAAAAATTACCTGCCACTAGATGGCACTATATAAACACCTTTATTTTCATTTTTCCCATCTTCCCAAAGTAGCCAGGAAGGAGGCAAAAACATTAGGTAAGGTAATCTGTTTAATCTTTTAAAAATTGCTACAGTTTATTAATTTTAACTAAATCTTTAAATTATAAGTCTAAATACCTTGTAACCAATTTGCCATACCTAATTCCCTATCAGCTCTTATAGCTCAGTTGATGAGAGATTGGCTCACAGTCAGCTTTAGATGTTTTGCTTCCTATTTCAGAGAGGAAACTGAATAATAAGGCAAGGAAACGGGTACTTTGTGAAAGGGCAGACAGGAAAAAGAAGTACATTTACAGGAAAATGTATAATCTTGCATTTTCTTTGGTTTCCATGAAAACTGCTGGTGCCTCAAAAGATTGTCAGTTTAATGTTCTATCAGTGGGACCATAATTTATTCTTTTGTTACACTGCGAGGATTGGAGGCAAGGAGTCCCAGGCTAGCAGGAGGCACAGGAAGAGATTACATATGCAAATAATTTTGTAGCTCTTGTACCAGGAGAGGCTTTGTCTTGTAATATTTCTTTTAAGTCATACAGAGAAATCTTCGGTTAGTTGTCAGAAAGCAAAATTGTGAAGTTAAAAAAAAAGAGAGAGAGAGAGAAAGGAAGCGGATATTTGAAAGGGGTATGAAAAGCTATGATGAAAAGTCAGAGGACGCCTGACAACTGCACAGTCTGTGATATTTTTTTAAAGAGCTAAGAATGGAGGGAAGAAAGGGGTGGGTAAGGAATATAAAGCCATTTGGAGAAGGAAGGTTAAGTGTATTCGGCCTGGGGGAATTGAGGACATCTGGTCATATCCAGAAAAGTATAATCTGTGTGACTGGCAGTAGGTAGGAGTAACCCAGGTCACTTGCCTTCTGAGGCAGGTCGGCTGCTTCTGGACTCCCCTTCCCAGGAGCAGTCAGTGATGTTTCACAGAGCTGAGGTGCCAGATGCCACTTCCTCCCTGCAAGAGACAAGCAGACACTGAGGCAGAATTTTAGACATCAAAGAGCCTGAGCAGACGATCCTGTCTGTAGCTGACTGTTCTACAGAGCCAGTCAGGTCAGGGAGAAATGGTGAGATGGAGTTGGGACACTTGGGTGCCTGTAAGAATAGGGCTGGAGGGGAGCTGCTTGGAATGACCATTCTTCCTTCAGCACACAGTCATTCAGTGAACTATTTTTCCCTTCCTTTGTATTTTAGCTTACAAACATTGGCTCCAGTCTGAAAAGGTCACCCTCCTATTCAGACAGAATTTGTGACTTTCAGCAGCTGGGAATACCTTGGAACCAAAGAGAACCTATTAGGAGAGGAAAAAAAAAAAAAAAAGCTAGAGTCATTGCTAAGCCAAAACATGGGAAAAGGATTAGCCTCTAATTTTTTTTTTTAATGACAACAAGCGCACACATTTCTCTTTGATTCATAACTTTAATAAATTCTACTTATCGTTTACAATAATTCTAAGCTGTCCTGAAGAAAATTTTGTATTAGAAAAGGATTTCATATCAGTTTGAATTACTTTAGGGAAAAAAATACCCTATTCTATTACTAACAGTTACTCTCATTAATGAAGAAGGAGCCTAATAAGTATTGCTGAATTTTGGAAATCAGGGAGTTGTGGTTATACCCACAATAAAATGTTGGGCTATTACATCAGAAAAGCCTTGGTTCATTTACTTTAACACAAGTATTTGAAATAATTTAGTTTCCTTGGTAAATGGTCTGTAGACTCTTCAAAGTGTTGTTAGCTAAAATATTATTAATGTGAATTCACTCCACACATAATTTTGCTGAGAAATGAGACATGAACACTATGTTTTGTAGTAGGAAGAGTTGGAGAAGGGAAGCCAAGAGAGAAGCAACAGTGACGGTGTGGTTGAATTTATGGGAGTTCAGAGAACTAGCAACTGGGAAAAAGAAATTGGGAAACTTGGATTTTGCTACCACTTATCATTCAGAATCAGTCTGAAAAATTAGCTGGTTAATAGACACACTGGGGATAGTTACTAAAGCGTCCACAGCCTGTTCAACTAAACTCGTTAGGACTATAAAGAAAGCTCTCAGGTAACAAACAAACACCCTAGTATACTGACTCCTTTTCTTGTTTCTTACCAAAAAAAGTATAACCATAGTCCAACTCACTCCAAATTATCACATTTTCAGAGTTACTGGGAAATCTTTTGCAGGAGTGAAAGATTTTGAGGGAGACAAAGTTAAGCATGTAGGAGAGTATAGACAGAGTTTCTCAGCCCCACAGTTCAATTTTTGTGCTGGGGTCCAAGGTGTCAGGTGAGTTTTTCGCTGTGTTTCTGTAGGGGAGGTCTTGCTTCTCCACCTGAGAGCCTTCTGTCTCATCCTCTCTGCTCTCCTACACTCATTCCAGGCAGTCATCCCTGGGCCCTCCAAAGATACTCCTTATCTGAAATCCAGGTAAGGTTTCAGGTTCTTCTCTGCCTTACACTATCATGATTTTTATATACAACCTTATCCTTTATTGAACTATAAGCTTCTTGTAGACAATGACTTTGTCAGAATGATCTTTTCAGATAACAGGTGCTCAAAAGTATTTCAATCACCTAATCTTCATACAGCGCTAGGAAATGTGGGCACTGGGATTTTCCTAAGCATTCAATGTAATGTAGTTCCATGTGCTAAGTTAGTTCACATAACAAATGGTTTCAACGTCCTCGTTCATCTGGTGTTTTGTTAAATTTATGCTGGACATCAATTCTAATATGACTATACTCCCATGCCCTCACCCTACCCAGGCTGCATGAGGGGAGCCCACTCTGGCCTGGAACTAGGGATAGCAACTATCCCAGTTTGTACAGGACTGAGGGGTTTTCCTTTCATTGCTGAAATGGGGACAGGAGAAGGTGAACTGGAATAATTGTTCACCCTAACACTGCTCCCCCAGTCTCCCTGAGGGTATTTCTCTTAGAGCTCTCATCAGTGTATTATAACCTTTGGTTTTCTTTTTTTGTCTCCTTTACTACACTGAGTTTCCTGTCTCTTTCTATTCCTAGCATCTATCACAGTGTTCGGTACTTAACTGATACTCTATAAGGTTTGGTGAGTAAAGAAAAGAATGGAGAAACATGCATGAATAAGGGAACAACAATGATTTTATTTCCCCATGAGGAGGAGGAACATCCTTCCTATGTTTCAGTCCTATGGCAGGGGGGTTTCTGTCCATCTGAAGAAAACAGGGTTTCACCAGCTGCCCGGAGATTCATGGATACCTCTGACACCCCCTTCATAAGGACGAGGCCCAAGGAGCACACCATGAGCTGCTTGCACTCTCCCCTTTGGTGCAACTCAAGCGTTTTCTCATAAGAAGTCTTCCTTCATCCTCCTCTCTCTCTGGGCAGACTCAATTGTTCCCCATTCTGGGCTTCTGGAGCATTTGTTTGTTTTCTCTGCTACTCCAAGGACATCTTGAGCTGTCAGTATCTTACTCATTTTTGGATCACCAGAAGTTAGCATTGTATCTGGTCTATAGTAGGTGCTCTGAAAAGGACTAAAAGAAAATATTGAAAGTACAGGGGAATTTATTTACAATTGTTTCATAATTCAGAAATAGAACTGAGAGGGGCTAAGGAGATACTCATAATAGCAACACAGATTGATTGACCACTCCACATTCATTATTTTATTTCATCCTCACAACAAACCTCAAGAAGTTTGAATTATCCCCATTTTATGAAGGAGAAAATTAAAAGTCAAAGAATAGTTCATGAATGGTATAGTCCAACCTGACTTCATATTCAGTTCATTTTATTTACTTCTATTTAGGGATAGGGTGGTTTTTTGTTTTGTTTTGTTTTGTTTTGTTTTTCTTTAAGATTTTATTTATTTGAGAAAGAGAGAGAATGAACTGAGGGAAGGACATCTGTTCTAATATGACTATACTCCCATGCCCTTGCCCTACCCGGGCTGCATGAGGGGAGCCTACTCTGGCCTGGAACTAGGGATAGAGCTAGTTCCCTAGTTCTATCCCTAGAGTTTATTCCCTAAAGGGATAAAGCCTACCTGGGGCTCGATCCCAAGACCCTGAAGTCAGGATCTGAGCAGAAAGTAGATGTTTAACCTACCAAGCCTTTCAGGTGCCCCAAGAGATAGATAGAGATAGAGGTTTTTGACATGGATAGTAACAGTTCTATGTGAAAAAAAAAGCAGGAGTTTAGGGAACTGGCTACCAGTGTATATTAGGGATGGAGAAATACTGAGAAAAGTTTACATTATTATTAAAACAGTTTGTGGAACTAATCACCTGCAAAGTTCCCTTTGGAATGTGATATGTACACACGACTTTCTCAAAGCTCTCACTTCCTCAGAGACTCTAGATTCGGGGATTTGTGGGGAGGACAATGGGCCCAATTCTGCTTTTAAATTTATTAGTGAGATGTGAGTGAATATAATTATATGACCATGAGGGACTCAGAAGAAACAAATCCAGGGCCAGATCACATTTCAGGTGTGACCCCAAACTTTGGAGGAATCTTACTGACAAAAACCCTTAAAAGAAAGGAAGTTTGAGAAGGGTCCTAGGGTAGAAAGCCTAATGAATTTTAATAGAAAGTATGTGTGTATATCTGTGTGTGTGCACGTGAGTGGAGGGGTCAAGTTTAAAATATAGTTATTTTATTAGAAATGCAAAGAAGGATAACTCCTTTACTTCCTATGACTAGGGTGGGAAGTAGGTGAAAGAACAATAGACACTTCAAAAAATTTAATTTTTGGGCGATTGAGTGGCTCAGTTGGTTAAACGACTGCCTTCAGCTCAGGTTATGATCCTGGAGTCCCAGGATCAAGTCCCGCATAGGGCTGCCTGCTCAGCAGGGAGTCTACTTTTCCCTCTGGCCCTCCCACCTCTTGTACTGTCTCTCTCAAATAAATAAAATCCTTAAAAATAAATAAATAAAAACATTTAACTTTTAATTTTTGGAAATTGTGGTAAAACACACGTAACCATTTTTAAGTGTATAGTGTCAGAACAAGGAACGCTTAAACCTGCCAATTAAAAGAATTTCCAGATGAAATAGTTGTAAATATTTTGTTCAGGTAAATATTTTGTTCAAAGATCAGCTCCCTACCAGGGATGTTCCTTGAGTAGAAAAACTCAAGATAACGACCACAGGGGGACGTACTCTTAGCAGTGTGGCTGCTTGGCATTTATTAATTATTGTCTGTTGGTCTTCATCCCCAGTGGCTAGTCTGAAGTGGTCTCTGACTCACATGTAGTGAAGTGTAACTGTGCCCATGGTGCCACCCTCATTATTCCCACCTGCGTCTTCCCTCAAAGCTCCACTCCAAGCTCTATCTTCCTCTGGAAGGGGAGAGAATTTTTGCCTTTTATTTCTTCCCTGGAAGAGAGCCCTACATCATATTTTTTCCCACAGCACTGAGCCCAGCGGCACAGCCTGAAATGCAGATGAATTGTTCTCTCCACCCCTTGGAACACTTGATTTGAGTCTGCCAAGTACATATAACTTTAATGTGGAGCCCTGTCATAATTTAGAAACAAGAATTACTGAGGACCAAAGAGCACCACACTATCATTCTTTTTACATATATAGATAAAACTTTAAAATTGACAAACTTGGATCAATGACTATATGACATCTCTTCTCAATCCCATCAAAATCCAAATAGAAAAAAGTAGAAAACCATTTTTTTTTCTTTTGGAAAACAAATGGAAAGAAAACAATTCACTTATTTAAATATTTAATGTGTCCTTTAGATGTGCTTGCCATGCATCTGGCTGGCTATATAAACAAGGATTAGATTTGGAAAAGGGGGGGGTGCCAAAAGTGAGTTATGATTCCACACATGCATGCAGATATACACACAGCATTTGATTTGAAATAACATGCAATTATCCTACTTTTGAGTTTGTTTTTGTTAGAGAAACAATAGAAGCCTATAAATGAGTCTACAGGTTTTGAGTAAAACCACAGAATATATGCTCTTTATTTCTGTAAGAGAAACTTTTGAAAGATGAAGGAAATATCTTGCTAGTCTCTTGAATAAATCTGGAACTTTTTCTCATTTCAAAAACAATATTCAATTATATTTAGAGTCTTTGCTTTTAAAAATTTCCATGAAAGTTTTCCCTGACAGTGAAGTCATTATGTTCCAAGGTTTTAAAAAATTATTAACCTTCCATGTTTCATAATTACATGCTGATAAATACTATATTAAGCATATTAGGAATAAAAGCTTTCTTAATATTTAATATCCACTTTAAACATTTTTGTCTTTTCTGGGATAAAATAATGTGAACTAATGATAGCTATCAATTTAATTAAAACTGTAATATGGTTGAGTTTTTTTTATATTGAGATCAATTGGACATTGATATCTCAGGCACAGTTAATTTGCATTAATATTGGAACAAGAAAAACCTTTATAAACAACATTTATACTTCTGATTTTCCAGAGGTCTTTTATTATGGAAAGGGTACAAGATCAAAAGGTAATGAAAAGAACATAAGTTCTAACAGAAAGAAATCATCTGAAAAGGACTGTAAGTATAGAGATATGGCTAACCCCAGCTGTACCAAGCCACATTGAACAAAAACGTTAATGCTTATTTTGCTTAGATTTATACAATTTTCCTGAAATTTACTATGATTTTACTTGCTCTGACTTGTTCTGCTGCTAGTATAGTTCATACACTCATATTTTGAGTGTTTTTTTAGCATAGTTGACCCATGACATTACATTAGTTTTAGGTGTGCAAGATCGTTGTTGGATATATTCCTTTTAATTTAATGTAAGCTTGATCTAGTCTTATTCAAGCAGTAGTATCAGTCAGGTAAGGAATTAGGCAGAGAAGCTTTCTAAAAATCAGGAACATTTTTATGGTAGCCACCTGTCAATTGTAAATTACATTGTCCTACAGAACTTTGGTTTTCCTCTAGCCCCTCCTCCCCCACATTCTCCATCTGACCTTAGTCACTTCACAATAGACTACAAAAAAGTGCAGGAAGTCTCTGATCTTTCTTAGACCTATTTCAGGTTCATGGATCAATATATACTGAATACCAACTTTGAGAAACTACAGAGACCTTTACCTTCTTTTATATTTCCCCAATATTGATCTTTCTTTATTTCCTATATTCAGGGAAAGTGTGGGATGCATAGAAGGGCACAAGCAAAGTGATTTTATGAGGTTAAGATAAAATTAAAAAAAAAAAAAAAAAACCCTGGTGTTGGAATACCAGGGGAGAATGGACAGTAGGCATGAATGTGTTGGTATCTAGAATTGAGGATTGCTACGATTTAAAGATCTTCAGGAAGCTATAATTGTATTGGATGTGCCCTAGTAAAATGATAAGAAAGGCAAATTATGCAATAATAACAGCTAAATTTTTCTAGCAAGTTTTATGTATTTAGTCTTCACAGTCTCATTCTGTAGGAGGTAGTATCATTATTCCTGTTTTACAAATAAATAAAGTGAGGCACAGAAAGGTAAATTATCTAACATTACACAATTAGTAAATGCTCGGTACTTATAATCATCCAGACTGATACAAGAAGCTGTGCATTTTAACTATATACAAAGAATTACCTAACTGTGGTAGACTTGAGTTCATTCAGAAATAAACTAGAGTACAGAAATAAACTCTCACACATAGAGTCAAAAGATCTTCGACAAAACTGTCAAGGACACTTAATGGGAAACAGTCTCTTCAACAAATGGTGATTAGAAAACTGGATATCCATATGAAAAATAATGAAACTGGACCCTTATCTTATATCATATACAAAAAATTCTCAAAATGGATTAAAGGTCTAAATGTAAGACCTAAGACCATAACACTCTTAGAAGAAAACATAAGAGAAAAGCTTCACAACAATGAATTTGGCAATAATTTCTTAGATATACCAAAAGCACAGGGAGCAAAAGCAAAAATAAGCAAATGGGACTTTAAATCTATGTATTAAAGGACAAAAACAGCAAAGTGAAAAGGCAAGCTACAGAATGGGAGAAAATCTTTGCAAATCAGATATCTGATAAGAGAATAATAACTAGAATATATAGAGAACTCCTACAACTATAAAGAACAACAAGAACAAACAACAGCTTCAATTTAAAAACAGCCAAAGAGTTGAATGGTCCTTTCTACAAAGATATCATAAAAATTGTGAACAGTACATGAAAAGATGTTCAACATGACTAATCATTAGAGAAATGCAAATCGGAACCCCTCAGACTTATTCAGACGCTAACTACTGAAAAAACAGAAAACAATCAGTGTTGGTGAGGCTAAGGAGATTGGAACATTGTGCA
Source organism: Mustela nigripes (assembly GCF_022355385.1). Lineage (NCBI taxonomy): Eukaryota > Metazoa > Chordata > Mammalia > Carnivora > Mustelidae > Mustela > Mustela nigripes. The sequence goes on from NC_081561.1 coordinate 103,231,272, forward strand.
CTGTTGGTGATATTTTAAGATGGTGTAACTGCCAGCATACACCAGAAACGCTTCCTGAAGTGCCAGGCTCTGGACAATGTATGACCCCTTCTTACTATAGTATCACTCTCACAAGCAGGAAATATACAAGCTTTCATAATACACAAAAGACAGAAATCTAGATATAATGATAAGACAGAGGGATTCTCTCCAAAAGAAAGATCAAAAAGAAATCACAGCCAGGGATTTGTTCAAAAGAGATATAAGCAATGTATCTGAACCAGAATTTATGACAACAGTCATGAGAACACTAATTGAACTTGAAGGAAGCAGGCAAGACATCAGAGAAACCCTTGATGTAGAGACAAAAGACCTAAAAACTAATCAGGCTGAAATAGAAAATGCTATAACAGATGCAAAACTGACTGGATGTAATCACAATGAGGATGGAAGAAGCAGAGGAACAACTAGATGATAAAGAAGATAAAATTATAGGAAATAATGAAACTGGAAAGAAGATGGGATGAAAACTACTAGGTCACAAATATGGACTTAGGGAACCCAGTGATTCCACAAAGTAAATTAAAATCTGTATCATAGGAGTCCCAGAAGAAGAGTGGGAAGAGGGGTGTAGAAGGTCTATTTGGACAAATTATATCTGAGAACTTCCCTAATCTGGAGAAGGAAATAGGCATTCAAAAATAAGAGGCACAGAAGATTCCCCCCAAAATTAATAAAAACAGGTTGACACCAAGACATGTTATAGCGAAACATATAAAATAAAAAGAGAGAATTCAGAAAGCAGCTAGGGATGAAAGATCCTTAACCTATAAGGGTATGCACATAAGGTTAGCAGCAGATCTATCCACAGAAACTTGGCAAACCAGAAAAAAGTAGTATGATATATTTAATGTGCTAAATGGGAAAAATATGCAGCCAAGAACAAGGCTGTCATTCAGAATAGGAGGAGAGAGACAAAGAATTTTCAAAACAAGCAAAAATTAAAGGAGTTCATGACCAGTAAACCAGCTCTGCAAGAAATATTAAAGGGGACCCTTTGAGTGAGAAAGAGACCAAAAGCAACAAACACTAGAAAGGAACAGATAACCTACAGGAATAATGACTTTATACATAATACAATGGCATTAAATTCATACCTTTTTTATTTTTTAAGATTTTATTTATTTATTTGAGAAAGGGAGAGATACTGAGAGAGAACACAAAAGGGGGTAGGGAGAGGGAGAAGCAGTCTCCCTATTGAGCAAGGAGCCTGATGTGCTGCTAGATCCCAGAACCCAGGATCATGACTTACCTAAAGGCAGATGCTTAACCAACTGGGCCATCCAGGTGCCCCTAAATTCATATCTTTCAATAATTACTCTGAGTGTAAATGGACTCAATGCTCCAATAAAAAGACATGGGGTATCACAATGGATTAAAAAAAAAAAAAGACCCATTGATATGTTGCTTACAAAAGACTCATTTTAGACCCCCAAGTACTTCCAGATTGAAAGTGAGGTGGTGAAGAGCCATCTATTATGTTAGTGGACATCAAAAGAAAGCTGGGATAGCCAGACTCATATCAGATAAACTAAATTTTAAACCAAAGAATGTGATGAGATATAGAAGGGCACCATGTCATAATAAAGAAGTCTATCCAACAAGTTGATCTAACAATTATAAATATTTATGCCCTCAACTTGGGAGCAGATAAATACATAAACCAATTAATAACAAACCTAAAAAAAGAAACTCATTGATAATAATACAGTATTAGTAGGGGACTTTTAACACCTCACTCATAGCATTGGACAGATTATCTAAGTAGAAGATCAACAAGGAAACAATGTCTTTGAATGACACACTGGACCAGATGGATTTAACCCAGATACATTCAGAGCTTTTCATCCTAAAGCAGCAAAATACACATTCTTTTCTACACAGGAATACTCTCCAAAATAGATCACACACTGGGTCACAAATCAGGCCTCAACTAGCACAAGAAGTTGATATGCTATGAATATTTTCAGCCCACAATGCTATGAAACCTGAAGTAAACCACAAGAAAACATTTAGGAAGTCCACAAATACATGAAGGCTAAAGAACTTCTGACTAAAAAATGAATGGGTTAATCAGGAAATTAAAGAAGAGGGGCACCTGGATGGTTTAGTTGGTTAAGCATCTCCTTTCCACTCAGGTCATGATCCCAAGTAGGGAGCAAGCCCTACTTTGGGCTCCCTACTCAATGGGGAGCCTGCTTCTCTCTCTCTCCCTCTGTTGCTCCTCCTGCTTGCACTTCCCATCTCTCTGTCAAATAAATAAGTAAAATCTTAAAAAAATGGGGTGCCTGGGTGGCTCAGTGGGTTAAGCTGCTGCCTTTGGCTCAGGTCATGATCTCAGGGTGTTGGGATCGAGTCCCGCATCGGGCTCTCTGCTCAGCGGGGAGCCTGCTTCCCTCTGTCTCTCTCTGCCTGCCTCTCCATCTACTTGTGATTTCTCTCTGTCAAATAAATAAATAAATAAAATCTTAAAAAAAAAACAAAAACAAGAAATTAAAGAAGAAATTAAAAGATACATGGAAGCAAATGAAAATGAAAACATGACAGTCCAAAACCTTTGGGACGCTATAAAGGTGGCCATAAGAGGGAAGTATATAGGAATACAGGCCTTCCTCAAGAAGCAAGAAAAGTCTCAAATATACAACTTAACCTTACACCTAAAGGAGCTAGAAATGGAACAGCAAATAAAGCCTAAAACCAGCAGAAGAAGAGAAATAGTTTGGATTAGAACAGAAATAAATCATATGTTTTAAAAAAAGAAGAAGAACAGAACTAGGAACTTGTTCTTTGAATGAATTAGCAACACTGATAAACCCCTGGCAATACTTATCAAAAAGAAAAGAAAGAGGACCCAAATAAATAAAATCATGAATGAAAGAGTAGAGATCAAACCCAACACTGAAGAAATATAGACAATTATAAGAGAATATTATGAGTAATTATATGCCAATAAATTGGGCAATCTGGAAGAAATGGACAAATTTCTAGAAATGTAGAAAGTACCAAAACTGAAACAAGAAGAAACAGAAATTTTAACATACCCATAACCAGCAAAGAAATTGAATCAGTAATCAAAAATCTTCCAACAAACAAGAGTCCAGGGCTGGATAGCTTCCCAGAGGAATTCTACCAAACTTTTATTTTATTTTTTTAAAGATTTTATTTATTTATTTATTTATTTATTTATTTATTTATTTGAAAGAGAGAGAGAGATCACAAGTAGGCAGAGAGGCAGGCATAGGGAGAGGGGAAAGCAGGCCTCCCGTTGAGCAGAGAGCCCAATGCAGGGCTTGATCCCAGGACCCAAAGACCATGACCTGAGCCAAAGGCAGCGACTTAACCCACTGACCCACCCAGGCACCCCTCTACCAGACTTTTAAAGAATTAATACCTATTTTTTGGAAACTGTTTCATGAAAAAGAAATGGAAGGAAAACCTTTAAACTCATTCTATGAGTTTAAAACATTAAAACATTAGGGGTGCCTGGGGAGCTCAGTGGGTTAAGCCTCTGCCTTCAGCTTGGGACATGGTCTCAGAGTCCTCGGATCAAGCCCCTTGTCAGGCTCTCTGCTCAGCAGGGAGTCTGCTTCCCCTCTCTCTCTGCCTGCCTCTCTGCCTACTTGTGATCTCTCTCTCAGTCAAATAAATTAATAAAATATTTTTAAAAACATTAAAACATTCATTACCTTGATTCCAAAACCAAACAAAACTTCACTAAAAAGGAAAATTACAGACCAATATCCCTGATGAACATGGATGCAAAAATCTCAAAAAGATGCTAGCTAATCAAATCCAACAGTACATTAAAAGTACTATTCACACACACACAAAAAGTACTATTCACCAGGATCAAGTGGGACTTATTTCTAAGCTGCAGGAGGTTCAATATCTTCAAATCAATCAATGTGATACATCACATTAATAAAAGAAAGGATAAGAACCATATGATCCTCTCAATAGATGCAGAAAAAACATTTCACAAAATACAGCATACTTTCTTCATAAAAAACCCTCAAGAAAGTAGGGATAGAGAAAATATACCTCAGCTAATATCATCCTTAATGGGGAAAAACTGAGAGCTTTTCCCCTAAGGTCAGGAACGCGACAGGGAGGTCCACTCTCACTACTGTTGTTCAGCATAGTACTGAAAGTCCTAGCCTCAGGAAGCAGACAACAACAACAAAAAAGGCATACAAATTGACAAAGAAGAAGTGAAACTTTCACCCTTCAGAGATGACATGATATTCTATGTAGAAAACCCAAAGGCTCCACCAAAAAATTGCTAGAACTGATACATGAATTCAGCAATGTCATAGGATACAAAATCAACATACAGAAATCTGTTGCATTTCTATATACCAATAATGAAGCAACAGAAAGAGAAATCAAGGAATCAATCTCATTTACAATTGCACCAAAACCAGTTAAGATACTTAGTAATAAACCTAACCAAAGAAGTAAAAGATCTATACTCTGAAAACTATAGAATACTTAGGAAAGCAATTGAATTAGACACAAGGAAAGGAAAAACATTCCATGGTTGTGGATTGGAAGAACAAATATTGTTAAAATGTCTATACTACCCAAAGCCTTCTACACATTCAATGCAATCCCTATCAAAAAACCACCAGTAGTTTTCACAGAGCTAGAACAACTAATTCTAAAACTTGAATGGAACCAGAAAAGAGCCCAAATAGCTAAAGTAATGTTGAAAAAGGAAACCAAAGCTGGAGGCATCAAAATTCCAGACTTCAAGCTGTATTACAAAGTTGTAATCATTAAGACAGTATGGTACTAGCACAAAAACAGATACATAGATCAACGGAACAGAATAGAGAACCCAGAAATGGATCCACAACTGTATGGCTAATTAATCTTCAACAAAGCAGGAAGGAATATCTAATGGAAAAAACAGAGTCTCTTCAACAAATGGTGTGATAGATGGAGAGCAACATGCAGAAGAATGAACTGAACCACCTTCTTTACACCATTCATAAAAAAAAATTCAAAGTGGATAAAAACTAAATATGAGACAAAATCCTCGAGACCAGAGGCAGCAAATACCCAGAAGGTGTTGCATGAATAGAAAATAGCCGGAAAAATGGAATGAGGGCTTCTAGAGAGGAGAGGTGATGATTCCACAGGCCAAGAGCCAAGAGGAAATCCTTGGTCATTTTCAAGACTCATTACATGAAGAATTCCAGAAAGCCCTGGGAAGTTGAATATGAAAGTAATTGCGAACCAACATCTTGCCACAGCTTTTCTGGATGACAATGTGTCAGAGATTGTCATTGAAGCAAATGGGCTCTACAAGGAGAGGTTCCTCTGGAATCCATGGGATCTCTATAGAGAATAATCCCCTTGTGGTTGATAGATATGCTATGCAGAATATCCTGTTAATTAAATTTTTAAATATAATTCTGTGGCAAGAGTTCTTGTCCTGAATTTCAAGTAATTCTGGGCTTGGAAAAGTGAAATAACAGGGAGGAGATTACAATAATGGATAGTATTATATGAAATTAATTACCCACAGGGAATTTATAAAAGATTGATTATAAGGATGATTGTCTTCATCCATAATTTTTCTACTCTTCACTAATTGTGTTTCTAGCTATTGAATCAATGTGATATTTCAGCAAAGGCTTTGATAGTCTTTAAAATTCTTGCTTTTGTGTTAAATGAAGATCAACCATCTGTCTCTCTTCTGGTATTTTTTAGCATAATTCAAAGTCGTATCAGTCAAAGACTAACAGATTTTCTTCTGGTAAACTTTTTTCTTTCATCTCTTTGGTGGAATAGTAAGGTTATGTATTACTAGCATAATAAATGGATATACATGCACACATATGGAAATCATTTTGCAAAGTACAAATGAGTTGGGTTTCAAAAGTTCACTTTTAGGTCAGCTGATTAGAACTTGGAAGATTAGATGTACAAAAATATTGTTAGAATTTAATGCTTTTAAAATTATGTTAAAATTGGACACTGGTATCCCACAAGGAATTTTTACAAAAAAATACAAAAGACTAATGGTCTTTCCCCAATTTTCAGGGTAATGCAATTATTAGATATTTTCTTGGTTTAAAGGGTTTTCCCCATGTATCTTCTCTCAATAATAAAAGAACATGTGAGAGCTTACTGTGAGCTAAGTTTTTTACACACGCAACTTATCTGATCTTCACAAGGATCCCTATTACACAGAGAGAAAAACAAAATGACTAATTTTCCCCCACACTGCTCAAATACTAGGTCATAGAGCTAATGTGGTAGATGTAAACATGTCTACAAAGTCTTCTACACATTTCTCTTATTCAGAGTCTATGTCTCTTTCCCCTGAAACTAGGCAGGCCTTAGTGACTCACTTACAACCAACAGAATCCAGTAGCAACACTGTGTGATTTCTGAGGCTAGGCCAGAAAAGTCATACCTAGCTCTGTTGTGATGCTTGTTCTGGTGGAAGCCAACTGGCGGGTAAGAAATCTGACCATCTGAGAGCTCCCTGCTAGAGAAGCCATAGATACTCTGGTCATCAGTTCAGATCAACTGTCAGCCATTAAGTAAGCCATTTAAATTTCTAGCAGAGGCATGCTTTCAGATGCCTACAGCCCTATATATGACTGCAAATGCATGAGAGATTTCAAGTGAGAACTGGTAGGTTGTTATGTTAGTGTTGGGGTAATTCATTATGAAGCAATAACAACCAGAAGAGCCAATAACAGAACCTAGGTTTGTTGGCCTCTAATGCTCATCTTAAGCTATACATCTTACTGCTTTCCTTGATATTGTTGCTACTTTTCCACAATGAAATCAACTATGAAACTCAACTTAGTAAAAAATTATCTATTTAGCTATTTAATTAAGTTTGGGATATCTATTCTGAAAAAAAGTTTGGGATATCTCTGAAAAAAAAAAATTCCCTGAATTCTATTCTATTTCTTAACAAACCCAAGAATTCCTACTTCACAAATAATGGTCAAGTTCTCATTCACTCAACCAGCATTTATTGAATAAATATTATTTACTCAATAGTATTTTTACTATTAATAAACTAATAATTTTGAGTCTACTATATGTTAGGCTGTGTAAAAACTGCTGTAGATACAAGGATGAATTAACATGAGCTTTATCAGCTTGCCAATACTGGGGACTGGGAGAAAATGGGGAAGGGAACACATTAAGCAAACAGGACAACAAAATAAGAAAAGTTCTGTGATTCAAGAATGCACAAAAGAGATGCTGGTTGATCAGAGTCTAGAAGTTAGTGCTTCAGATGGTTGGAGGAAGCAGGGGAACCGGATAGAGAGGGGAAAGGATTCCATGGGATAGTTCATCTGTAGCACTAACCCCTAGCACTTTCTTAGTCCAAGATCCCTTGAGCACTGACCAGTCAGAAGGGGAGGCTGGAGAGAATAATTCAAATGGTGAAAGCTAAGATGGTCTTCCAAAAGCACAGCTCTGGAGGGTTGCTGAGCTTGAGAAAATCCAGAGGTAGGTACCCAGATCCCATTATGTCAGGAGAGTTTCTAAATTAAATGTTGCCTGTATCCAGTCTACCAGGCATTGACTTTGGATGAAGACATTTTCTCTTCCACCCCCCGCCAATAAAATAATGATAATAGCTCTTACTCCTAAACTGATTTTCATTTTCAAATTAATGAAGTGAGTTTAATGTCTATGGAGTTTCTTTATTTTCTTCCTAGAAAAAAAGATGTTTCAGGTATGGAAGTTATCATTATTCCAGTAGCATAGGTTTATATTTTAAGAATAAGGAAAACATCCCTTCTTGTTCAAGCAGTGTACTCTCTTCAAGGAAGTTATTTTTAACACAGTGTATCTCTTGCTCAATGAGGTGGCAAGCAATGTGTTCTCATGTGCTTGGGTTGCTCACATCTTTCATTCAGCCACCCACAGCTAGAGATTGCCCTGTTGATTTAGTAAGATAGTAATTTTTGAGTCCATATTTATTTTCTTACCTTTCCCTGTCTGCCCAGACTCCAGTTTGGGTAAGTGTTTCTTTTAGAGACAGAGCTATGGAATTCATGGCCTCACTGGTCCTACTAGGAGTGAACGGGTGACTCAGGCTGGCCAACAAAAGTTTTGTACTCCTCCTCAAACACAGTGATTCGTCTAAGGATGGGCAAGTGATTCAAGGGAATACAGAAAGTTTTTCAAGGATTAAAATGAATGATTAAGGAGATAGGGTTATTTACTCATTTGAAGTCATGAACTAGAAGGACTCTGTAAATCTGGTGCTGTCAGGACTCATCTCCATTATGTAGACACAGCCAGCCTACAAATTAAAACCAATACCAAAAAAAGAAAAATTAGTAAATTAATAATGTAGAGAATGATACCTTCATATTAGGTATGTGGTTCTATTCTGGAAGTTATCACCCCTTGGACTTTCAGGTTAAATGGGCCTTTTTTTTTTTTTTTTTTTTTTTTGCTTAAGCTGGTTTGAACCAGTTTCTGTGACTTCCAACCAAGAGTATTGGCTAATTAAATTTATTCTTATATAATTTGGGGGTTACTGGACCCAATTCCAACATGTATATTAGGTGGGAGAGATGAACTTACCACACAACACCAAGAAATTCTTGTATGTCAGCAGAGTGTCTAAGAATTCAACTCAATTTGACGGTTATCTACCAAAAGATAGCATCAGATTCCACAGGTTAAGGATTCAGTCCTACAAGACTCCCCTCTAATTCTTCACCCACTTCAGATGCTAGTCACAAGTCTAGAATGTAACTTATACTTCTGACTGATTGGCTATATAATCACAGGTTCCCAAGACTTCCTCCTCAAGTTCGACTAATTTGCTAGAGCAGTTCACAGAACTCAGAGAAATGTTTTATTTACTAGGTTATCAGTTTACAGTATAAAAGGATATAACTCAGAAACAGAAGAGATGGATAGGCTGAGATACGGGGAAAGGGCTTGGAGCTTCCATGCTCTCTCTGGTCAGTCCCTCAAACCTCCAAATGTTCACCAAAATAGATGGTCTCTGAACCCTGATCTTTTGGCTTTTATGGAGATTATATTACATAGGCATGACTGATTACACTGTTAACCACTGGGATTGGTCCAACCTCCAACCCCATTCCTGTCCCCAGAGGTCAGGGGGTGGAACTGAAAGTTCCAAACCTCTATTCACATGGTTGTTTCTCCTAGTAAAAGTCCCATCCTTAGATGCTTTTGAAAAGTCACCTTATTAAAATAACAAAAGACATCTTGATCACTTTTGATACTTAGAGGAAATTACAGGAGTTTTGGAAGCTGTCAGCCAGGAACTGTGGATGAAGACTAAATATATCTTACCAATAAATTTTGGTCGTCTGAATGATTAAATATATATTTCTTATAAGTAGAAATATTATAGATCCATAATTCTGGAAAAAGTTTTAACCATCCATATGAAATACCACCTCACCAATACCCTCCTTCCAAACTCCCTGACATATTCATTCAATGTGGTGGTGGTGTTTTTAGAAGGAAAGCTTTGAACACAGACAGAACTGGAGTTTAATATCGGCTCTACCATGCACAAGTTCTGTGTCTTTGAGCAAACCAGTGATTTCCGTAAACACGCTTTCTCTGTAAAATAGGGATATTTTAACATGCACCTCCCAGATTTATTTTGAGGTGATTAAAGTAAAGCACTCAGCTCAGCACCTCTTCTACAGGCCATCCTGGACACCAAAATCTTGAAGGAGAGGCTCAGGCAATGTGTATGTCCAAGGATATTTCTTTCATTCCTCAAGTCTTGTCAGGGCTAACTTTACAGAAGACAGTATTTTCCTGTTAGAAATTTCTTAACACCCTCCCTTTGACACCATAGTATACCCCACCTTTGTGCAGGTTAGAGCCATATCTGCATGCTATGATTGCTTCCAGGAGTTAAGGTAGTCACTGACCCACCTAAGGAGTTTGGTTGAACCTTTGTGTCTTCCAGAAATTCTTCCACCACTCCCTTAGCGATTGCAGACACAAGCAGATGAAGGAGGGCCAGGCAGGTAACCATGTTGGCTGGAAGCACCTAGGGGTTTATTCTCCAGCATCTATTCTCTGCGAAGAAAAAAGACATCCTTCATATTAATATTCAGCCCTGAGAAAAGAATCAATCCTATATCCATTCACTACCTATTTTAGTAATTTGCTTTTGCCTCACTGATTTCAAAGATTAATGCAAACTCTTCTTATGGTTGGTTGAGAGCCTGAGTTTAGAAGCAATAAAAAAAATTTAGAGTTCAAAAGTGTACATTCTGCATAAACACTGAATTTTGGAACACTGAAAAAAAATTAAATTTTTTTAAAAAGTGTACATCCTCAACTGTGTTGGCTTCTCCAGGTGCTTGGCTTGACTCCTGGATTGGTGGTTGCAAGTTAGTTTTATGCTTCAAATATTGCTTTCCTATTTCTTACAATACAGTGTGTTTCAACCTAATGTGTGGTAGAAAGGATGTAGGAATCTTGGTGATAAGACAAGGCAAACACTGCTTGAATGCTTCCCTTGCCCCTTGTTCTGCCTGTAATTCAGAGCTTCCCCAAAAGTAGGAAGGAGGAGAGACCTAACCTATCTCCCCAACAGCCTCCCAGTATATTAGGAGGGGAAAATTTCTGTGTGCAACAAAGCTTACCTGCATTTGCTTCTGCCTTTTATTTATTTGTTTGCTTACTTATTATTTCAAGTTTTAATTTAAATTCTATTTAGTTAACATATATGGTAAAATTGGTTTCAGGTATACAATTTAGTGGTTCTTCACCTACATATAACACCAGTGCTCTTCACAAACGCCCTCCTTAATGCTCATCACCCACTTAGCCCAAGCCCCCACCCACCATGCCTCCAGCAACCCTCAGTTTGTTCCCTATAGTTAAGAGTCTCATAGTTTGCTTCCCTCTCTCTCTCTCTTTTATAGGAAGTGGCCAGGAGCAGTTGAGCCATCCTTAATCTTCCTCAGTTTCTGCTTTCAAAGTTACTCCTAAATAAATACAGAACCTGTTCTTGTTCTTCTTCATCACCCAAACTCACCCCGTTTGTTCTGGTCCATGGATAGAGAATCTGGCAAATGACCTCAGCAGGGATCCCCTGCAATCTGGCTTCTAGTTGGGTTCAGCCCATGAGAAGCATCTGGAGAGCAAGAGGAAGGGGAAATCAGTGTATTTCCTCCCCCACTCCCTCCCTGTAACCCCTATTGATATAACCCTTATGATAACAGTGCCTCCTGGCTCTTCCACAGCTCCAGCCATCACCAGGCTCAGAGAGACCATTTCCTTCCCTTGCTCCTTCAGACCTAGGGGTGTAATGTCTTCCCACTGTTGCTGTCCTTAGGTGCCTCAGTGTTCATTTTTGGTTTCTCTAACCTGTCCACATTTTTGGAGACACTCCTTTAATTAAAGTCTCTTTACTTAAATGCCATTAAATGGAATTTTGATTTCTGCCAGGACTTTGCTACATGATTAAGTTAAAAATAGTTTGTTTGCTATGCAAGTATAATTTGAAGATAAGTTTTCTTAATTCCCTTTCGATTAGACACTCCCAACAAAGCCCCTTCTACTTAGAAATTCTGGAACTGCCATAAGGAATATCATAATTCAATCCTGGGGTACATGTTTCTGTTATGAAAAGATCATAATGAGATGATTAAGAGGGGTTAAGAAAGACCCCCCTTGTCATTGGGGAGAGTTGGGGAGTAAGAACATATTTATATTTTGGGGGAAACCTTGAAGATAAGAGTGAGTAGATGAATAAGGGTCTGGAAAACAGACAGAAAGGAAAGCAAAAGTGGTCATGGAAGAGAGGAACCTCAAGATATGGCAGGAAACAGACAGTGAGAAATTGTCAGTGGTGGGAAATGTTCATAAATGCCAGGATTAGTTATGTCTGGAATTGTTGAAGGTTATTTTGTGTTCTGTGTTGAAATTACTGTTATCCTGCTCCTTTCACCCCATCTTCTCCACCATGGCATTCTTCCCTCAAAAATCAGTAAAAGTCAGTTACAAGTAACAGCTTTATAAAATTAGTGCTCCGGGGGCATGAAAGAAGGTCCCATGTGGAGCCCTTTAGAGAGGATGGGGCTCGTTCACACTGAGAGGGATGTTAGGAGGAGGAACTGTGGAGAAGCAGGCAGCTAGAAACCTTATGGAAAATTGTTAAGTCCCTTAAAAATCCTCAGAGATATTGGGTTGTATTTACATGTTATTATTATTTAATTAATACTGAGAACCAAGGTGATAGACCTCCACTATTAACTCCAGAAGGCAGGAATATGTTCATGTAAAACCATATGACTCAATCAGAACAAACAAGAATAACATTAGCTATACATGAAAGTGTGTTCTGAGTTTGAAATTTTTATTCTTATTTATGTATTTTTTAAAAAGATTTTATTTATTCATTTTGAAAGGGAGAGAGCACAAGACAGGGAGAGGGAGAGGCAGAGGGAGAAACAGACTCCCCGCTAAGCTGGGAGCCTGTTGTGGGGCCAGATCCCAGGATCTGGAGATCACAACCTGAGTCAAAGGCAGACACTTAGCCATGAGCCACCCAGGTGCCCCCTGAGTTTGAAATTTTTAAAAGAATTTCTCAAGTAGTGAGCAAATACATGGGTGTTTACACTGGCAAATGGGAAATTTTCTCTAAGTGCATAGAATGGCACCTGGTATAAAGTAATTGCTATATGTGTGTTTGGTGGTTTAGTCTTTCAAAGGGAAAACATCCATAAGCAAATAACTTCTTAAGAGATAAGGCCATACAATTACAGTAGGGTAGGTAGGTAGATAGATGGATTGATAAATAGGTGGCAAGGTGAATAGATAGATTATAAATACAGTTATTATGTAATTGTCATTGTTGTGACCGGGGGGTTCATTGTCCAAAGAGTGCCCTTCCTTTTTTCCTGGACTCAAATGGCATCTTCTGACGTTCAAACGTTCATGGAGCTACATATTCCAAGAAATTCAGGTTTAAGTCATGAACATAAATATAAGTGTGTGTTCATGGTCTATGGAAAGCATCATCAATGGAAGAAATATAACTCAGGATACTCACAGGAAAGCAACCACAATAAATGTTACTCTTCAGTACTATGTGCAAGACTCCATTTAGATACATTTGATACTCAGAGCTACCTTATTATCATCTTATTTCACAGAAGAGGAAATTGAGGGACAGAGAATTAACTTGATGGAGATTTCGCAGCTAGTTAGCAGCAGAGTCAGGATTCAAACCTACATAGTTTAACTCCGGAGCTGCAGCTCTCAGTGACTACACTGTCTCATCTTAAAGCTGGACATAAGCAGCCTGGGAAACACTGCACTTTATTTAGGGGACACATAATTCCAAAATTGCATAAAATATACTAATTATCATTGACTGTGGGAAGGCAATAATGTAACAAGAATTTATTCATTCTTTCAGTAAGTACTTAGTGAGCACTTACTAAGTGCCAGAAGCTCTCTAGGCATGGGGGCTATAGCTATGAACAGTGTGGACAGAAATCCCTGCCTTCACAGACCATAGATTCCAGTGAAGTGGATACAGGCAATAAACAAAATAAGACATAAATATTATGAAAAAATAAAACAAAGTGGAAAAGAAGGAATAGTTAAAGAAAGCCTCCACAAGGAAGTTGTTCATTTGTTTAGGAAGCCTTGGAGAAGGGAAATGAAATATTGTGCTTACCTTTCCCCCTTTATTTCTATTCTCCTCTTCACTAAGATGAAACATGAATGTGAGCTAAACAGCCACAAAAACCTGCTTACCATAATTTTAGAAATCCACTCTTCCAGTAATCCAAAATCAGAAGTATTGCTATTACTCTCTGAAATCCTTTTAAAGTTGCAGGGACTTCCTTTCTTATGCTGGGGTGTACCCACATGCCTGTGGTTCTTGAAAGAGCCTTCTAAACCAGAGCAGTTCCTACACCTGATCATCTCTCCATTAAAGTCAAGATTTATTTGAACTTCACCAAATGGCCTTTGGCGGTTCAGTGTCCTTTCACATGGGACATCTAACTTGTCAAATAGGAGTTGGATTCCCTGAGGCTTGATCTTGAACTTCTGGTTAAGACACTGGATGAGATTTTCCCTTCTATTCCTATTTTGTATGTGTGTGTTTGTGCTAAAAGGCAATATTGTTACAGAACCTACATAGACAATCACTATAGAAGTATACAGTCATGGTATGAAATCATGCTGATAAAGTATGTCTTTTTTCATGGATTCCCATAAATTACCTAGCCTAAATACTCCAGAACAGGGGCACCTGGGTGGCTCAGTTGGTTAAACATGTGACTTTGGATCTCAGCTCAGGTCTTGATCTCAGGGTTGTGAGGTCAAGCCTCACATTAGGCTCCATGCCTCGTGTGGAACCTACTTTAAAAAAATGAAACAAACAAACAGGAAAAAAAAAATCCAGAATAACAGAGGATAAATAAAATTTGAACAAAATCCCCAAGCATGAAAAGAATATATTCTAATTCATCAAAGGTTTTATTTCCACTCTTTAAAAAATCTTCAGAAATCCTAAATGGTCATTATTTACTTCAGTTTTCTCTCTGTTCCTTGAGAAAGGTCATTTTCTCTTTCATAAAACATAACCAGGACCTCCTTCTCTGGTTTTGAATATCACAGAAGACAAAAGCTAGACAACCATTGTATCAGTTGATGCTCTGCCTGTGGGGCATTTCTACACAACCAGTTCTCATAGTTGGTGCTTGATTTCAGTCTATTCAGACACGAAGACAATGTGAGCAACAAAGAAATGCACTCTCCACGGGCACCCCTGCCACCCAGATCACTCCCTCTTTTCCTCTACACCCGTTTCTTCCTCATCCAAAGTTAGGTGGCAATTATCACTATTCCTGTCTCCCTTTCCTCCCTTCTCCTGTTTATTCCTGGGTTCTCAGTTGTTCTCTAACTTAAGAGGAAATACAGATTAGTCCGGAGTTTATAAGTCACACATATAACCTTGAATCCCTAATCCCATAATACAATTTTTTTTTCTTAAGGAATGTGGTTTTATTTTTTAAATGCTTCCACTGGCTTTACTGAGATATAACTGACATATAACATTATGTAAGTTTAAGGTGTATAACGTGATAATTTTTGTATATATTGTAAAATGCCACAATAAGGTTAGTTAACACATCTTTCATCACATAGCATTGCCATTTTGTGTGTGTGTGTGTGTGTGTGTGTGTGCTCAGAACTTTAAGGATCTACTTTCATAGAAGTTTCAAGTATACAATACAGAGGACGCCTGGGTGGCTCAGTTGGTTGAACAACTGCCTTCGGCTCAGGTCATGATCTCAGAGTCCCGGGATCGAGTCCTCTCACGGTCTCTCTCTTAAATAAATAAATAAAATCTTAAAAAAAAAGTATACAATACAGTATCGCTAATTATAGTCACCCTGTTAGACATTAGATCCCATCCTAAAATTTTCTATTTAGTAGGCTTGGATCAGGGTCCAAGAGCCTGCATTTTATTATTTATTTGTTTGTATGTTTTCATGATGTGTATTCTAATCCTCATCACCTATTTTACCAATTCCCCCCTCCCCCCAGTAACCTGTTTGTCCTCTAGAGTTAAGAATCTATTTCTTGGTTTCTCCATCTCTTTTTTCTTTTCTTTTCTTTTTTTTCCTTAAATGAGTGAGATCATAAAGTATTTGTTTTTCTTTAAGTGACTTATTTCACTAAATGTTCTACTCTCTAGCTCTATCATGTTTTTACAAAGCCAAGATTTCATTCCTTTTTATGGCTGAATAATATTCCATTTTATATATACATCACTTCTTCTTCACCCATTCATCAATTGATGGACACTTGGGCTGCCTCCATATTTTGACTATTGTTAATAATGCCACTCTAAAAATAGTGTTTTTGTATTTTGTGGGTAAATACCCAGTAGTATGATTACTGGATTGCAGGATAGTTCTATTTTTAACTCTTGGAGGAAGCTCCATACTGTTTTCCACAGTGACTGTACCAATTTGCACTCCCACCAACAGGGCAGGAGGGTTCCCCTTTCTCCACATCCTCACCAATACTTGTTGTTTCTTATGTTTTTGATTTTAGCCATTCTGATGGGTGTGAGGTAGTATCTCATTGTAGTTTTGACTTGCATTTCCCTAATGATGAATGAGGTGGATCATCTTTTCACATGTCTGTTGGCCACCTGTATGTCTTTGGGGAAATGTCTGTTTATGTCTTCTGCTCATTTTTGAATTAGATTATTTGTTTTTTGGGTGTTGAGTTTTATAAGTTCTTTATATATTTTGGATAGTAACACTTTATTGGATATGTCATTGGCAAATATATTCTCCCATTCAGTAGGTTGCCTTTTAGTTTTGTTATTTCCTTCGCTGTGCAGAAGATTTTTATTTTGATGTAGTATCAATAGTTTATTTCTGCTTTTATTTCCCTTGCCTCAGGAGACATGTATAGACAAACATTGCTATGGCCAGTGTCAGAGAGATTACTACTTGTGCTCTTTTTAAGGATCTTTATGGTTTTGGGTCTCAAATTTAAATCTTTAACTCAGTTTGAATTTATTTTTGTCTATGGTAATAGAAAATATTACAGTTTCATTCTTTTGCATGTTGCTGTCCAGTTTCCTCAACACCATTTGTTGAAGAGACTGTTTCCTGTTTCATATTTTTTCCTCTTTTGTCGAAGATTAATCGATTATATAATTGCAGGCTTATTTCTGGGTTTCCTGTTCTATTCCATTGATCTGTGTGTCTATTTTTATGCCAATACCATACTGTTTTCATGATTACTGCTTTGTAATATAAGTTGATATCTGAAATTGTGATACCTCCAGTTTTGTTTTTATTTTTCATGATTGCTTTGGCTATTCCTGGGATGCAAGTTTAGCTCAGTTTTTGGAAAATAATCAATGTGATATGTCACATCAATAAGAGAAAGGATAAAAACCATATGATCATTTCAATAGATGCAGAAAAAGCATTTGAGAAAGTACAACATCCATTCATAATAAAAAACTCTTTGCAAAGTAAGTCTAGAGGGAACAAATCTCAACATAAAAGGCCTTATATGTAAAACCTGCAGCCAACATCATACCCAGTGGTGAGAAACTGAGTGCTTTTCCCCTGAGGTCAGGAAAAAAGAGACGGATGTCCACTCTCACCAGTTTTATTCAACACAGTACTAGATGTTCTAGTCAGAACAATTAGACAATAGAAAGAAAGAAAAGGCACAGAATTTGTAAGGAACAAGTAAACTCTCTCTATTTGGAGATGACATGATACTATATATAAAAAAACCCTATAGGCACCACCAAAAGCTACTAGAACTGATAAATGAATTCAGTAAAGTCACGAGATACAAAATCAATGTACAGAAATTTGCTGCATTCCTATCTGTTAATAATGAAACAGCAGAATGTGAAATTAAGAAAGCAATCCCACTTACAATTACACCAAAAGCAATAAAATTTCTAGGAATAAAATTAATCAAAGAGGTGAAAATCTGTACTCTGAAAACTAAAAAACACTAAAGAAAGAAATTCAAGACAACACAAAGAAATGGAAAGACATTTCATGCTCATGGGTTTGAATAACAAATATTGTTAAAATGTCTATACTATCCAAAGCAATCTACAGATTTAATGTAATCTCTTTCAAAATACAAAATAACATTTTTCACAGAAGTAGAACAAATAATCCTAAAATTTGTATGGAACCACAAAAGAGTCTGCATTTAAAATAAACAGTCCAGGTGATTCTGTTATATGGAAGTTTGAAGACCACAATTTGAAAAATAGTGTTAGTGACAGCAAAATAATTTCTTAAGGAGGATCTACTAAACATTTAAATTTCAGATATGTTCAATGTAGAATGAGGATTAAATTTAAGAACTGTAAAAATGTAGCATTATAGAATGTTCTGGCTGGGAAAAAAGATCATTCTAGGCTAGTGCCTTCGTTTCACAGATGAGGAAAAACAGGTTCTGAGTAGTTAGGTGATATGACCATGGGTTATAATAAGTTTATAGCAGAACCAGGGCTAGAAATAAGGTCTCAGTGCCCCATTCAGGTTTTCTTTTCTTTTCTTTTTTTTTTTTTTTAAGATTTTATTTGTTTATTTGACAGAGATCACAAGTAGACAGAGAGGCAAGCAGAGAGAGAGAGAGAGAGAGAGAGAGAGGGAAGCAGGCTCCCTGCTGAGCAGAGCACCTAATGTGGGACTCGATACCAGGACCCTGAGATCATGACCTGAGCTGGAGGCAGTGGCTTAACCCAGGCGCCACCCAGGCGCCCCCCCATTCAGGTTTTAATCCCCCATCTAACCTTCTAAAATGAAGTTAAAACTAGGAGGATTAATTAGGAAAGTTCTCTTTGTTTTTTTAACCTTTTGTAGGGCTCTAGAATTTCTAATTGTCTCTCAAAATATAGCTCCTTTCTATTTAAACATTTTGGAAGGGTAACAAAGGAGTTGATTGCCACAAAAGCAGAAAAGAACATGGAAAAATACAGCTGGTAGAGAAAAGCTTTTCTGTGTGAAGAGATTCTAAACCATGATTTTATGTTTTAAATACTTGTAATTAGACCCCTCTATATAAACACTCCAGTCTCCTTTTGGCTTTTCAACATACATTCTGTCTTTTTTTCTGCACAGCAAGGTCAAATTGTGTCTTGCAGGTGCATGCACTATGAGCAAGTTGCATGTATCATGAAGGCTAACACGTGGGTCATTATTTTCAAGAACCAGGTATTAAGGACCCACTACACCAACACAGAAAGCCAATCCTTTGACACTTACATGTCAAACTCTTCTCCATAATTATAGGATTAAAATCCATTTCAAAGTTGTACTGCTAGCAGTTTTGCAGGAAATTTATAGCTTTTAATATGGCCAGTGATTTCCAGGTAGAAAAATGACAAATATGAGTGATGTATAAAATTACTGTATAAAATTATTGGTCTGATTGCTTGGAATGTCCACCACCCCAGACATTCTCTTCTTCAAAGGAAAATACGCATCAAAAAGTAAACTGTACATTTGAAACTTGAAATTTGACATTCTTTAAAAAAGAAAACTTTCCACTCTCTCCACAAAGAGAGAGTGAACATACTAGAATAGAAAGAGCACTAGAATTGAAACCAGGTGACAGAGACCTGGCTTGACTGCTATAACAAGTTTAAATTTCAGTTTGCTCATGTGCAAAATGAGGATATCTCAACCTATCTGACAGACTGTCATGAGGCTTCTATGAGCTTATACCTGTGAAGTGATCAAATAAATATTGTAATTTAGTAATTGACATGTTTATTTGGAGTGAAAATGGTGTTAAGAATATTACCTCATGCGGTATTAGGAGGAAATGGTGACAATATATATTATTAGATAATACCTATTTCTGGTAAAAGAGCAACACAGTCTTTTTTGCAAGCATAGCATTACATAAAGCATTTCAGTAATGTCAATCAGGCTCCCTAGGGTCCTGGAGCTAGCTTGTAGGTGCTGACTAGCTCCAACCCTCAAATTCCATTCTAGGCAGGAATTAAGCCAATTAGAAGGAAGAGAGAGACATCTGCAGGGAAGGGGAATAGAAGTTACACTCTCCATGTTCGTTCAACAATTCCTTGTACACAAGTCCAAATTTAAGATTGTTTCTAAGTGGACCACCGCCAGTAGGTTGGTTCCTCTGTAACTCATCATATCAAATTCACGAAATTAGAAAAATCAACATCAGTGGCCTGAGTGTCACTTTATCAAAATTACCGAGCTTGGAGCTGGAAGGGATGCATTTTTAGGAAGCTTCTTAGGTGGTGCTGATACTTAAGCAAGTTTGGGAATCAAAGCTGTAGATCATCTAATTCAGCAGTTCTCAGTCTCTATTAGAATCAACTGGAGAATTTTTTAAATTACGCAGATATTTTATTGAGCCGAACATCAGGATATTTAAAAAGTCCCCCTGAGTTTGTTTTGTGAGATTAAGAGTCACTTATGGTTTGTCTCCCTCCCAATCCCATCTTGTTTCATTGATTCTTCTCCTACCCACTTAAGCCCCCATGTTGCCTCACCACTTCCTCATATCAGGGAGATCATATGATAGTTGTCTTTCTCTGCTTGACTTATTTTACTAAGCATGATATGCTCTAGTTCCATCCATGTTGTCGCAAATGGCAAGATTTCATTTCTTTTGATGGCTGCATAGTATTCCATTGTGTATATATATCACATCTTCTTGATCCATTCATCTGTTGATGGACATCTAGGTTCTTTCCATAGTTTGGCTATTGTGGACATTGCTGCTATGAACATTCGAGTACACGTGCCCCTTTGGATCACTACGTTTGTATCTTTAGGGTAAATACCCAATAGTGCAATTGCTGGGTCATAGGGCAGTCCTATTTTCAACATTTTGAGGAACCTCCATGCTGTTTTCCAGAGTGGCTGCACCAGCTTGCATTCCCACCAACAGTGTAGGAGGGTTCCCCTTTCTCCGCATCCTCGCCAGCATCTGTCATTTCCTGACTTGTTGATTTTAGCCATTCTGACTGGTGTGAGGTGATATCGCATTGTGGTTTTGATTTGTATTTCCCTGATGCCGAGTGATATGGAGCACTTTTTCATGTGTCTGTTGGCCATCTGGATGTCTTCTTTGCAGAAATGTCTGTCCATGTCCTCTGCCCATTTCTTGATTGGATTATTTGTTCTTTGGGTGTTGAGTTTGCTGAGGGTTGCTGGGGGGAGGGGGTTTGGGAGAAGGGGGTGGGATTATGGACATTGGGGAGGGTATGAAGTGTGTACACCTGGTGATTCACAGACCTGTACCCCTGGGGATAAAAATATATGTTTATAAAAACTAAAAAATTTAAAAAAAAAGAAATGCAAATTAAAAACATAAAAAAAAAAAAAAAGTCCCCCTGACATTTCTAATGTGCATTCGGGGTTAAGAACAATTGATCTAGCTTAGTTCCTTATTCAATGAGCACACTGAACTCTTCTCCTCTTGAAAGGAGTAAATTATTAAATTACTCCAAGCATCTACAAATATGAACACTTGATTCAACTCAAAAAAACTTTACTGAGCACCTTTATGGTTCAAAGCTTGGTCCAAGTGGCCTTATCAACTCATAAGAGGGTTGAAAATAACTCAGAATTATATAAGGCAAAGTAAGGTAAATGCTATAGGTCAGGAAAAACAACGTGCTTGGGCATTTCAAAGGGCTGAGAAATAAATTCTTTAAAAGGAACATGGCAGAAAATTCCTAAAAATCAGAGGATTTTGACTTCTAAAAGCTAGTGAGTTCTGAACCTGTGGAGCTGTAGATAATAATGTGACATGGATTCTGCAATTCCATCTCATACTTTGAGTTACCCTGTGTGCCAAAGAATTGTGAAGACTTCTGTTCATCACGGACAGAACTATACAAATGTCCTGAAAGGAAGAATGCTGTAAATAAGGGTAGCTTTTGATTTCTTTTAGCTTAAGTGTTTAAATTATAGGATTGCATTATTTCTAAAGTTCTGAAAAATTACTTGAGAAGTATTATGAATGATGGCTATGAAAGATGTAGTCATTCCTGGATATCTTTTTAAATACTTATAACTTCCCAAATATATTCCAATATGTCACTATTCTAATTTCAGGGATACCCATGTAGTTCAGGGTCTCAGCAGGTATCCGCTTAATCATCTCAAAGTCTCCTTTCTGGTTTTCTTTCTTCTAATCTCTTACGTCATTCAATTGATTCTACATGTTGTTGTGGAATTAGTAAATCTAAAATACTAATTATTTTAAACATACAGAGAAACTTCATTTTATTATATATAAACTTACACTCTCCATTTATATGTATTCTCCTTTTGAAGTTTAATTATTATTTATCAAAGTAGTACACGTAAATGATTTAAGAATTAGAAAATACTGCAAGGCTTATAATGGGATACTGTTCTCTTCTGCTTTATCCCTTTACACTTTCTGCCCCCCAGATTTTTCAATATTGAATGTTGCCTACTGATTTTCTACTCTAAAGGATACTCTGCAGAGTTTTCTACTTCAATTACACAATCATTGCCCTCTGCCTTCCTGCAAATAATAGGGAATATACTAGTAAATAAGATGAAGTCCCATATTTATGAACTCACATTTGGTATAAAATGGTAAATAATAGACAAGTAGCCAAATAATCAAATAATTCCGGAAGTGACCAATAATATATAAAAAAAAAAAGAACAAAAGAATAGGATACATGCTCCCTTTCTCCATGCACCCAATATAGTTATACCAACAATTTTGATGTTTTCATTGGCATAACTAGACAAATATTATGCAACACTGAGATATAACTTGTACTATGACTACCTTTCATTTATTGTACAACCTCTTGTTTTCTCTGAATATGCAATTGCCTTGTTTTTGCATTTTTAGTCTTGCATTTATTGAGAACAAATTCATTCCTAAACATGTTGCCAGACTATACACCTTCTCTCAAGATTGTCAAGCACCGCAGTTAATCCTTTTCTTCCTCCTCTCCTCTTTTTAACTCATTCATCATTCCTTCCAGGGACCTCTGCCTTCTTGCTCCAGTCTTGTATGGTAGCTTTCTGGGCCTGTGACACAGCTGACACCCTGGTGTCCCTTTATCATCTTTCAGGATCTCCCTCTGACTCTCTCCTTGGTGGAGGTCCTTTTGTGGACACCTCATCTTGTTTTCTTAATTTAATTCTCCAGTAGCTTCTTGAGAAGAGGACACAGAAGTAAACTTTTGCAACCACAAATGATCAAGACTGTTTTTATTCCACTCTCACTCTTGATGGAGAGCCTGGGTATAGAATTCTAGGTTGAAAATCATTTTTCCTCAGAAATGTGGAGGCATTGCTCCATTGCCCTCTAGTTTTCAGTAGAGCTACTGAGAATTCTGATGCCATTCTTGTTACCAGTTCTTGGTATGTGACCTATTTTTTTTCCGCTTGGAAGACTTGGGGTTCTAAAATTTCAAAAATTTAATATCTGATTTTTTTTTTTTTTGGAAAGGCAGTGTAGTGATTCTGGTGCCAGACTGCTGAGTCTCTTATTTAACTAGCCCCATAACTTTGGGCACTTTACTCAACTTCTTTGTGTGTCTGTTGGCTGAAAAATGAGGATAATACCAGTGCCCACCTCATAGGATCTTGGGGAGCATAGAAGTAACACTTCAACACTTGGAACAGTGCTGGGTTCATGGCAAGACTTATGTAAATGTTGGCTATTAATATTATTACTATTTTTTTTAAGATTTTATTTATTTATTTGACAGACAGAGATCACAAGTAGACAGAGAAGCAGGCAGAGAGAGAGGAAGGGAAGCAGGCTCCCTGCTGAGCAGAGAGCCCGACGCAGGACTCGATCCCAGGATCCTGAGATCATGACCGGAGCCGAAGGCAGCGGCCCAACACACTGAGCCACCCAGGCGCCCCTAATATTATTACTATTATGTATTAGTTGACTCAATTTAGAAACTCAGATTTTCACAGCTAGGGTATCTGCTTCTGTTATTTCTTTGATAATTTCTTCCCCTTCATTATTTCTATACTTTATTTCTGGAATCTTTGTTATTAATTCAATTCTCTCAGGGTTGTATTTCAATCCATCTGCTATCATATTTTAAATATCCAATTATTTTTCTTATTTTTTGAATTTGTATCTGTGTGTGTATGTATATTTATGTTTTTATATATGTGTATATAAACTTTTTAAAATAGATGCAAAATTTTCTTTTTCCTTTGTTTTTTTTTTTTTAAGATTTTATTCATTTATTTGAAAGACAGAGATCACAAGTAGGCAGAGAGGCAGGCAGAGAGAGAGAGAGAGGGAAGCAGGCCTCCTGCGGAGCAGGGAGCCCGATGCGGGGCTCGATCCCAGGACCCTGAGATCATGACCCGAGCCGAAGGCAGCAGCCCAAACCACTGAGCCACCCAGGCGCCCCCCCTTTGTTTTTTTTTTAAAGATTTTATTTATTTATTTGATATATGTAGAGGGAGAACGCAAGAGAGTACAATAAAGGGGAGCAGCAGAGAGAGAGAGAAGGAGACTCCCTGCTGAGCAGGAAGCCTGATGCTCAGTCCAGGACCCTGGGATCAGAACCTGAACCAAAGTCAGACATTTAACTGACTGAGCGACTCAGGTGCCCCTTTTTCCTTTCAGATGATATTTGCTTTAAGATTTGTTCTTGTTGTTCAGGCCTTCCTCTGCTTTTTTCTGTTCTATTAAAGGCTTTTGTCTGGTGATTCTTGGCTATTTATACTTAAAAGTGAGGCTCTTAACTGGTGAGTTTTGCTGAAGAGAGATTGAGTTGGAGTAGGGATCCCCCGAAGAGATAGATGGGCTCCCATAAATGTCAGTTTCTGTAGACTTCTTATTTTGAGCTGGCCATTATTTTCTAATCTCTTGCCTGGGAATATAAGTCTGGCCAACAGAACATGGGAAGCTGAGCCTTAGAAGGGTTAGAAGAAGTGTTTTTCACACAGCATCACACAATCCCCTTATTTTTAGTATGGTGTTTCCTGGTCCAACCTCTCCACCTTGTCTATGGTAGATCTAGGTTTGGTGGCACCTAAAGCTTATACAACTTGGGGACCCTCTCCCAGACAAAAAAAATATATATAAAATTATGAAGGAAACTTCAATATATGGTCTTGGGAGGGACCTGTGCAAATGGGGAGCCTAAGGCCTTGGTTCCATTAGCTTTATGGTAAATCTGGCTCTTCATCCTGACCCCTACCAGGGGCTAAAATGATGTACCTGACTTCATTGGCTGAAGAGGGCACCTGAGAGGTCTAACTGTTGTTTATAGTCTTTTGGTTAATTCTCATCTTTTTCATCCTACTCTATAGCCTGGTTCTTCAGGAATAACCAGTATCTTCAAATCCTGGGCCTTTCTGGCATTAATAGTTCAATGGGTACACTTGTTGTTAGAGTAGCTCTCATCACCGGTATTTAGTCTTTAATTGTTCTTCTGAGCAGTCTTTTATCGCTCATTTATGTACTCCCCATTTTCTAAAATCTTGAAGATATCTCTTAGTTACTGTTATGTCATTACCCATCCTGTTCTCTTTGTTACAATGGGTTTAATCCTTTTAACAATGACTTTGCTGCCATTTATATGGGGCTTAAGGAGAATATAAAAATAAGCAACCAGGTTCAATGGCCACGTTTAGTTGAAAGCCTCATTCTATCATTAAGTATTTTTATATCTGCCATTAACTCTAATATTTTATTGCCATTTAAATAATTTCATTATAAACTAAAACATTTGTTGTTCTCCATATTTGAAAAATAAATACTTTAATGTTCTTATAGTCTGGCATTTTTTTGAGCCAATAAATCAATACTTGTTGGCCCAGCAAGCTTGTGTGCTCTCCTATTAATCAAGTTCTGAATATTCTGTGAAGGAGAATGTGCCAGAAAATGTCTACAGTTTTTTAAAACAAAATGACAAAATAATGCTTATTAATAGAGGAGTTCATAGAAAAAATTCCCTTTGTTCATATGCTTATGGAAAAAATACAATGGAAAAATGTTTTATCTAGTTTATTGAGATGGTGCTCAATACATGTTTATTAAATAACTAAATGCTCTTATAACTAGTTCTATCTCATCCACTCAGCTGACATCATTTCTATGAAAACATTTTCTTTCCCAAACTATTCTCCAAACTCTTGGCAAATGAGGTATAAAAGCATTTATAGTAATGTTTCCCAAACTGTGCTCTTTGGAACCTCAGCTCTGCAAGAATACTAAGTAAAATCTAAGAAAATGATCTGTAGTCAAGTATATCTTATAACTCTGAGTTCAACAAAGTTAAACAAATTTCTTTACATCAAGGACTCCTTAGAGCCTTCACTACAATAACATGCATTGTGAATCTTTAGGAAGGGAATAATTATTAGTAGTTCTCAAATTAACTTAGTACCAATCTTGTTTAAGGTAGCATACTACTTATTCCTGACAAAGCAAGTTACTTCAAAATATGGTTTGGAACATTTATTATCAGCAGTAGATTTCTTAATTCTGTACCTGTACAAGATGTCACTTTCATCCTGAGAAGTTTCCATTTTAGATCCTGATCCAGTTCCACGCTAAATCCTGATCCCTCAGGATTGCTCTATCTTGAAACTCTCTGGAGTATCAGACCGACTGTGTTCCCATGGGGCCCAAACGATGCAGGGTGAAATAAAAACCTGTGTCAGGGGACTTTTTAGATTTGAGTTACTGGGGAAAATGGAAATGAATAAAGGGTAACAGCAGGATACTCTGGCACAAGATGGGCCATCCACGTCTTCCTGCATGGGGCATCACGCTTAGGGTCAGTGTTTAGCAGAGTCAAGCAGAGAAAGAGAGAACCCAAGTGTTCTCTATGCTCTGCTCTTTACTATTTCCCAAACTTAATTTCTTCATATATTTTATGTCCAGAGCCTCAAACTGACTGACTGAACCAGACTCTCCAGGGGACGGACCTGGAAATCTGCATGTAAGAAAAGATGATTCTTAGACTGGCAGGTTTAGGAAATACTATACACTGCACCACTATGGGGCTTATCTGGCCACTCCTGACCATAATATCCAAATTGCTGTCACACTGATGATGTTCCTGTTAGAGACTCCGAGCTCACTTCTTGCCATATGCATCTGCTTTGCTTCAGATTCTAATTGTGTGGAGAGACACAGACACAATTGAGAGACTGAGCTCAGTCTCTCATCCTGGTTCTGATTTCTTTGTCTCCCTCTACTGAATATTTTGGACAAGCATTAAATGGAGTGAATTCTCTCTAGGAATAATCTTGCCAGAGCAGCTCAAAAGATCTGAATAACTTCTCCTACTATTTGAGGAAATTAAATGTTAAATAGATTCAAGTTAACTGAAGAATGGTTGTGCCAGAAGATTAAAAAATTAATTAACACAGAATTCAAAAAGTACAAAAAAGCAAAAGCTAAAAAGTATGGTTTTTCTATACTACTTCTACCAGCTGTGTAGTTGTTTGAAAGCCACTTGTATTATATGAATGCTTCTAAGAGATATGCTAATGCATTTATAAACATTTATGTAATATATATGTGCATTATTTCTTTTACACAGAAACACATGCCATATACCCTCTTCCATTCCCTGCTTTTTTTCACCTAGTTTACCCGGGAGATCGTTATAGATTGAATTGTGTCTTTCACCAAAATATGTTGAAGTCCTAACCTCTAGAATCTCGGAAGGTAGCATTATTTGAAACTAAGGTCATTGCGATTAGTTGAAATGAGATAATTCTAGAATAGGGTGGGCCCTTCATCCAGTGTGACTGGTGTCCTTATAAGCAGACACAGACATACAGTGAGACTGCCATGTCACAGCAGACAACAGAGGCAGAGATTAGCATGATGCAGCTGCAAGCCACAGAATGCCAAGGCTTGCTGGCAAATCCCCAGAAGCTAGAAAGAGGCAGGAAAGGACTGTCCCTTACAAGTCTCAGAGGGAACCTGACTATGCCAACACCTTGAATTTGGACTTCTAGTCTCCAGAACTGCGATACAATCAATTTTTTTTTTTTTTTTTTTTTTTTTTTTTTAGTTTATGGCACCTTTTGGGGCAATTCTAGGAAATGAACAGACAGCACTGTCCATATTAATAGACAGCTGCTTTATTCTATTTGACAGATGCATAATATTCTATTGTGTGGCTGAAGCATAATTTATTTACTTGGCCTTCTACTGATGGACATTTAAGTTGTTTTTCAAACATTTCCCATGAAAAACAATGTAAAATGAATAGCCTCATATATGTCATTTCGTACCTGTGTCAGATCACCTTGGGCTGAATATACAGACATGGGGAATACTTAAATTGAAATAAGATGAGAAATTATTATAACTCGAGTAACCTTCAGTTTCTATGAACAGAAGAAATATATAATAAAATTATCCTCAAGCCAATAATAATGCCAAATGGCATGACTTTATCTCGACTCCTTTTTCAACCCTCCTCCTAACTGTCCAACTGCTGACCTTTTCAATAAACCTTTCTTCTTTTCTCTGGATCTCTGCTGTACCTGAGTTTTTAGTGTCTTAATACTTGAGTTCTGAGAGTGGTTGTAAGGATCAAATGAAAAAAAATTGTGAAAGTAATTGCCCTACATAAGGACAGGGATTGCTGTTATCTTTGCCTTAAAGCAATGGTTGATAACTTTATTATGCTTTCTATACACACACACAATTGCTCTGGGTTATAGATCTGTTTCTCACATTTGTTTTCAGATATTTAGTAATTTCGTACTGTCTCCTTTACATTTTACCATAACAGCTGGCATACTGTCTTTTCAACAAATATTACTATCTGACTAATAAATATATGCTCAGTGCTTTTGCATGCTAAATTTTTCATCAATGAAAATTCTTTACTTCCTGAAGGTAGCTTGAGGATTTCCTTTTTCTAGAATAACAGTTTCTACAAACTGCATTCTTTCCCTTTCTTCTTTTTTCAGATTAGGAAAACTGCTGGGGATATATTTTGTAACCAATGGAGTGAAAACAATCAGTACAAGATACATTTAATTGTTACAGCTAATCCATATACAAAGGAAGGAGGTAATTTCACCTTTCTAACTAAATCACAAAGACTTTTCTTTCTAGGCAGGGTTTAGGATTGTGACCCTGGTCACGCTGGTTATTATTCTTAGTATCCTCAGCCTTGTAGCCTGCCAAGAATAGTTAGGGCTAAAAGCAGGCTGTTGTTTATATGATATAATTGGTGAAGTGCTAGGAAGAGCCCTAAGTCTTCATACATCTCCCCTAGAGCATTCCAAAGTACTTAAAATTCCTACCTTCAGAGTTAATGCTTTCTTTTGCTCAAATGTAAATAGCCTGAAGGGATATCATAATAAACCATTATCAGTCATCAGCAACTCAGCATGAATTGGTCTATTAGATTTTTTTTTCCTGCTCACAATAGATGGCCAAGAAGAAAGTGAGAATTCAACAGGAAGCTTTCACTGAAGTGAGTTGTTTGCTGCTGCTGCCTCCCTGAGAGAAAAATCTGCAGAGGTACTTATTATCTCCCATCACTCTTTTCGCTACCAGGAAGACAGAGCTCATTTGAATGGAGGTTGTACTGGGATTGGAATCATCTAGAGAACTGGGGAAAAAGGATCTTCATCACTTGCCTGCAAGGTCAACTCTGGGCAAAATTGTGAAGAAGTAGCTGTTAAGTTAAGTCTTTAAGTATGGCAAGTATAAGTATGATTCTGGAAAAGCTCAAAATGGTATCTGGCAGTCAAAATGGTTTTTCACACTTCCTTAGCACATAATGTTTAACTCTTATTTTTTGAATCAAGCTACTTACTAAAATTAAATTATTCTGTATTCCTCTCCTTTTTCCCTCTTCCCATTTCTCTGACTACTGTGGGACCACTGATCATCTATTTTGGAAAAAACTTTGACTTCTTTGTGGAATATTTATGGCTAGAAAAAGACCAGTAAATATATTCTTCATGTGTCCTATGCACTAAAGCTAATCCCTACCCCATGAGATCTGTTTGAGGGATTGAATGCCTGGTTAGGCTCACTTGCTTGTTTGGTCTCTCACTCTCCAGCATTTTCCAACCTCACCTAACTAGAAAAAATATTGGAAAGAGGTCATATCTCATCTCAAAATGCTGTCCAGACTTTTAACCACATCTTTTAAGAATTAGTATTCATTTCAGAAGCAGTAAAGAATTATAAATTGAATGTGCTCCATAGAGGGAACACTTTTTTGCTTGAGAACAGTCAACAAATTGTGGTGATTTCATAAATTAGATTCATCCATAGATGTATCAAATCAAATATTGTTCTCAGTTATTGATTCATTGAATATGTCATATTATCTCTTTATGAAATTTACCACTTATGAGAAAATTTTCTCTAAATAATTCCCCACTTCTTATAGTATTTTTATTCTATTGCTGGCTCTTTCTCCTCTGCCTAAAAACACACTCAAGGTTTTCCCCATCCTAGAATTTTTAAAATCGCTTCTTGGACAGAGTTTACTAGACTGAATGCTTCATGTCTCTCTTCTTTCTCACAGACCTCTTGAGAAGTCTCCAGGCCCTAATCTCCCATTTGCTCATTAATTATGATATCATTATTATTATTAATAGCTAATATTTGTTGAGTGAATAATGTGTGCCAGGCACTGTGTAGCTTAGATGTATTATCTCATTCATATCTTCCAAGGATTCACTGAAGTGTAGGTACCAGTAGTAGTCTTACTTATATGATGAGAACAAGGGCTTAGAAGGTGTTAGTATGTTGCTCAGCAAATTTGACAGTGAGTGGGTGGCAAGGATACAAAGAAACTGACAGCCAAGATGGGTCATGGGTGAGAGAGGGGCAGAGAGCAGGCAGCGGAAAAGATGTGTGCCAGAGGCATACCTTCAAAATGAGAAGGTAAAGTCACTTCAGATGACTTTAAAAAAATTTTTTTATAAACATATAATGTATTATTAGCCCCAGGGATACAGGTCTGTGAATCGCCAGGTTTACACACTTCACAGCACTCACCATAGCACATACCCTCCCCAATGTCCATAACCCCACCCACTTCAGATGTCTTACACTCTGGTAGATTTTTGAACTGAACATCAGACTTGCTTGTAATACTTAAACTAACTGGAACTTACCTTTCTCATCTGTAAAATCAATTTTTAAAATATTTATTGTATTTATTTGAGAGAGGAAGTACATATGAGTGGGGGGAGGGACAGAGGGAAAGGCTCTCAAGCAGACTCTGTGCTGAGCACAGAGCTGGATGCAGGGCTTAATCTCATGATCCTGAGATCTTGACCTGACCCAAAATCAAGAGTGGGACACTTAACCAACTGGCACTTAACCCAGGCACCCCTGTAAAATAAAATTTTAACGTAGTAATCTCTGATAATTATATAGTTACGAAGTCTAGTATCATTTACACAATGGTCTTAGTGATTTGTGATTGTGGACTCTTAATAGCAAAAAAACCTGAGCAAGTACCCCCATTTAGGAGCATGCTGGATGGACAAGTTTATCAATTATTTATAAACATGTTAATTTGTACAAACACCACTTTACTGATACATAAAGTATGTTATGAAACACAGAAATAGAAACATAAGATAAAGATAAAGCAATACAGTTAATTGCCTTATCAATTGTGATGTGTCATATAGTCATTAACTAGGATCTCAAGGCACAGTATTCAGATAGGGTGAGGCTTATCATTACCATGGATGTAAGTGCCTATTTAAAATAGTCCTAGGCAATTTTGATTTGTTTTGCCCACTTCTTGTTAGATCTGATTAGATTTTGTTACTTTTATATTGCAGTTTGGCTGATGACAAGTTCTTTCTTGGATTTAGATAAGTGTCAGCAATGTCAGTTTCTTATTCAGCTCACTCTTACACATCAGTATTATCATGAAGTTTCTTTGAAAGAACCTTGTAAGAACATGTTTCCATTATGTAACCATTCATTC
This sequence comes from Mustela nigripes, assembly GCF_022355385.1. Taxonomy (NCBI): domain Eukaryota; kingdom Metazoa; phylum Chordata; class Mammalia; order Carnivora; family Mustelidae; genus Mustela; species Mustela nigripes. The sequence goes on from NC_081561.1 coordinate 103,262,803, forward strand.
CATTAACTAATTACAAAGAAGTCAAGTTCTAGGCTAGAACTCTAGATCTCAAGTCCATCTCATCTAAGGTTTTGGATCCCCTCACTAGCAGCTCCTGAGGGAAGGACCAAATGCAGGCCATTATCTTGGGAGGTGATTTTCAGAAGCACAAAAGGCAGAGTGATGCACAGGATGTGTTAAGGAGCATGTTGCTGCTGTGGGCCCGACCCCAATAGTGACCTCTCAGAAGCCATACTGGACATACCTCAGAATCGCCCTTTCCTGGATGACTGGGGCATTTATCCACCAACTTTCATTCCGCCATTGGTTGACGGTCATTGCCAGTGGCTCTAACTCTCCTTTATTTCTGGGTAACGCCTGTCTCTGGCAGAGCGAACTCCAAACTCCCATGGTGCTGGAGAAGCAGGCAGAGAAGAGAGGTGCTGGTCCTAGAGGTGGAAGGCTTTAGCGTGCTGCTGCTATTTACTGCACCTAAGGTGAATTCACCTAGGCTCTGGGAGAATGGCACATGGTATCTACAATGTGTGCTATAGCTGGTGATGGTAAGAATCAGGAGTAAGTGTAAGATTAGTGAACTCCGACAAACTGAAGCAAAGAAAGAAAGGATAGCACTGGCATCTACCTCTCTTTCCTCAGGATATATTGAGTTCCATATTTTGGCAATTAGAGGCATAAAGGCTGCCTATTCAAGGAAACGAACTACAGGGAGGAAGAAAATGACATCTGTCTGATTGTAAGCTGATCTATAGAGGAAGTTTAATTATTGTATCATTGATGTTTATAATCGTGGTGGAGCCAACATTGTCTCTTTGGTATTATCACAATTCTATACATGACGTTAAACAAATTAATTGAACAATTTTGATATCTAAATGCCATTGATTAGGTAACTCCTATATGCTAAATCCCTGTAAAAAGTGGCGTGAGTTATAAAAAGATCAGTAAAACTCAGTCTATTCCTTACCTTATTGTAGGGGGAATGAGCATTGCATATAAGCAACCATAAAGCAAAGTGAAAAGAGGTAAGATCCATAAGAAAAATACCAAGGGATGTAAATATTCTAAGATAGAAAAATTATTTCTACACCAAGAAATTTATTATTTCTTATGATCAGAGCTAAGCCTAGCCCAAATTCCATGCCTTAGAAATGTCTTTAAACATGGGTCACTTGTAAGCCACCAGCTGAAGTTTAGTAGTAAGCGGCCTTTGTCTTAGAAAAGATAGAGAATTCTGAGATGGGCCTTTAATCAGTGATAACTACACTGGGCTCTAAAGATGCCCTCGAGAGACAAAGTAGAATACTTCCCTAACTCTTTATCATTTAAAAAAAACCAAAAAAACAAAACTAATATTTTGTGATCTGTTTTTAAGGCACACACTTTTAAGAATACAAAGGAAACAATGGAAAAAATGATGCAATATTTGCACTGACAGTATATTGTTGCAGCTTTCTTGAGGATGAAAATATTTTCTCAATAAAGGTTTTATCATAAAATGGAAACTAATTTGTTAGGTGTCTCCTTTCTTAGCCAGAAATCAATTTATAATGAGATTATAACACATGAAAGAATTTATAACTGATATTTTAATAGAAAATCAAGTTTAGTCAAGCTATTTGGAATTATAATAAATAATATTTCATGCTCAAATAAGTAGGAATTCTATACTTGTCATATTAGGTATTAGGTACAACTTGAGATCTAAAAGGTACATTTTTCTATTCTGTCCAAAGACTAAAAAAACGTTAAAATGAATTGCCTACAATAAAATGTATTTGTCACATTAGCTATATTCAACATATATTTGACAACTTTTGTTTATTTATCATTAGTATTTAAACTTATTGAAATATAGCTGAAACACAATGTTATATTAGTTTCAGGTATACAACAGAGTGATTTGACTATTCTATACATTATTCAGTGCTCACCAGGAAAAATGTCATCACCATAAAATATTATTACAATATTACTGACTCTATTCTCTATGCTGTACTTTACATACTCGTGACTTATTATTTATTTTATAACTAGAAGTTTGTATCTCTTAATCTCCTTTACCTATTTCACCCATCCACCTAGCCTTCCAGCAACCACCAGTTTGTACTCTGTATTTCTTATTCTGTCTCTGTCTTTGTTTGTGCCTTTGTTCTGCTTTTTTTTAGATTTCATGTGTAAGTGAAATCATACAGTATTTGTCTTTCTCCATCTAACTTATTTCACTTAGCATAACACTCTCTGCATCCATCCTTGTTATTGCAAATGGTCTCATTGTTCTTTATGACTGAGTAGCATACCATTATATATATATATATATATATATATATATATATATATGTAATATATATATATTACTCAGTTACTCAGATAACTCTTTATGTATGTATATAGATACATACACACTGCCTCTTTATCCATTCACCTATTATCACTTGGGTTGCTTCCCAATTTTGGCTGTTGTAAATAATGCTGCAATAAACACAGGGGTGCATATCTTTGAATTTGTGTTTTTGTTTTCTTTAAGTAAATACCCCATAGTGGAATCACTGAATCATATGGTATTTCTACTTTCAATTTTTTGAATACGCTTCATACTGTTTTCCACAGTAATTACACCCATTTACATTTCCATTAACACTGTATGAAGTTTCCCATTTTTCCACATCCTTACCAACACTTGTTATTTCTTTTTGATATTAGCCATTCTGGCTGGTGAGAGATTTATATCTCATTTTAGTTTTGTTTTGCATTTCCCTAATGATTAGTAATATTGAGCATCTTTTCCTGTGTCTGTTGCCCATCTGTATGTATTCTTTGGAAAAATGTTTATTCAAGTCCTCTCCCTATTTTTAATTCAGATTGTATATATGCATGTTTATTGATTTGTATCATTTCTTTACATATTTGGGGATTAACCTTTTATCAGATATTTGATTTACAAATACCTTCTTCAGCAAGTTGCCTTTTTGTTTTGTTGATGGCTTCCTTTGCTGTGCAAAGGACAATATGGTTTGCTCCATTTTATGCACTACCCATGCAAAGTATGATACCTCATTTATGGTAGTTACTTGTTTACATGGTTGACTTCTACATCAGACTATAATACTTTCTTCTTTGTGTTATTACTACCAAGGAAAGCACTTATTGAAGGACTACATGGATGGGTGGATGATGGATGGATGGATGGATGGATGGATGGATAGATGGATGGATTACAAACCAGAGTCCCAATCATCTAGTTTAATCCTAATATAATTTGAAATACTTAAATAATTAATCCAGTACTTTCATAGCTAATAGGTTTTTAAAATAATTTTTAACTTCCAGGAAAAAGAGTTTAGAGATTATATAATAGCACTTTTGATGGGAACTCACTGTTCTTTACTCTCTTTCCTAAAGAAAAAAGATGAGTCACCCTGTCTGAAAAAAAAAAAAAATAGAAGATAAAAAAATAATACAATTTTTATGATGTAGATTCAATAGGGGGATATTTAAATAATGTAATTTTATTTAAACTGTAGTTAGTTAACATACAGTGCAGTATTGGTTTTAGGGCTAGAATTCAGTGATTCATCACTTATATACAACACCCAGGGCTCATCACAAGTGCCCTGTTTAATACCCACCCACCTGTCTCCCTTGACTCTCGGTTTGTTCTCTAGCATTAGGAGTATCTATATTTTGTTTCCCTCTCTTATTTTTCCCTTTCCCATATGTCCATCTGTTTTGTTTCTTAAATTCAACATACTAGTGAAATCATATGGCATTTATCTTTCTCTGATTGATTTATTTCACTTAGCATAATACATTATAGCTCCGTTAACATAATTGCAAATATCAAGATTTTATTCTTTTTGATGGCTAAGTAGTATTCCATTGTTTATATATATACACACCATGTCTTCATTATCCATTCAGTAGTCAACGGACATTTGGGCTCTTTCCACAGTTTAGCTATTGTTGATAATGCTGCTATAAACACTGAATTGCATATACTTCTTCAAATCTGTATTTTTGTATTCTTTAGGTAAATACCCAGGAGTACAATTACTGGATCATAGGATAATCCTATTTTTAGTTTTTTGAGGAAATTCCATATTGTTCTCCAGAGTGACTGCACCAGTTTCATTCCCACCAACAGTGCAAGAGGGTTCCCCTTTCTCCATATCCTTGCCAACAGAAATGTCAATTTAGGTCCTCTGTGCTCTTAAAAAATTGGTTTGTTTTTTATTACTGAGTTATAACAATTCTTTGTATATTCTAGGTACAAATCCATTATCAGATATATGATTTATAAATGTTTTCTCCCAGTCTGTGGGTTATCTTTCATTTTCTTGATGGTATCCTTTGAAGCATAAAAGTTTTTAGCTTTGTGCTTCCTCCTCTCTCTCTCTCTGCCTGACTCTCTGCTGACTTGTGATCTCTCTCTGTCAAATAAGTAAATAAAATCTTAAAAAAAAAAATGGGGGCGGCATCTGGGTGGCTCAGTGGGTTGAGCCTCTGCTTTCAGCTCGGGTCGTGATCTCAGGGTCCTGGTATCGAGTCCCACATCAGGCTCTCTGCTCGGCGGGGAGCCTGCTTCCTCCTCTCTCTCTCTTTGCCTACTTGTGATCTCTCTCTGTCAAATAAATAAATAAAATCTTTTAAAAAAAAGTTTTTAGCTTTGATGAAATCTAATTAACATATATATCTGTTGTTATTGTTTGTGTTCTTGTTATATCTAAAAAAAAACTTTCTTTAACCCAAGGTTATGAAGATTTATTCATTTTTTAAAATAAGTTTCATAGTTTTAGCTATTACATTACATAGGTCTATGATCCATTTAGAGTTCAGTTTTTTTCAGAAGAAAGGAACCCAAGTTCATTTTTTTTGCATGTGGTTATCCTATTGTCTGAGCACCATTTGTTGAAGGTAATCTTTCTTTATTAAATGGTCTTGGCACTTTTCTCAAAAACTGAGTGAATGCAAAAGTGAGAGTTTATATCCAAACTTTCAGTTTTATTCCACTGATCTATTAGACTATCCTTATGCCAGCACAACATTCTCATGATTACTGTAGCTATGGAATATGTTTTGAAGTCATCAAGTGTGAATCCTCCAACTTTTTTCTTCTTTTTCAAGATCATCTTGGCTACTCTGGGTCCTGGGCATTTCTTTATAAATTATAGGATCATTTTATCAATTTCTGTAAAAATCTCAACTGAGAATTTAATATGGCTTATATTGGCTCTGTAGACCAATTTGTGAATATTGCCATCTTAATATTAAGACTTGTAATACACAGACAAGAGATAGCTATGCATGTATTTAGGTCTTCTTAACATCTTTCATAAGTGTTCCCCCTGCTTTTTGAGGTGTAATTGCAAAATAAGAGTATATATATTGGAAATGTGTGATATGATGAATCCATTGCCTCACTTGGTTACTATTTTTTACTTTTGTGGTGAGAATGTATAAGATCTACTCACCTAGAAAATTTTAAGTAGACAATACAATATTATGAACTATAGTCACCATACTGTACATTAGATCCTCATAATTTACTCATCTTCTAGTAGAAAGTTTGTGCTCTGTAACCAACATCTCCCCATTTCCCCCACCCTCTGCCCCTACAAACCACGACTCTACTCTGTGTCAATGAGTTTAACTTCTTTTTTTTTTTATTCAACATATAAGTGATACATATATTATCCATCTTCCTCTGTTTGGCTTATTTCACTTAACATAATACCTTCCAAGTTCATCCATGTTGTCATAAATGGCAAGATTTCCTTCTTTTCTATGGCTGAATAATATATATATGTAACACGTTTTCTTTATCCATCTATCCACCAATGGACAGTTAGGCTATATCCATATGTTGACTACTATGTATAATGTTGTAATGAACATGGGAGTGTTTCCTTTGAATATATAACCAGAAGTAGAATTGAAGGATCATATGGCAGTTCCATTTTTAATTTTTTTAGGAACTTCCAAATTGTTTTCCATAGCGGATACATCAATTTACATTCCTACCAACAGTACACCAGGGTTCCTTTTTCTACAGATCCTTGCCAGTACTTGTTACTTCTTGTTATTTTATTTATTTATTTATTTATTTATTTATTTATTTATTTATTTTAATAAAAGCTATTCTAACTGGTGTGAGGTGATACCTCATTGTGGTTCTGATTTACATGCCCCTGATGATTAGTGATGTTTAGAACCCTTCCACGTATCTATTGGTCATTTGTATTATTCCTTCTCATCTCTTTCTCCTCCTCCACCGCCTCCTCTTCCTCCTCCTGCTCCCACCCCTCATCCTTCTCCTCCCACTCCTCATCCTCCTCATCCTTCTCCTTCTTCTATGTCTTCTTTACAGAAATGTCTATTCAGATCCCTTGTCAATTGTTTAATCACTTCCTTTGGCTATTGAGTTGTATGAGTTCCTTATATATTTTGGATGTTAACCCCATTTCTCATATATAGTTTGCCAACATTTTCTCCCATTCCATAGGTTGCCTTTCCTTTTTGTTGATGGTTTCTTTTGTTGTGCAAAAGCTTTTAGTTTGATTTTGTCCCATTTGTCTATTTTTGTTTTTGTTGCCTACACATTTGGTATCATATGCAAAAAAAATATCATTGCCAAGACTAATGTCAAGGAGCTTTTTCTCTTTGTCTTCTAATAATTTTATAGCTTTAGGTCTTATATTTAAGTATTTATTTTATAGTTTTAGATCTTACTTTTAGGTATTTAATCTCTTTCAAGTATTTCTTGTGAGTGTTGTAAACTAGGGATCTAGGATCATTTCCATGTGGATATCCATTTTTCTCAGCATCATTTGTTGAAGAGACTATCTTTTCCTTTATTGAGTTTTCTTGATATCCTTGTCAAAGGTTCTATGGCCATATATTTGAAGATTTCTGGTCTTCCATTTATTTTTGAATGAATTCAAGTCTACCATGATTAGATGACTCTTTACATAGCAATTAAAATGCATGGCTTCTTGTATCAATCTGGAGGACTATAAGTACTCCACCGTTTACTATGTGATGTTAGACAATTTACCTTCCTGCAAACCATTTTCCTTATCTATAATACAACAATAATGATAGCACCTCCTTATCCCTCAGGATAGGATTATGAAGAATTAATAATAAAAGAAAACTTGTTAAAAATGCTTGATACATAGAAAGAACTCAAAAAATATTCAGCTATTTTATTGGCTATTTTTCAATTTTATTAGGGCACATCCAACACAGTTATAGCTCCCAAAGGATCTTTGGATGATTTCTTTTGAATCTTAGGATTGTTTATTCTATTTTTATGAAAAATGCCAATGGAATTTTGACAGAGATTGCACTGAAGCAGTAAATCACTTTAGGTAGTATGGACATTTTAACAGTATTAATTCTTCCATTCCATTTATTTATGACTTCCTCAATTTTTTTCTTCAATGTTTATAGTTTTCATTGTCCAGGTTTTTTACCTCCTTGGTTACATTTGTTAATACTTGGTTCAATTTGTTAATACTTGGTTAAGATTTTTATTTATTTTTCCCTTTGATGTTACTGTAAACAGGATTGTTTTCTTAACATCTTTTTTGGATAGCTCCTTGTTAGTATGCAGAAACACAACTGATTTTCATATGTTGATTTTGTATCCTGCAACTATACTAAATTTAGTAGCTCTAACAATTTTTTGTTGGAGTCTTAAGGTTTTCTACATTTAAGATCATGTCATCTACATAGGGACATTTTTATTTCTTCTTTCCTTATTTGGATGCCTTTCTTTTCTTGCCTAGTTGCTCTGGCCAGGATTTCCGGTAATACAGTGAACAGAATAAGGTGAATAAAGAAGAGCATCCCTGTCTTGTTATAGATCTTAGAGGAAAGCCTTTGGATTTTTCACCATTGAGTATGTTAGCTATGGAGTTGTCATATCTGGTTTTTATTATGTTGAGGTATGCCCTTTCTCTACCTAATATTTTGAGAGTTTTTATCATGAAAGGATACTGAATTTTATCAACTGCTTTTTCTACATCTACTGAGAGGATCACACAATTTTCATCCTTCACTTTGTTAATCTACTAATTTGTGTATATTGAACCATCCTTGCATCCCAGGGACAAATCTAACTTGATCATGATGTATGATTTTTAATGTCCAGATAAATTCAGTTTGTTAGTATTTTTTCATCTGTGTTCCTCACTGATACTGACGTGGAATTCTCTTTCTTTGTAGTCTCTTTCTCTGGCTTTGGTATCAGTGCTATGCTGCCTCATAAAATGATTCGAAATGTTCACCCCTCTTCAGTTTTTAAAGAGTTTTGAGGAGGATTAGTATTACTATTATTTTTTAAATATTTTGTAGACGGGGTACCTGGGTGGCTCAGTGGGTTAAAGCCTCTGCCTTCAGCTCAGGTCAAGATCCCAGGGTCCTGGGATCGGACCCTGCATCCTCTCTGCTCAGCAGGGAGCCTGCTTCCTCCTCTCTCTCTGTCCGCCTCTCTGTCTACTTGTGATCTCTGTCTCTGCCAAAAAAAAATTAAATAAATAATAATAATAATAAAATCTTTAAAAAAGTGTTTTGTAGAATTCACCAGTAAAATCATCTGTTCCTTTTTGGGGAGATTTTTTACTTTTGATTCAATCTCCTTACTATAGATCTAATGAGACTTTATATTTCTTCATGATTCAGCCCTGTTAGATTGTATGTTTGTAAGAATTTGTCCACTTCTAGGTGGTCCAATATGTTGGCTTATATAATATTTTAGGGGCATTTTCTTGCAATCCTTTATATTTCAGTGGTGTCAGTTGTCATTTCTCTTTTGATTCTAACTTTATTTATTTGGGTTCTTTTTTCTTGCTGAGTCTGGCTAAACATTTATCAATTTGGTTTATCTTTTCAAAGAACCAGCTCTTGGTTTCAATGATTTTTTTTCTTTTTCTTTTTTTAGCTTTTTTTCTTTTAGTCACTTAATTCTGCTCTGGTCTTTACTATTTCCTTGTATCTATTGACACTGAATTTTATTTGTTCTTTTTGTAGCTCCTTTAACTTTAGTTTTTTTATCTGAGCTTTTTTTGGTTTCTTTGTAGGCCTATATCACTATGTACTTCCCTCTTAGAACTGCTTTTGTGTATCTCAAAGAATTTTGGTCTATTGTGTTTTCATTTTCATTTGTCTCCATATATTTTTTAATATCTTCTTTGGTTACTTCATTGACCCATTGTTGTTTAGTACCATGTTTTTAGCTTCCATTTGTTTGTGATTTTTCCAGTTTTTTTTTTTTCCTTGTGATTGATTTCTAATTTTATACTGTTGTGGTCAGAAAAGATGTATGGCATAATTTCAGTCTTGTTAAATTTACTGAGGCTTGTTTTGTGGCCTAACATGTGATCTATTCCAGAGAATGTTCCATGTGCAGTTGAAAAGAGTGTTTATTCTGCTCTTTTTGATTGGAATTGTACATATCTGTTAGGTTCAGCTGGTCTAATGTGTCATTCAAAGACATTATTTCCTTATTGATTTTCTTATAGATAACTGGGTTATCTATTCAGTTATGAAGGGGGGTAAAACTCCTTTACTATTATTGTATTTCCATCAATTTCTCTATGTTCAGTAATATTTGCTTTATGTATTTAGGTGCTCCAATGTTAGGTACATAGATACTTACAATTTTTATATCCTCTTGCTGGATATCTCCTCTTTCATTTCTTTTTCTTTCTTTTTTTTTTTTTAAATTAGCTCAACGCCAATTGTTTCTTTTTTTTTTAAGATTTATTTATTTATTTGAGAGAGAGACAGTGAGAGAGAGCATGAGCGAGGAGAAGGTCAGAGAGAGAAGCAGACTCCCTGTGGAGCTGGGAGCCTGATGCGGGACTCGATCTCAGGACTCCAGGATCATAACCTGAGCCGAAGGCAGTCGTCCAACTAACTGAGCCACCCAGGCGTCCCTCCTCTTTCATTTCTGATGGCTTTTGTTTGTTTGTTTGTTTTTTCTTTTTTTCTTAGTCTAGCTAAAGGCTTGTCCATTTTGTTTATGTTTTGGAAAAAAAAACAACTCTTCATTTCATTGATCTTTTCTATTGGCTTGCTAGTTCCTAGTTTACCTATTTTTGCTCTGATCTTTGTTATTTCCTTCTTTTTGCTAGCTTTGGGCTTAGTTCTTTTTTATTTCCTTGAGATATAAATTTAAGGTTGTCAATTTGAAATATTTCTTTTTTCTTAAATAGGCATTTATTGCCTTGCTTAGAATTGCCCTCTTAGAACTGCTTTGACTTCCATCAAAAGAACCAGCTGCCTGGCAGCTCCTGCTGTTGTACTGCCTCATCCTCCCACATCACTGCTCCTGCTATGGCTGGATGACTCCTTATTGGGGATAAGTCTCCCAGCTTTGAGGCCAATACTATCTGTGGCCACATCCATTTCCATGCCTCCCTGAGAGGTCACTCACATAGGGCATTCTTTGTCCTATGCTTGAGACTTTACTCCACTGTGAACTACAAAGCTTGGCAGAGCAGCAAATCTGGCATCAAAATTTACCCAGAGTAATGCTAAAGCTGATAGCTCTTTTAATAGATAATGTTGAAGATCACCTTGCCTGGAGCAAGAGTATCAATGCTTACAATGGTGAGAAGTCCACAGAAATGTTACCTTTTCTGGATCACTGATTATAAGAATCAGGAGTTTACTATCCTGTTGGGCATGCTGGACCCAGCAGAGAAGAATGAATAGGGCATACCTGTGGCAGCTTGTGTGATGTTTGTTTTTGGTCCTGATAAGAAATTGAAACTATCATCCTCTATCTAGCTACCTCTGCCAGGAACTTTGATGAGATTCTCAAAGTAGTTATTTCATTCAAGCTCACATTGGAAAAGAGAGTTGACACCCTGGTTAACTGGAGAAATGAAGACAGTGTGATGGTCCTTCCAACTATCCCTGAAGAGGCAACCAAAGAAATTTTCCCTAAATAAGTCTTTACCAAGGTGTTACCATTTAGCAAGGAAAGACCTCTGCTACACTCCTCAACTGTAAGGTTCTCTGAGAAGTTGGTGCTGGAACTGCTTGCTTAGCACAGTGAGCAAGAGGACAGTAGCTGCTAATCATGTTTTCCTGCAGCAGCAATTTTGTAAAAACATCCGGGTATCATCCAAAAAAAAAAAAAAAAAAGAATTGCTTATGTTGCAGTTTGGTATGTTGTATTTCCATTTTCATTTGTTTGAATATATTTTTTGTTTTTCCTTTTGATTTCTTCTTTGATCCATTTGTTGCTCAGAAGTGCATTGTTTAATTTCCACATGTATTTGTAAAATTTCCATCTTCCTTCCTGTTACTGATTTCTCATTTCATATCATTGTGTTTGGAAAAAATACCTGGTATGATTTCAGTCTTAAATTTGTTAAGACTAGTTTTGTGGCCTAATATACAAGCTGCTCCAGAGAATGTTCCATATGTGTTTGAAAAGAAAATGTTTTCTGTTGCTGCTGGGATATTTTGTATATCTGTTAGGTACACTGGATCAAAAGTGTAGTCCAAGTCCAATATTTCCTTATTATATTTTCTGTCTGGATGGTCTATATATTGTTGAAAGTCAGGCATTGAAGTCCTCAACTGTTATTGCACTGTCCATTTCTGTCTTCAAATCTGTTAAAATTTGCTTAATCTAGTTAGGTGCTCCATTGAGGGTGCATATATGTTGTATACTACTGATGAACTGACCTCTTTATTATTATATAATGATGTTCTTTGTCTCTTGTTAGAGTTTTTTTTTAACTTAAAGTCTAATTTTTTTATAGAAGTTTATCTTATTTTTTCATTTTCATTTGTATGATAAGTCTTTTTTCACCTTCCAGCCTCAGCCTATGTGTGTTTCTAAAGCTGAAATAAGTCTCTTGTAGACATCACATAGTTGGACCTCATTTTTATTTTATCCATTCAGTGACACTGTCCTTTGGGAAATTTAATTCATTTATAGTTAATTATCGACAGCTAGGGACTTACTATTGCCATCTTGTTAATGTTTTGGGTGGGGGGTGTTTTGTGGTCCCTTTGCTCTTTTCTTCCTCTTTTGCTATATTTCTTGTGATTTGATGATTCTCTGCACTGGTATACTTTGATTCCTTTTTCTTTTCTGAATCCATTACAGGCTTTCGCTTTGTGGCTACTATGAGGCTTACATAAAAGTCTTAAACTTATAATAGTCTACTTTAAGCAGTTAACAACATAACTTTGATCGCATACAAAAACTCTACCCTTCTATTCATCTCATTTTATATTTTTGATGCCACAATTTGTATCTTTTTATATTGTATGTCCACTAAAAATTATTGTACTTACAGTTGTTTTTAATACCTTTGTTTTCTTTTATACTGGAGTTAAGCAATTTGCACACCACCAATATAGTATTAGAGCATTCTGAACTTGACTATATATTTACTTTTACTAGTGAGTTTTACATTTTCATGCTTTTATGTTACTAATTAGTGTCCTTTTATTTCAGCTTAAGAAATCCCTTTGTCATTTCTTATAAGACAGAGCTCGTGGTGATAAACTCTCTCAGCTTTAGCTTATCTGGCAAAGTCTTTAATTCTTCATTTCTAGGGGTGCCTGGGTGGCTCAGTCAGTTAAGTGTCTGCCTTTGGCTCAGGTCATGATTCCAGGGTCCTGGGATCGAGCCCCATGTTGGGCTCCCTGCAGGAAGTCTGCTTCTGCCTCTCCCCCTCCTTGTGCTCTCTCTCTCTTGCTCAAATAAATAAAACCTTCAAAAAATTTCATTTCTGAAGGACAATTTTGCAAAGTATTCAAATATTCATGTTGGCACTTTGTATATATCATCCTACTCTCCCCTGGCCTTCAAGGTGTCTCTTTTTTTTTTTTTTAAAGCTTAACCAAAGAGCCACCCAGGTGCCCATGCAAGGTTTCTGCTGAGAAATCCTATCATAGTCTGCTGCGTGTTCCTTGTATGAGAGGAGTTTCCTTACTTTTGCAGCTTTCGAAATTCTCTTTGTCTTTGATTTTTGACAGTTTTATTATCATGGGTCTCAGTGAATTCCTCTTTGGGTTTTATCTGTATGGGGACCTATGAACTTCAGGTACCTGGATGTCTTATCTCTGCCCAGATTTGGGAAGTTTTATTTCTTTAAATGAGCTTTTTGCTTCCTTTTCTCTCTCTTCTGCTTCTGGGACTCCTGTATTATGAATATTGTTTTTTCTGATGGTGTCCCATAATTCATTCAGGTGTTCACCACTTTTTTTCATTCTTCTTCTTTACTCTCAGCAGACTGGATAATTTTAAATACCTTGTCTTTGAGTTCACAGATTCTTTCTTCTGCTTAATCAAGTCTTCTGTTGATGCTTACCATTGCATTTTCATTTCATTCATTATATTCTTCATCTCCAGAATTTGTTCTTTTTGCTTTGTTCTTTTTTAATGATTTCTATCTTTCTGCTGGTTTTCCTATTTTGTTCATGTATTGTTTTCCTGATTTCAGTAAGTAGTCTGTTTTCTGTTATAGCTTGGTGAGTTTCCTTAAAACAATTATTTTGAAAATTATTTTTTTGGCCAGAGAATTCATAGATTTCCATTTATTTGTGGTCACTTACAGGAAAATAATTATGTTCTTTTGGTAGTGTAATGTTTCCTTGCTTTTTTGTGTGGTTCTTGAAGTCTTGAATTGCTGTCTTCTCATTTGAAGAAGGAGTCACCTCTTCCAGTCTTTACTAACTGGCTTCAAGACATAAATAACCTACATTGGTCACAGTCCAGTTTGGAAGTCTGAAGGTTTTTTCTCAGAGGTCTTCTATGAATGTGTCTACTCCAAACATATTATTCTCTCTCGGGGGAAGTTTTAAGATTCTCTGTTCTCTCTTGATCCTGCAAAACTGTATTGGGTGCTGAGAGTCTCCTATTTCTCCTATTTATGTTTTCCCTAGAGTAGCACCTGGAAATGTTCATATTTGTGAGCATTTTTCCAATCTCACAGAGTCAGGCTGGCTTTCTGTATTTAGTTGTTTGCAAAGGCTCTTTTTTACTGTCTGAGGAATCATGTGCTGGTAGCTGGCCCTGGGGGTTGGGATGGTAAGAAGGTGTGGGTGAGATGGGGTTATCTATGGGTCAGTTGTAGGGGTCTATGGGGAAGATGTTCCCAGCGGCTTGGGGGTAGGCTTCCTGATGGAGTTAGCAAGTCAGTTAATGAAAAAGTCATTAATGATATCCCTTTAATGAGTCTGGAGCCCTGGCTGCAGGGGTAGTTTTTGAGGTCAGTCTCTGAAATGTGTTTTGACCTTAGGGGATTCTTAGCTCTCTAACTCTCTATAGTGAACTAGCCGGCCTATGATTCTGAGGAGCTATTGTTTTTGAATGCCCTTAATTTAAAAAATAAAGTGCTAATTTCTTCAATATATACAAATCAATTAGAAAAAGAAAAAAAAATCCATTGGAACAAAATGGGCAAAAGATATGAACATATGGAGTTAAAAGGAAATATCTGTGGTTTTAAACATATAAGGAAATTATCAATCTCACTATTAATGAGACAAAAATACAAATTAGAGCTATACAAAGATTATATTTTCATGTGCAAGATTGGCAAGGATGAAAAAATGATAACACAGTCCCAACACTGCTGGTGAGAATATAAATTGTTACAATAATCTCTGAGTAGTGCTTTGACAATACCTATCAAAATCACAAAAGCCCATATCCTTAAACCACTTCTAAGACTTACCCTGGAGATATACTGGCAAATCTGAAGTTGACATATACACTCATTAGTCACTGCTGCACTGTTTGTAATAGCAAAGAGCAGAAAACCTTCTAATATGGGTTGTTTAAATAAATTATGTCACATCAGTTTGTGGTAGATTGCACAATAGCCCCATTTCGTCAGATTTTCCTCTATATGAGTCCTTCACTGCGTCATTTTGTACTGCTCTCCCACCATGGATGGGATATAATTCCCAGCTCTTTGGCCTTAGCACATGATTTGTTTTGGCTGATAGCATACTGACAGATGTAATGCCAACAGTATTTTGAAAAGGACTTACCTGGATTGGGCTTGCCTTCTCTTGTTCTTCTACACTTGTCAGGAGAAGAACATGGAACATGCCTACGCTGTTCCACTCATCTTTTGGAGGAAGGTAATAGCCACTTGGAGAGGAACTGTCTTCAAATAAGCTGTCTCAGTCAGGCTCAGCCTAGAGTAGAGCATGCCAGTCAATTTCTATAAGCACAAGCAAACCCAGATTAGCAGAGTTAACCAACCAAGTCCAACTCAGATTATCCAATCCTGCAGGTGCATACACTGTACCTGCAACAAATTTTTTCAGAATTTGTTTCAATTCTTTGAAACAAAGAATTGTTTCAAGCCACTGAGTTTTGAGATGGTTTATTACACAGCAATAGATAGCTCATACACTGTACAATGGATACTATCTACCCATAAAAGAGTTCTTTAGTATAGTAATAGGAATAGTCTCTGACATTTACAGTTCAGTTAAATTAAGTCCAGAACAATGTGAAGTATTCAAAATCATTTGTAAAAATAAATTTGCATACATATGCATAACCTATGACTAGAAGGATACACGAGAAAAGCTGATAAAACTTTGATGCCTGTGGAAAGGTTATCCAGATAGCTGAGGGGCAGGAGGAGTGAAAAGACTTTTCCTTGTATACCTTTTGCTACTTCTTAATTTTCAACTGTTCAAAGGAATTATGAGTGTTAAAAAATAAATTAAAGTATTTTTAAAAACTCAGGCTATTCCGGGTGCTCCAAATTCTTCTAGCAACTAATAGAGCAGAAAAAAATTCTGGCATCATTAGATTTTTCTTCTTTTAAAAATGTCATTTTTTTTTAAACATAAGTGATTGTGGGATTTTTTTTTTTTTTTTACTGTTCCCTAAAATTGGGAGTTTCAGCAGTATCTGTCTAGCTACACAGCTCTAGTGTATTATTATTTCTTGTTAAGTAGTATATGTAAGGAACTCTTAATTAAAACTCAATCACATAGGATGCCTGGGTTGCTCAGTCAGTTAAACGTTGGAATCTTGATTTCAGCTCAGGTTATGATCTCAGGGTCATGGGATAGAGCCTCGTATCCAGCTCCACACTGAGTGTGAAGTCTGCTTGAGATTCTCTCTCCCTGTCTCTCTGTCCCTCCCTGCACACAATCTCTCTCTCAAATAAATAAATAAATATTAAAAAAAAAACCCTCAATCTCATGAAAACAAATGGCCCAATTTAGAAAATGGGCAAATGAACTGATCAGACGCTTCATGAAAGAAGATACAAAGGTGGCAAATAAAAACATTAAAAGGTACTTAATATCACTGACCAATGAAAAGCAAAATGAGATACTATTACACATCTTTCAGAATATCTAGAATTAAAAAGTCTAATCATGGGGCGCCTGGGTGGCTCAGTGGGTTAGGCCTCTACCTTCGGCTCAGGTCATGATCCCAGGGGCCTGGGATCGAGTCCCGCGTGGGGCTCTCTGCTCAGCGGGGAGCCTGCTTCTCCTCATCTCTCTCTCTCTCTGTCTGTCTCTCTGCCTATTTGTGATCTCTCTCTGTCAAATAAATAAATAAAATCTTAAAAAAAAAAGTCTAATCATGTCAAGTATTAGAAATATGTGGGCCAACTGGAAATTTTCACCACTGGTGGTAATGTAAAATAGTATAACAACTTTGGAAACCAGTTTGGCAGTTCCTGAAAAAGTTAAAAATGAATCTAACATATGACTTAACCATTCCATCTCTTGTTATTTACCCAAGAGAAAGGAAAGCATATGTCCACACAAAGACTTGAACATGAGTTTTTATCAGAGCTTTATATAAGATAGCCCCAAACTGGAAACAGACTGAATATTCATCAATAGGTAAAGGAATAAACAAAATATCCTATACCCATACCAGGAAATACTACTCAGTTAAAAAAAAAGGAGGGAATGAATTATTGATACTCATAACAACATAGATAAATCTAAATTAAGTATGCAAGTGAAAGAAGCCAGATAAAAGAGAGTTCATAGTGTATGGTTGCATGGGGATGGGTTTGGGTGGAGGTTACATGAGATGGAGGGATTATTAAAGGTCATGAGGAAACTTTTGAGGGTGATAAATATGTTCATTTTCCTTACTCAAGGGTATATACATAAGTCAACACTTACCAAGTTACACTTTAATATATGCAAAAGAAAATTGAAAAAGAAACCAAATGTTCAGATTTGTAAACTGAGCAGTCTTTTGTTATACTATGTGTTTTCTATATTTAATAACAAAATATTTACATTGAATTTACATTGAAATGACTATTTACATTCAATTAAAAAAACTAGATTTCCCATCTTCTGCAAATTGATTGAATAAACTAGTGGAAACAAGTTTTCAGGAAAACGGGGCCCTTGCCTCTTTTATTCACCATTACATTCTCAGTTCTCAGTACAGTGCCTAAAAGTACTCATCATATACTTCAAAATTATTCATCTAATAAATCATGATTAAATCAGCTTATTCATAATTACTGGGTCTTTTCTTATTTTATTTTATTTTTTTTTTTAAGATTTTTATTTATTTACCTGACAGAGAGAGACCACAAGTAGGCAGAGAGGCAGGCAGAGAGAGAGAGGGGGAAGCAGGCTCCCCGCCGAGCGGAGAGCCCGATGCGGGGCTCGATCCCAGGACCCTGAGATCATGACCCGAGCCGAAGACAGAGGCCCAAACCACTGAGCTTCCAGTTCTTTATGGTAAAGCTTGGAAATTATGGAAATTTTAAAGTGATTACCCATACTGTGGTATGTAGTTGCTAAGATTATAAGAAAACTCTATCTACCTATCCATCCATCCATCCTATATATGTTTGCATTCAGGCAACCTGTACCAATGATTATAGGTGGCACCCTGTCTGATTATTGAACACTTATTAGTCCATGTTTGCATTCACCACACTGATTGTAAACTATTTTGAATATCATCCCTTCACAAATGTCATCACATCAATATTCTTGAATTCAAGTATTTCTTGATGCTACACAACACTCCAGAAGGTTTTAGTTCAAGTTCAGTATAGGCATACTTTGGCATGACCTCTGCACCTAAATCCTTTATTCTACCATCATCCATACCACTCAGGCCATATGATTTGACACTGGTTTGACTTTGTTTCCCTCGTTGAACTCAACTTCCATTTTTTTTTTCCACTGACAAGGTGATATGATATATCTCTATTTCAAAATACATAATATATTTAGTCCTCTCTTCTTGGGCTTTTATATGGGGATCTAAAGTAAATCTGAAAAACATTCACTTACTGGCTTCAAATATTTCAAGCAGTTCTAGTAGGCAACTTATTAACCTATGTACTTTAGCTCACTGAATGAGACTTATAAAATACATTAGAGAAGCTTGGGTCTCGTATCCAAGATTTGGCCCAAGTCTGTCTGCTGAACCTCTGCCATGGACATGCAATAGATTGTCTGTCAATTTGCCAGGATTTGAAATTTTTTAAAGGAGAATTTCTGGCTTTGGAGGTGGCTCTGTTTGGAAAACAAAGTAAGTACCACAAAAAAAAAAGCAGATTAATAAACATTTATTGAACTGTATTAAATTTAATTGAAATTAATTGAATTTGGATGATGGCTACAGTTGCAACTGTTCCCATTTCTTGACTGTATTCCAGTTTTGGTTTAGAACCCAGTTTGCACAAGGTCTACAGAAATGGAAAAACTTCAATGTCACCTTCAAAGTTGAATTACCTTATATTAGAAAAAAGAGTATTAGGTAATATCACTGATTTAAATATTTAATCGTAATTTCCTTTGAAAAAAAATAATTTCAACAAAATCAGGTAGATTTTCCTTTAAACAAAATTCACTATTTTATCCTTTACTCTAGGTATTTTTCACCTTCTTACAGCCAAATTTGACTCTTCATTTTAGAAATACTAGAATTTCTCCTGGACATCACTGAAAATACAGAAATTACAATGTTTTAATTTTTAGAATGATAAATGTCTGTATTCCCACCTCCATACTGAATAAGTCACCATATCTTATAGAGTCTAGCTCTTAAATATCTGTATAGGTTGTTTTCATCCCTCTTAAAACTAATGTTTTGGGGCGCCTGGGTGGCTCAGTGGGTTAAAGCCTCTGCCTTCAGCTCAGGTCATGATCCCAGGGTCCTGGGATCGAGCCCTGCATCGGGCTCTCTGCTCAGCAGGGAGCCTGCTTCCTCCTCTCTCTCTGCCTGCCTCTCTGCCTACTTGTGATCTCTGTCTGTCAAATAAATAAATAAAATTAAAAAAAAAACACTAATGTTTCCTTTTTAAAACAAGTATTTTATGAAACCCCCCCTTTACAAAAAATTTATGTTCACACATAAATTTTAAGTATATACTATATTAACAATAATATAAAGGAGAAATTAAAGGAGAATACTTAAATATTAAATAATATTAATAACCTATAAATGTTTGGGCATAACTATATTAGAACACCTAATTTGGTGGTAATATACTTCCATCTCTTTACAAATAGGCTAATATTTAAGAGAAAGTAGACCAATATTCAAATAAACAGTGACAATTTTTCTTTATATTAGAGATTTTGAAGTAAGATTCACCGTGGATGCAATAACTACAAATGCAAACTGATACAGTTGGGTTATATTGGTGATTTAAATAGCATGAGTAGCCAAGCTGTCAGAAATAAAATTTTGTAACGTTCCAAACAAAGCAATATATGTTCTTCCTTCAATGAACATGGCAGCCTCATTCCTGTAAAATTCAGTGTGTATGAAAAATCATACTATAAGTATTTACAGCTTCTATGTAAAATGGAGTTGTTTCTAGGCTGAGATGATTAAAATCTGGCTTTTCACCTATAATAATGTCTAGATGGATATTTGAATGTCGTGTGGGAAGCAGAACTTTTCATTACATATTACTATCCCTCTGATTACAGGATGTCTAATATCTTCGGCTTCTACACACTAAATGTCAATCAGGGACAGCCAGAAAATGCCTCTGCAAATATCCAAAATGCCCACCAGAGGCAGTGTCACTCCGTTAAGAACTACTGGTCTATCTCATCTGTTCCTGCCTTGCCAATCTTTTACCACTACTTTAGTTGGGTTTTGTTAACAACTAGCACTTGGACCTCCCAAATTCTCTCCCTGTCCTCGCCTTTTCTTTTCTTTCTTTCTTTCTTTTTTTTTTTTTTAAGATTTTATTTATTTATTTGACAGAGATCACAGGTAGGCAGAGAGGTAGGCAGAGAGAGAGAGAGGAGGAAGCAGGCTCCCTGCTGAGCAGAGAACCTGATGTGGGGCTCCATCCCACGACCCTGGGATCATGACCTGAGCCAAAGGCAGAGGCTTTAACCCACTGAGCCACCCAGGCGCCCTGGCCTCAGTCTTTTCTGCTCATATTTCATCCTTCAAATAGATAGCAAAAGTGATCTTCCTGAAGGACACATTTTAGAATGCATCTAACAATTCACCTAAAATCTGGTCCTGTCATTTCCCATCTTGAGTATGGTCAGACGCTCCCAGGCACTATAGGATGAACTCGGACATTTTAGAATGGAGAGAAGCAATCTGACCTTGTATTTAAAATCTGACCTTGTACTACTCCTTCCAATGTGTGCTGTGCTCTTCTCCTTGTACTCTCTTTAACTCAACAAGTTCTCTGAGTCCTTCCACCAACTTGCCCATCATTGGTCTGATGAGTTATTAATAACTCAAAGTATTATTTAAGCATTGCTTCCCCAGTGAAGCCTTCTTCAGACAATCTCCCCACGGTGCCCCTGACTCTGGTGCACACCATGTTTTATAACTCTTAGATAGTCTGCCTCTGCCACTACACAGTGAGTTTAATCTGACAGTAGGGATTTTTGTTATCCACTTTGTACCCCAAGAGCATCAACTAGGTAGAGGCCATATGGTAAGCTCTTAAAAAGTTAAACACTTTTGGGGTTCCTGGGTGGCAAAGTTGTTAAGTGTCTGCCTTCAGCTCAGATGAAGGGTCTGGGATAGCAGGGTCCTGAGATCGAGCCCCACACTGAGCCCCACACTGGGCTCCCTGCTTGGTGGGAAGCCTGTTTTTCCCTCTCCCACTCCCCCTGCTTGTGTTCCTGCTCTCCCTGTGTCTCTCTCTGTCAAATAAATAAAGTATTTAAGAAAAAAAAAAAGTTAAACACTTTTAAAATTGAATGATCTTGTAATGTTACTGTAATGTTAGCTATTTATGTTCTGCAGATCACCATGTAATTTATTTACCTTTCAATATTTTTTCTTAAAGAATCACGTATTTCCATCCAGTTTAAGTCCCCATCTATTACAGCATTTTATCTTGTTCTTTCTTTAGTATTTTAGTATTTATCTTTATTTTAGTATTTATCTTTATTTATCTTTAGTATTTTATTTTTTTCTTAGATTTTACTTTTATTTAACTTTACCTAATTTATTTAATTTAGCTTTATTTAGTTTTTTACTAAATTTACCCTCTTTATGTATCTTAGACAAGAAGCCCATTTCTTCCTAAAGTGATTTGGAATCAGCTCATGAAAAGAGTTTTGTTTTCTTTCATTAACAATTTATGAGACTGATGCGCTACCTACTGTGCTAACAAGGCACCTTTTCATTAACAATTTAAAAAATATATTTTTTTACTTGAGTGGATATATATAACCTCATGTTGATTGTTTGGTTTTAAGTGTTGGTTCATGGTTTTATGACATATGTGCTTGATGTTAGTCACCAATACTTGATTTTGTTTTAGATATTTTTCAGATTTGAGAGTACTTACCTTTATCAATTATTTTGCTAATTTAAGGCAGAGACTAAAATGAAGTAGTCTTAAAAAATGTTGATGGTTGTCCATGCTGTACTACTGGGCTTTCTTCTGCTTCATGAGGGTGGCCATAATCAATCATCCTTTTTTTTTTTTTTTTAAAAAATACACATTATTCTTTGCCTTCCTAGGGCTTAACAGCAATATTTCAACGAGTTACTAATGAATTTCTTTTGGGTCATTAGAATAAAAGCGGATCCTGTAGAAACAATTGAAATAAATGATAGTACAGACATATTTTCCTAGAGGCTACAAAGTACCTATTGAAATACACTAATTGGTTCTTCTCCATTAGGACATTCAGATTTTCCTTTTATTTCATTTTGGAGTGAAAGAATAAGTGGGAAACAAATGTGCTCTGAAATCCTCTGTCCTGCTCTAGAGCATGAAAATAGCATCTCACACAAAAATTTTTCAAGCTGTCAGGAGTAAGGCAAGTATGATAATTTAAGATCATTAAATGCTTAAGACAATCAAAATAAAATGGATCCTAGTAAGCTTTTCTCACTTGGAGGAAACTTCTTTAAAAAGTAGCTACTGATCTAAATGTCTTTCAATAAGTAATTTAAAAAAAATGTGGTATAACAATTCAAAGCATGGAATATTTTGCAGTCTTTAAAAAAGAAGAAAGCAAATCTATATGTATGGACATAGAATGATATATAGTTGTCCTAAAATAAGAAAAATTATGAATAATACATATACTATGATCCCATTCATATAAAAATAGTAGAAACAGAAGTAAAATATATATAAGAGAGAAGAGATTGGAAAGACACACATCAAAGTGCAGTCAATGCTGTACACTGAATTAGTTTCTATTTCTACTGAATTAGTTTCTATTTCTTCCACCAGGTTATGAGTTCCTTGGCTGCCAGATCAAATAAGGGGATGCCCAATTAAATTAGAATTTCAAGTAAACAATGGATGATGATGAGGATTTTATCCCAATATTATATCCCAAATACTACACAGGACATAATTATACTAAAAAACTATTCCTTATCTGAAATTCAAATTAAACTGGATGCCTGAATTTTTTTATTTGCTAATTCTGGCAATTCTATTTTAAGAACCATAAACTCTTCATCCTTGTACTCTTATCATTAGCATACTTAGAGACATATAGTGGTTGCATAATAAATCCTGAGAGGGAGAGGAATTGAGGAGAGTACAATAACAGGCTGTTTTGTTAAGTCTATTATGTATATATCTCAATCCTAATGGAAATGCCTTGAAGTTTTATTACTGGCCCTATTTTACAGAATAAGAAACAGAGGTATACAAAAGTCACACACAGTTAATGAGGAAGTTAGAAATGACCCCAAGTTTCTGGGTCCTGATTTAATAGCCATAACCAACTGCCAGCTGCCAGGAGGAAAAAGGAGAAAAGGGGAAAGAGAACCAAAGGTGAGGCTTTGGTTCCTCCTCACCCTTAGTAGCTCAGCAGGACTGCACAAACCCAACCTTGCCAGAGATGGAATGTGGTGTATGTAGGAGAGACAGACGAATCTGGGCCTGGTCCCTGTATCCACCACTCCACCACTCATGCAAACAAGTTACATAATTTATTTTGACTTCAATTTTCTTGTCTGGATTAAGAGGACCTACCTGACCACTGCCATGATAAGCACAGCAGATAATTTCTATAAAGTGATCAGCACAAGGTTTAGCCAGTGAAAGAATACTCAGTCAAAGCTAGTTATTATTGGCCCAGAACCCCAGTTTTTTCATTTGTAAAATAGAGTAACATCAATAACAAGACAGTGATATCCATATTGCCAAGCTGATTTGAGAATCAGATGAGAGGTATATTATCTTTCTAAATTCTAAAGCGCTTCCCATTTTCCTTGAGTACTTGCCCTTTACACAGAACTGAATTAATACCACGCCAAAGCAGTACTACAATTTTTCCCGAGTAATTCATTTTGTTTTAAAAATTATCATACAGTAAAATCCACTCTTTGGTGTATAAAGTTTTGTGAATTTTAGCCCATATAGATTTATGTAACCTCTAGCCCAGTACAGATACAGAACATGACTATAGTTTTTGAGATTTTTTCAAAGTGTTTCATATTCTTGTTGCAAAACTCTAAAAAAAAAAAAAAAATTTAGATAGCCATGAAGATACAAATTAACAAAACTGGCTTTTTGTACAAATCTATGCAGCCTCCCAACCCCTCTAGGTCTTGTCTGGGCCATTTTTGCTGTTGGTCCTGCAGAATGTCTTTCCACAAAATTCATCAGTCATGGGCTTGAGAGTTGGGACATTTCTTCAAGCTAAAGGCCCAAGGCACAGGCACAGACTTCAGCATTCTTTATTTGTTCCTTTTTTATATGACCTTCCAGAACTTAATTTTCCCAACTATTTCCTCTACTTGCCATTTGCTCTCACAAATGAAGAGAACTGTCAAATGAAGGTCTGGAACACCAGCACCTTCTCACCCTTTCCGGAAAATTATTGAGGATACAGAGTTACTGAGAGAGCAAGGGTGGAGACTTCAGGACCCTAAACCTCTCCAATATAACAGCTCCTCCAGGCAAAAAAAAATTAAGCTATCCCTTCCCCAGCAGCATCCTCTCCATCTCCCCAGCCTGCCCCGCACCCCCTGGGAGAACAGAATTCTGGACCAAACTTCTGTGCTCCAAGAGCGGCCACCTCCCATCCCCCACTCCACCTCGTGGGCTCTGTTTAGGCAATTTGCACTGACACACCGTTGCCACATCCACTTTTCTGGGTGACTCAAGTCATTGCTATTTGCTTTTTCTTTCTAGGATGCTTTGGCTGCTGTGCTTTCCCTCTGCTTTTAATTTGGGGAGGAGAAAAGCTAATGAATCAAGAATGAATCTCCTCTCCAGTAATCCCTTTCAACCGCTCCCTACCCCCCAAAGTTGGCTCCCTCTGTTCTCAAGTTCCGTAACTACCCAAGAAGTGCGGGGGTGGAACAGGTGGGGACGCAGAATTACACCTAAACCTCAAGTTGGCATGTAAGGTATCACTTTTCTGGGAAGACTTTTCTGAAGCTCCCCTGCAGCTTGGTGAGCGTTTTTGCTGCTGCCGCTGTGCATTTTCTGCTCATTTCTTGATGCTGCTGCTTCTCGTTGCTCTGTCACGCCGAAATCTATTTTGTTACGGCCCTAGGTGCCTAAATCAGGGTGAATTCCACGAGACTTACCAGCGGTTCTCTTGCTGTCCAAGGTAAATACACTAGGCAAAATGAGGAACCACCAAAGGATACAGGGGAAGGGGGGAGAGAAAGGGATTCCCTCACCTTTTCGGGCACATTCCTTGTTAATTTCTACCAGAAGGAGGCGCGCGGCCCAGATCCCCCCAGTCTCCTTTCTTAAATCCCCCTACTAAGGGCTGCCAAGGTTGGCCGCACGGAGGGAGAGATCCCTCCGGCAGGCCTGGCTCTCCCCCCGCCCCCCGGGTTGGTTTTTCCCAGCTGCGGAGGTTGGGCCAGGGGCTGGGGTGCGCGGAGAGTCGGCGCGCCCGCATCGCGGAGCGGAGAAGTCGCGGAGACTCTGGTGGGACTGAGTTGTCTCCGGAGGTGACGGGCGCGGAGGTGAGCTGTGGGGAGCAAGCGGCGAAGGCGAAAACCCGGAGGCGGCGCCGGGCCCCTTCCCATCCTCTGGAGAGAGAGTAGCGTAGGTCCTAGGGTCCCCCAGCCGCTTTGTTCGCGGCCTCTCCCCTCCTCTTTGGAGATGACTTGATCCCCTCTGGGATCCGAGGGGATCGCTGGGGCGCGGGCCAGGGGCCGAGGAGTGGGGGGCGACAGCTGTAAGGTCCTCCACTTCCTGCTAATCCGGGAAGGTACCAAAAGAGATCAAAAGACTCCTGTAACCTGAAACTTCCCTCCCATCCAAACCTGGCCCGGGAAAGGTCCGGGCAGGCGCGGAGACCCCGGAAGGCAGGTCGCCGCGGAGGCGGCGGGGGAAGGAGCTGGGAGAGTGAGAAGTTTGGTCGGGGAGGCGCAGGGGATTAAGCGAGAAGTTAGAGGCGGGGGACGAATCTGATCGGGAAAGGAGGAGGGCGGGAGCCTGGAAGGGTATATCTAGTGTGGGCCTGGGCAGAAGGAAGACTTTATGCTGGGTGTCTCGGGACACGCGTCCCTCTCGCGGGTAAGGATGTGCGTGGGACTGGGGAGGCGAAACCTGGACGGGCTTTCGGAGGGAGTCTCGGGGACCAAGTAGGGACGACTGGGCTTGGACAGTCCGGTTCCCGAACTCCGGGAGCTGCAGCCGCCGCCGCTCCTCACGCTTCTCTCCCGCCTGCCTCAGGTCCCGGAGCGGATCAAGCGTGAGGCGCCAACAAAAGAGGCAAGGAGGTGCCACCCGGGGGCGGCGGCAGAAGAAGAGCGGGAGGAGGAGCGCGGAGCTGAGAGTCCCGACCCGCCGTGCGTACTTTCTGGAGGGAAGGGGCGGGGGAATCGACCCCGGGAGGGGAACGCCCGGTGGCGAGGGGTTTAGCCAAGTTCCGGCCGCGGCGTCCCTCCTCCGCTCCCACGAGAGGAAAGTTTTCTCCAGACGCTTCCGGCCGGCCCGCACCCTCCGGACCCAGTCCCCGAGCCTTCGGAGCGGGCGCCGTCCCAGCCCAGCTCCGGGGAAAGCCGCGCCGCGATGCCTGGGGGGTGTTCCCGGGGCCCCGCCGCAGGGGACGGGCGGCTATGGCTGGCGCGGCTGGCGCTGTTCCTCCTGGGCTGGGTCTCGTCTTCCTCTCTCACCTCCTCGGCGCCTTCCACCTCGTCCGCGTCGTTCCTGGCCTCGGCGGTGTCCGCCCAGCCCGCGCTGCCAGGCCAATGCCCCCAGCCCTGCGAGTGCTCCGAGGCTGCGCGCACTGTCAAGTGCGTTAACCGCAACCTGACGGAGGTGCCCGCGGACCTTCCCCACTACGTGCGCAACCTCTTCCTTACCGGCAATCAGCTGGCGGTGCTCCCCGCCGGCGCCTTCGCCCGCCGGCCGCCGCTGGCTGAGCTGGCCGCGCTCAACCTCAGCGGCAGCAGCCTGGAGGAGGTGTGCGCGGGCGCCTTCGAGCATCTGCCCAGCTTGCGCCAGCTCGACCTCAGCCACAACCCGCTGGTCAACCTCAGCGCCTTCGCCTTCTCGGGTAGCAACGCCAGCTTCTCGGCCCCCAGCCCCCTGGTGGAACTGATGCTGAACCACATCGTGCCCCCTGACGACAGGCGGCAGAACCGGAGCTTCGAGGGTATGGTGGCAGCGGCCCTACGAGCCGGCCAAGCGCTTCGAGGGCTCCAGCGCCTGGAACTGGCCAGCAACCACTTCCTCTACTTGCCTCGGGACGTTCTAGCCCAACTACCGGGCCTCAGGCACCTGGATCTGCACAACAACTCTCTGGTGAGCCTAACCTACGTGTCCTTCCGCAACCTGACACACCTAGAAAGCCTCCACCTGGAGGACAACGCCCTCAAAGTCCTTCACAATGGCACCCTGGCCGAGTTGCAAAGCCTGCCCCATGTCAGGGTCTTCCTGGACAACAATCCGTGGGTCTGCGACTGTCACATGGCAGACATGGTGGCCTGGCTCAAGGAGACAGAGGTAGTGCAGGGTAAAGCCAGGCTCACCTGTGCATTCCCGGAAAAAATGAGGAATCGGGCCCTCTTGGAACTCAACAGCTCCCACCTGGACTGTGACCCTATCCTCCCTCCATCCCTGCAGACTTCTTATGTCTTCCTAGGTATTGTTTTAGCCCTGATAGGCGCCATTTTCCTATTGGTTTTGTATTTGAACCGCAAGGGGATAAAAAAGTGGATGCATAACATCAGAGATGCCTGCAGGGATCACATGGAAGGGTATCACTACAGATACGAAATCAACGCGGACCCCAGGTTAACCAACCTCAGTTCTAATTCGGATGTCTGAGAAACATTCGAGGACAGAACAAGGACAGCTATGCATGAGATGTAGACTTAAGCTTTATTCTGTCCTAGGCTTGCTCCACTTCCACCTTCCACTGTGGACACCGCTGACCTTGACTGAAAGCAGTGAAGGGAATTTGCTCTCTTGTTATGTGAAGTTTTTTGGTGTGTCCTGTTAATATAAGACGATGAAAAACTGTGCGTAGTGTTTTATCCTTTTCCTTTTCTTGGAACTCGACTCGTGTGGAGGGATTTTTCGAGTTTTAGCATGAACGTGGACTCCTGGCTGTTTCTCTTAGTACAGTTCAAGGTGTAGCCAGTGTACCCACACAGATAGCATTCAACAAAAGCTGCCTCAACCTTTTTGGGAAAAAAACACTTTATTCATAAATATCGGTTTTATTCTCATGTACCAAAATTGTGGGGAAAATAAACGCATTCCATAAACTGCCTGCAGATCTTAGCAAGCTCTTCAGAGTAACTCCATAGCCCACAGGAGCACCTGCATCCGAGAGCATGCTTATATTTTACTGTTCTACGTATTACAAAAAAATAACTTGCAACTTCAAATAACTTCTTTAACAAAGTAAACTACTTTTTTGGTTGCAGTTTATATGAAACTATACTGAAGTTTTTTTATAAACTGCATTGAGATCCAACAGATTAAATTGTTAAGAAAAACTTCAATAAAGATTCTTAAAAGAATTATAGCTGTGTTCAAGTTTGCTATTTGGAAAAAAAAAAAGGATTGGGGCAATGATGTCAGAATGGTCTTGGTTTTGATGGTAATTGAGGTATTACTTGTATCTGAAAACGAAAGTGGAGTAGTGTTTTAAGTAAATAGAATTTGGAAATAGTTTTGAGATGGTGGAACCTTTCAGGATTTAAATAGAGAATGTGAATATACATGTAATAGACTTATTGTAGTCTGAAAGTTAATGCTATTCATGAAACAATTTTGTAAGAGCATTATAAAGTTGGTAAGAGGGGAGAGTTCTGTATGATAAACAGCTCACAGTTCGGAGCTTTTTCTAGGCTAAGTTGTTAGAATGGAACAAAATTATTTACTTCATAAAATTTTCTATATGAACTTGTTCTATGGGTTTTTAGAGCAGAGTATGAAACAAATATAATGCAAATGTTTTAAAATGAAGTGTCTTAAAGACAATACTCTAAAACAAAAGTTTAAAAATGTAAATTAAAAAAATTTCCTGAGCATAATGTAAATTGGAACTTAGATTTTCTTGAGAATACTTAAAAAAAAAACACACAACCATTTAAAATAGAATATACATGGTCAGTAGTTTATAAGAGATCCTGCTTGTATGTTTAAAAAACCGTCATGACAGGATATGAATTTGAGGAACTAACCAGAGACAAAGGCCTACATCCATAAACAAGTGTCTTAATGAATCATAGGTTGTGTTCAGTTCATATTTAAGAATTGGGGAATCGAAATATTCCTCACCTCTACTTTATATTAGTATATACACCTGTGTGAAGAATAAATCACTGTAGGTGTAAATAACAGCAATTGCTTAATCAATTGATACAATCAGTAATGGACAAGATTTTATTTATTTTTTTTTTTCAGTTAATTGTATGCCAAGGAAGCCTAAAAGTAAATTCCATTACTCTCCAAGCTATTATATAAAGTGACATTAGCCATTATTGCTTAACATACAGTGTAGGTAAACTTGCATCAATAAATCTTAAGGCCTTTTTTCTCTTTAAATTGATTATGTTCTACAGTGCTTTATATTTGAAATAAAATTAACATTTCCATATGTTTATAAATGAAATAGGATTGCAGTCCTTTAGGTAGGTTCTAGAGATCTTTGCCTATTCCTTCTTTGAGTTAAATTGAGAAGTTTTGAAAATAGGACTAAAAATGTATGAATCTTCCTTCTTTAGACTTTGTAGTTAGAATATGAAGTTCTAACTAGATTAAGTTTTGTAAGACTCATTTTATGATATAGTATTTATTATGTACAGGAGTTATTTCAGATACTATAATTAATTACCCAAGGAAAGGTTGAATATATGGTACTTAATATTTTATTAAACATTTTAAGTGTTCACCAGGAATTCATAAACTGGCTGACTGTCATCATTTCTTAGGAATAATAAAGATATTAACCTGCTAACAATAGTAAAAATATCTAATACATAAGGGCACATATAGCATCTCAGAAATAAACTGATAGACTTTGGTAAGTCTGCTGATTCTGTGGAAAACAAATTGTAATGCTTGCAGTCTATTTAGAAGAATTTTTTCTTCTTCATCCCATGATAATCTTAGCAGTTAAAAACCAAGCTCTAGCTAAGATCCAGGAAAGCAGTAGATTTCCTTAGTCTAGTTTTTCTCATTCACTCACTGAAGCAGGATCCCGGATAAAGTGAAGGTGTTTTTGCCTGTTAGGTGAATGGCTTTTTTGAAGTTATGACTTCTTGCTTTTTCATCCCCTTGCTCCTTCCTTTGTATAAACTTCCCAGTTTGTTCTTGGTCTCTTTCCTGTCATATCACTCCTTGCTAGTCTCCATTACATGGCAATAGAACATTCCTTGGACAAAAAATATTACTGTTTGGAAACAATTGCTATTGTGCTATCATAATACTCTAAGTCTGTAAACTCCTAAGGCAGTCTGAGTTCCTTAGAAGATAGGTGCTATATAAATCCAATGAGTATAAGGGAATATAAGAAAAATGAAATAAAAGTATCATAACTTTAAGTGTTTTAAACACTGATCTTTAGTACCATTTTGCATTACTAATCCTAATCCATTTTTAAAAATTTATTTTATAAATTTGAAAATTTATTTAGGAAATTAAAGTATATTACCTACCAAAATAAGTTTTTGAGGAAGAAAGTTTTGAGGAAAACATGTTTCCTCTGTTTGAAACAAAGCTGGTTCAGCGGAAACACCCTTCATTTATCCTTTACAAGTTTCATTTGAAGAAAGTTAGAAAAAAATACTTAAAAATGTAAGCGCTTGATAAATCCCTCAATTTAAAAAGCTATTAAAATGTCCAATAAATTTCTATTTAAAGTGCAAGATTTCAGAATAATACACTATTTGACCCTGAATTGTAACCATCCCCTTTCCATGTAACCATTCAGTTTGATACATTAATATATATATATCATCAATTTTGCTGCCTCCTGTGATTCAGTGGTGACCTGTAAGGCACATTTGTACCTTATGGCTGATGGATTTTTCTGACAAATAGGGAGACTTTGAAGCACAGTCAATAAAATTTTTTAAGGGAAAAGGAGCTACATAAATTGATACTATAAGTAATAAGCTATTTTTTTTTTTTTAGAAGTGGGGAAAGGCTTAGTTGAAATAAATGAGTAAATCATAACTGGTAAATTCTTTTACAGTATCTTGATTGGCAGCAAAGGTGGATTATGCTCAATATTTAATTAGAAATAACATATCTTTGTTTTCTGTTTTTAAAGTAGATGTAAAAAAAAATAAAAATAAAAAAGAAGGTCCCAATAAATTGTGATTATTTCCTCAGGGATTCTGTTTTACTCTCTCCCTTTGGCCTAATGTTCTATTACAGGGCTTAACCTGTAATGTCTTGAGGACATTACAGGCTTTGCAGCTCTAGGGTTGGGAGTCTTTCATATAATTTCTGCTTTCCATTTAAATTTTTTCTCCAAATACTACACTACAAGAGACAACCATGAGGATTTGCAAGGTTAAAAACAATTTGGCCTGTGCTTTCTTCCTGCTCCAAAATCCATTCAGTTATCCAGCCTTCAGAGAGCAGCACCATAAAGTGAAGACTGACATTTATTAGCTGGATTCAGGTTTCACTTTTATACTTGTGCAAGTATTTTTCATGGTAAAAGAGGGAAGGGAGGAAATCGTGTTTATAGAAAATACATGAAAAATACCTTGAAAATGTCCTTTTTAAAATCTTTCAGTAATAGTGCAATGATGCATTAGAAATAATTAAGAAAAGATAATCTGTATTGTTCAGGTGATCCTGTCTTCTTTGAGATGGAGAAAAACAGCCCTTTGAGGATGTTTGTACAATTATTTTTCTGTTCTTATCGTTATAAATGATTCAAAAATGCAAACTGGCTTCATTTGTGTTTTATCGTAAAACGTTTTAGCAGCTCTAACTTTAACTTGGTCATGGTTAAAAAAAAATCTAGATTTAAAAAAATATTTAATACGTGATTTACATACTTTTGACAGGAGTAAGAGCTCTTAGTATTTCAAAATTGGAAGGGCTCTTAGATGTGTCAAGCCCAATTATCTAAGCTATGGATGAAGAAACTGATAATTGTGACATATCATTATGTTATATAGTGACAACCAGGACTCCATTTCAGGGTTCCCAACTCCCCTTCTCATTCTCTTTTTGCCACAGGATGGCATTACTAATTACCTGCCTTCAGTTCTTTGGAATTCCCATGTCTAATATAAAAGGCAATTGCTGTGAATATATCCGTTTTATTGTTTTGTTTTGCACTCATTCAATATGTTTTTGTTTGATCTAAATTTCACTTCCATTGTGTTCAAAATTACTATGTTTCAGACCCCTCAATATGCCCTCACTATGTTTGAGATAATTTTTTCATAGCAATCATATTACCATGAAGCTCCTCTGAGTCTACGAGA
Organism: Mustela nigripes; assembly: GCF_022355385.1. Classification (NCBI taxonomy): domain Eukaryota; kingdom Metazoa; phylum Chordata; class Mammalia; order Carnivora; family Mustelidae; genus Mustela; species Mustela nigripes. The sequence continues at coordinate 103,295,153 of NC_081561.1, forward strand.
GGAGCTATTTTGAAAATTTAATGGTGTTATTTCTTTTTAAAAGAAAAATAAAACTCTGGGAAGCTGTGCTAGCTTGTGTAATTCTATCTTAAAAAATGAGTTAGCTCAGCTGGCCAGAACATTAAACAAATGAGACCAAGTTCATGGCCATGGAGACTGTCAGTTTTGCATGCTCAGGTCTAACCCCCGGCCGAGGCCTGCTCCAGGTGCATGCTGCCATCCTTTGAGGGCCTAGACCAAACAGAGAATCTACGTCAGTGCAAATCCCTATCACACGGGAAAACGAGTGGGCTGATGGGCCAAATCCTGGCAGCCGTGCTGGTGATGTGCTAGTTTACTGTCTTTACCTACGCAGGGCTGAACGTAGTAATCCCTATGTCCTCACTGTGGTATGTATGCCACAGACCACAGAAAGTTTCTCATTTATGTGAATTTTAAGAAAAATCTATCTATCATGAGTGACTTTTAATGTACCACATGGGAAATTAGTTAGGTTTGCTTTGCTATTTAAAATGAAAATATGGCTTAAGTTTCGGGATCGCGATTACTCTGTCACAGACTTGTATGTAAATGTTTATAAAAAACAAATGCAGTTTCTGTTTAGCAGACATTTCATGGTAACAGGATTTATTTGTGGTTTACAGTTTAATGTGGTTAATGTAAGGATTCTAAGGAAGTAGAACCTTAACATAGGACTCACTATAATACTTTCTGTGAAGGGTAAATATTTAATAATATGTTTTAAAGAACCTGAGGATGTTATCAAGATAGGCTTTTTTAAAAAGTGGAATTTTATAAATTTCCCTACTTAAGTTCTCTACCCCCACAGTCCTATTCCTACATCTGTGTCTTCTCCCAAGGAGAACCATGATACACATTTCAAGGTGACTATTTGCGCACAGGAGAATTGGACTGACTGAAACATTAGGTGGGTCAATTTGCAAATATACGTTTTTTTTGTATAAGACAGCTTCTTGAAGCTTTACAATACAGTTAGTGAACCGTTTGCAAAGAGGACTTTATCTTTCACTTAGACATTCTATGGTTATTCTTACAGATCACGGCAAACACATGGGTATTAAACATTTAAGGACATTTTAAAATGAAATCAGGCATATTTCTTGTAGATTTTTTGAAAAATACAGGAGGGAAACACCATGAGCTATCCTATCACTACAGAAAAAAATGCTTCACTATTGAGATAAACGGCCATTTGTTTATACCACATTGTATCTTGCCTTTTCACTTACAATGTTGTCAACATTTCCCTAGTTTCATTAAAAAAAATTTTATGTCTGGGTTTTAAAGTACAAGGGCAGTCACATATTTTACAAATATAGGACTTTTTTGCAATTTCAGCTAAGGTTCTAATGAGCACTGTTGTACCTCCCGGTGTTTCTCCATCTTTTATTTTCCCCTTCAAGTAGATCCTTGAAGGAGAATTACTGCATCAGAAGGTATAATATCTTTTTTCTAACCCCTAAGAATATTTTTGATGTCTGTCTAAATTAGGGATATTAAACATAGACCAGCATAGTTCACTATATATTTTAAATCTCACACCAAACTTTTTGCAGTGCTGAATGGTCTGTGAACAGGATTTTGAACAGAAAGAAACCTTAAGTTGCCAATTAACTTGTCACTGTTTTTAATCCACCAATGTCTACTTTTTGTTAAAATAACAAAATTAGGGCATAGGTAAACCCATAATCCAGTTAAAAGTGTCTCTGTATGTGCATGTGTGTGTGTGTGCACACATGTGTAGGTTACAGGGTTGGGAGAGGTGGTGTGGGGTGTGGAGGAATATCTGGGAAATTAATTTTAGCTAGTTACAAGTTAGCAAGCAGTTTTCAAGACAAATGTATGTCTTTGCCTGAATTCTCTTTTTAGATGATGTGTATTCATACTTAGAATTAATTTAGATTCCATGTATATGATTTAATTGTTCTAATCTTACTGTTAATTTGCTTTAAAGTTTCAGTGAACTCCTATGAACCATTTATTCAGTTCATTCAATAGATATTTATTAAATACTTTCTATATACCAGGCACTATTGTTGCACTGGACTAAAAAATGAAGTTTCTGACATAAAATTGTTTCTGATCCAGTAGAGGATAAGTATGATAATAACTAGCATTTTATTTTGTGTTGAGTATGAATCAGACAGTAGGCAAAACCCCTCACATATGAGATTTTATTTCTTCTCCTTTTGGAAGGACTTGAGGCTTAGCCAGTAGAGGTAACCTGCCTACTGACAACCAGGCAGCAAGAATCAGAGGTGAGATATTCATTCATTCATTCATTCATTCATTCATGTCTGTTTCCAGGGCCCATGGTGTCAACCGTTGAGCTTTAGGAGCAATACGATGTGAATGACTATATTATAGGGTAGATATAGCACTACCAGATAAAGCACTACCAGAGTTTCAAACGATGTGGTACAGGATTCAATGCAGGAAGACAGTTTGGTTGGAAGACTCAGAAAAGGGTTTATGGAAGAGTTAACTTTTAAGATGATCTTGAAGAAGGGACAAATAAAGATGGTGAGTGGAAAAGAAAACTCAAGACAGAGAGAACAGCATAGGCAAAGAGAATAGAGGCAATAAACGACCTAGTTGTGTTCTGGGCATCTAACATTTGAAGCATTATGTTTATAAGGAGTATGGTGGAAAGTGAAACTGGAAAATTCAATTTGTAGCTATGATAAATAATTTCTATTTAATTCAGTGGACAGTGGGGGAGCTAGCTGTTGGAGGTCTATGAGCAGGAGGGTGATACACACAGCTGTGGTTTTCCTCCAGAGGGTAAGAAAACACCTCCTCCTCAAATTAGTTTAAATATCAAGAGCAATGATCACACATGCATCAAGAGAGTATGAAGAGGTTTATTACTCCCACAATGGGGTTTTCTGGGAGAGCAGGGCTTGGCTTTCTTTTCATAGTGATTAGAGGGTGGAGCCAGAGTGAGGGTTTTGGGTCTCTGTGGTTTTAACTACCCAGCAAATGCTAAGGGATGAAACTCATGAGTATTTTGATGGGCCTGCCCAGATGTGGTGCGAAGAGTGGGAAGGGAGGTATGGGACTTGAAAGTTGTCAGTATTCAGACTTCACAAACGGAGTCTGATTCATTATAATTCACCACTGATGTTTGATGGATGGCTGAAATGTGCTATGTCTTATTTAATTGATTTTGAACTCATTTAAGTAAGCCATTATGCTCCCTATGAGGCTTAAAGCATGTGGCCATTAAGGTTTATTGAAGTTTCATTGGATATCTCAGTCAGGAGTCTTTGGTGTGTACTTTGAGAAATACATGCCTTGGTGGAAGAACATCAATAATGTCCGGCACTCCGGAAGGGATAAGATGATGTCTTTTATTTTGGCTTCAGTATGGACAGACGTGCGTGACCTTGATTTTTATTTTGGGTACCTGAAGCAAGAAAAATTCCCATAGTTTTTTTTAGCCCGAAAGAGGTAAGCTTGGATAAGGAGTTGTTGCCATTGGTCTGACTAAGTGGCCAGATAATTGATAATGTCCCAAGAATCTGCAAAAACAGGCACAATGGACCAATTTTTGGCCAAGCATCTTCAATGGCTAAGATGACTGCATAAAGTTAGGCCAGTTGTTCTAACCCTTGAGTCTTGTCCTTAATCAAGGTTATCCTGCTTGGAGATAGCATTAGCTAGCTAGAGGGCTCCATCACATGTTATGGTGATCTTACCATAGGTAAGTAAATGAAATCCCTTTTTTGATTACACAGTTCATCCTGACTTTCAGTCAAACACACATACTTTCTCCAGGTGGCCAGTGGGTCTGGGAGAGGAGTAGCTTTCTGTAGCACCATTACATCTGGCGAAAGACTAAGGTCTGGGGAAGCCAATTTTTCCTACAGAAGTCTAAGGTTTGGCTCTATCTTGTAAGTACCATTTCCATTTTAATAAGGAGACCTCTGTGACTGTGCCCAGTCTTCTGGGTGCTGCCTCAGTGATCCAAGGCATAAGGGGCAGCTAGGTGTGGAGAGTCGTGGACTGAGGGCCTTTGTTTCCCGAAAAGCCCAACATGCAGCCACCAGTTGATGTTCAAATGGCATGTAGCCAGGAGATAAGGAGGGCAGCTTCTTATCAGAGAAGCTCATGGGCAACTTACTGTCATCATAGTTAGGCCAGAGACTCTAGGAGGCTTGAGAGGAGGTTGCTAAAGCCTATAAGTGATGGCATGTACAGTCTATGTACTGTTATGTAAATTATTTTAGTATAGTTTGGATTTATAATTGGGTCAAATTGCCAAACACTATTTCAGTTTCTGATTCCTATCCCTGTATCTGTCTGCTCTACCTCCCCTTGGTGATTACTGGATGTACTTTGTGGGGGAGGGGGTTCTTTTTACTCTGCTCATATTTATAAGTTTCTTCTTCTAGAGAGTCCCCACTCAGTATAATCAGGATCAGAAACCTCTCCTATGGTGATTGTTGCTTTCTAGCATTTAAGGAGTCTGGGCTAAAGTCAGTTTTGAAAAAAACTCTTTGGCGTACTGATAAATCTCTTCACTCAGTAGAACCTAGAGCAATTGTCAGTCCATTTTCCAATTATCCAATAAGGTAATGTCATCCTCTGTTCCTTTAGGAGGCTGCTCTTTGTAATGTTCTGTGCTATATGAAAGTGCCATATATATTTTTCTTTATAGCCCTAATGATCAGGATCTTTTTTGGTGACAGAATCACTGATGGCAGTAGAACCAGAGACATTTTGGGCAAAGGGCCCTAGTGAACCATCTGCTTTTAGGAACATGGAGTCTGGCATGCCTCACAGTAAAGACTCTTCCTCATACAAGTGGCCACGTGATGGGCTTATATACTGCACAGAGTATCAGTCTTTCCCCTGAACACTCTAGAGTAGGGTCTATACAACCAATGGTCACAGGGTAAAAGGTGTCCCCCTAAGCCTAGTGTAGGTCATAGCTTATGCTGGGAGACAAACTGATAGGTCTAGGCCAAGACACATGACCTAGAACCACTTTAAGGAGACCTGTGACACCACCTCCCTCCCCAATCTCATAATCCTGTACCTAAACTCTAATCATTGAAACTTCCAATTTAGGTTATATCTGTGAACAGAAACTCCAGGACCCAGGAGAGCTCCACTCAAAGCACAAACTTGACAACAGGCAACAGCGTGGTTCCCAGCGCTCCCCAGCTTGGCTCAGAGTCAGTGAGCAAGCCAAGAGCAAGAGAAGGGAGACTCCCTTCAGAGGTGGTCATGTGGTCATCAACTATACAACATTGCTTGCTGCTCCAGTTGTTTTTGGTTGCCCCGTGGAGGCTGGGATCAACCTCCCCACCCTCATTTGGTTTGGATTTTACTGATGACACCAGCACACACACCCAAGAGAGTATGGAAAGGTTTATTACTTAGATAATGGGGCTTTCTGGAGAGAGCAGATACCTAAACTGATCTAGAATGGCTTAGGCAGAGGTTATCTCTGATTTTTATTGTAGTTAGGGAGTGGGGCCAGGGTGAGTGTTCCCAAAGTTTGTTTGGTTTGAACTCCCTCCCTCCTCAAGGGAAGGAGTGCTGGGGCCTTCCTATTGGTTTACCCAGATATGGGGCAAGAAAGGAAGAGTGAGACATGAGGCTCGAAAGTATCGGAGGTCAAATATTAAAAAAAATGGAGTCAGACTCTTTACTACCCTCTACCTTTTGGCTCTAGGAAGAATTCTCTCTGACAGTGATGAGGGGAGAGACAGGAGAGAAGTGACAATTTCAGTAGTTATGTAAGAGGGTTCTTTATATTGGTTTTTCACTCAAATTTTAAAAATATTAAAAGCTTCCCTGGTCAAGTCTAAAGATGCTGCCACTATTTAACAGGTCAGTTCTCAGGGCCAGTTGTTCTGACCTCTGAAGGAATGAATGTAGTAGTAACACTCAGAGCATTCCGTACTCCAACCTTGCTTTTTCTCTTCCACCCTTTGATAGATGTTCTAATGAGAATGAATTCACTGGAGAGATTGCTAGAACAAATCTGCAATCTTAATAATTTAATGGTGGCGAATCAAATTAAACTTTGGGTGGTGCTATGCTTTTTTTTCTTTTCTTTTCTTTTCTTTTTTTTTTTTTCAGAGAGAGAGCTCATTCTAGTGGTGAGGGGAGGGGCAGAGAGAGAGGGAGAACAGACTCCTGGCTGAGCAGAAAGCGGGAAATTAAGCTGGATTGCAGGACCCAAGCCAACGACAGATGCTTAACTGACTGAGCCACCCAGGCATCCTGTATGTTCTGATGGTCTTTAGAGTAAAATGGTCACATATAGGTAGTGTAGTTTTAAATTAGTTTATACTACATACCACAGAGACATTTTGTATTACTTAGAGAAATGATTCTTATTTAACAAGTAACATATTTCATAATTTAGTATTTCAAATTAATATTCTCCAGGCACCCTTCTAAGTATGATATTAATATTAAATAATCTTGTCCTTTTAATAGGACATAATGGGGCAATGTGGTATAGATGAGGATAGTGAGTCAACACTAGGTGTTAAAAAATCTGCTAAGTTCACACAGCTAGTAAATGATACAACTGGGATTTGAACCCTATGTCTTAAAATCTGGCTCAGAGACCACATCTTAACCACTGTGCTATATTGTTTTTCACAAGTACACAATAATCACAATACTCTATATTCTGAGAGAAATTAAGACTATAACAGATATCTCTCCTTAATAAGTATAGTATATGGGGTTATGGGGTAAGTGATCTAACAAATTTAACTTCGATTTCAAAGTCTTAGTTTTTTATTTATTTCTTTTTTAAGGTTTTATTTATTTAGTTGATAGAGAGATAGCAAGAGGGAGAGAGCACAAGCAGGGGGAGTGGCAGGCAGAGGGGGAGGGAGAAACAGACTCCCTGCTGAGCAGGGAGCCCAAAAGACAGTGGGGCTTGATCCCGGGACCCTGGGATCATGACGTGAGCCAAAGGCAGACACTTAACCAGCTGAGCCACCCATTTACCCCTAATTTTATATTTTTTGATATTAAACTATAAACAAAAATCATTACATTTCAATATATGTGAAGAAATGGTAATAATATAATAAAAGACCCCAAATAAGATACTGTGTATGGGGGCACCTGAGTGGCTCAGTGGGTTAAGCCTCTCCTTCAGCTCAGGTCATGGTCTCAGGGTCCTGGGATCAAGCCCCACATCGGGCTCTCCACTCAGTGGGGAGCCTTCTTCCCCCTCTCTCTCTACTTGTGATCTCTCTGTCAAATAAAAAGAAAAAAAAAAAGAGCACCATGATCATTCCATTTGCAAATCTAAAATAAAAAATAATAATCACAGTAGTTTATAAAAGAAGAACTTTTGGAAAAAAGAGTAGTGTCCCTATTTTACTTTTCCTATCTAAATGGGTTCACAGATTTCCTTCATGACTTTATATGAACAGTTTTATACTATTGGCTGCATCTACTTTTGGGCAATGCTTTCCACAAAGTGAACTTTAGTTTTGGACAATTTTGAACACTGGTATAAGAAAACCAATGTGGATAAATCAGACAGTCAAGCCTTTTTTTGAATGTTTTGACCTTAGTTATCTGATCTGAGGCCTGCATTTCCATTTGAATCAGATGGTTGTGAAATTCTCCCTTTTAGAGTTTAGAATACTTTGTCATGTCTTTTCAACTTAATCTTGGCTGGACAATTGCCCTCTGGGTGGAGAAGCTGAGAAGGAGGATTCCTGCCCTTCTGTGTGTCTGCCAGGATGTTAATCCTAGTGTCTTTAGAGAGTCCTGACTTTAGGGACTCCTCTGTTACCTTTGTAAACTGTCCTTGATGTGGACTGCCATAGGATATTTTTCAAATAACTTGTATCTTTATGTACAGAACAGGCTTATTTTTTTAACTGACTTCACTGGTCATATCAGCAAAATCACCACTCAGTCCAAAGTTTTTCAATGAACTTGACTCTTAGGATAAAATACAAAATGCATTTTTAGATTGATTTGACTTTTCTTCCCCTACACGTGACTGTTTTGCTTGTGCAGATTGCCATGTTAGTCTGAGGATCTCTGGTAAAAGATGAAACAATATAAATAAAACCAAAGAACCGTTAAGTTAGATTTTTCCATGTATCTCATCTACCCCTTGGTTGAAGGTTAGTTGCTTTTGCATTGGGAAGGCCCGACTTAATTCTTTCAGTTCTGAGGTACAAAAAAAATGGCATTTTACTAAACACAGTCAGCAATGTTGATGTTTAGGATCTTTGACAAATTGTTACTTTATTTTTGCTTGAGTAACTAGACACTCCACCAGCTCTTCATCAACAGAAGTGAGTGCAGTGTATGGTACTTGACTAGATGGAACTAGTTTTGGCCAATCTTCAAGTTGAGTTGAGTTCCAAGCTGGACTGAGGCTGGACTCAAGAGGACTTTCCTACTGGCAATGGCTTCTCAACTCCCTAGCCAGCTCCAAAGATTCTGGCAAATAAGATAGCCTCTAGGAGAGAATGAATGCATTAATTGGGATTAGGTTCATCTGTAAGTGGAAGAAAATTCAGTAGAGGTAAATTTATTCCTCTTAAAAGTTTAAATATTTAAAGTTCAGAAGTGCTATGTCAGCCTTTCTCTATGAAATCCTTAGCAACTCAGGATGCTTCTAGTTCATTAGTCCTCCATCCCTAGTAGGCAGCCCTAAACCATTTGGTCTGAGTTGGTTTGAGTCTGGGACCCCATTAGGATGAGCTTTTGGGAGCCTCACTTCGCCCAGTAGCAAGCAGACCTGTCTTCTTTAGAAAATAGAACATTTTCTGGGAACTTTTTCTTTCTTCCCCCCCCTTTTTTTTTTTGGTAAATAGAGAGGATAATATCAACCCCTCTATATTTTTAACTTTGTTTCTGACTCTTGCCCATGTGGTTTGCTTATCAAAAATCAGAGTATATATTAATTGCCAATATGGTGAGAGCCCTAAGTTTAATTTGGGGTTCTTTATTTCTCCCTCATTAGCTAAAGTGAATCATCTGTGGTTCAAATTAGTGGGGTTTTCAGTTCAGGATAAGACTTCCTGAAGGTCAAAGACTCTGCTAGAGGATATGAAGAATAAAAGATGAGGAAGATAGAGTCTATGTGTTCATAGTTAAAATTAGACAAGCACACAGATCATTATGATACAGAGAAAAATGTGAATATGAAAGATACAGTATTTTGCAAAACCAAAGGAGAGATTACTTTTACTGGATGACTTGGAGAAGGCTTAACGGAGTCACTGTCATTGGGCTTTGGAGGCCTAGAAGCAACTGCTGTTGCTTATGTAATAGCCATCCTGTCCCTCGTTCCTCTCTCTGGATGGTACAGTCCTCCTCCCATGTTGGCGCCTGGAAATGCTAGATGCTAACATTTCCCACCTTCTTGAAACTAAAGAATGGGCATACTGGAAAGGGCATGCTGGAAAGGATTTTCCTTTCCCTTGAAAAAGGATAGATGAGAGGAACTCCCCTTCCTATTCCTTTTGGCATAGATATGTGAGGATGTGATGCCTGGAGCAGTGGCAGCTATCTTGTGACAATAAGGAAATAAGCCTGAAGACAACAGCCAACATGAAGATAGTGAAATAGAATGATACAAAAGCATGAGGCTCTATCTCAGAACTTGTTGCTATGTAAGATAATAAATGTCTGTATTGTTTAAGGCACAGTTAGTTGGGTATTCTGTTACAGGAAGCTATAAGCCTCCTAACTGACAAAATAGGATTTTCCTTATAGGTTGGGGTTATAGTGGGGGTCTGGGGGTGAAGTAGTGTTGGAGAGAGAATATGCCAATCAAGAGAAATTGTGAATATAAATATGGAATGAAATAAATAAATAAATACATATAATTTATATAATATATATAAATAAATAATGAATAAATAAATAAATAAATATGAAAAACTCAGATTATATAGGGAACTAGCAAATGGTTTTGTTTGTTTGGAGCCAAGAGAAAAGACAATGGCAAATGGTGGGAGGTACCTGGTAAGACTGTTTGGGACAAGATCATGGAAGACTTTGTAGCTGAATTTGAGTTTAGAACTTATTCAGTAAGAAATATTGACAGTTGAAGTTTTTGAGCAGGGGGAACTATAATCAAAACTACTCTTTCAGGGCACTTGGGTGGCTCAGTCAGTTAAGCGTCTGCCTTTGGCTCAGGTCTTGATCTCAGGGTCCTGGAATCAAACCCTATATTGGGCTCCCTGATCAGCGGGGAGTCTACTTTTCCCTCTCCCTCTGTCCCTGACTTGTGTTTGCTCACTCTCTCTTGTACAAGCAAATAAGTAAAATCTTTTAAAAAACAAAACAAAACAAAAACTATGCTTTCTTCTTTGAAGAGTATGTATACTTTCTTATATATATTTGAAAGTATATAAATACATACTTTCTTGTGGTTACACTTCTCTTCTTTTGAATTTTCTCCACCCTGTCATCAAGAATATATAATTTACATCCTGGGATCAAGCCCCGCATCGGGCTCTCTGCTCAGCAGGGAGCGTGCTTCCCCCTCTCTCTCTGCCTGCCTCTCTGCCTACTTGTGATCTCTCTCTGTCAAATGAATAAATAAAATCTTAAGATTTTATTTATTCATTTGACAGAGAGAGATCACAAGTAGGCAGAGAGGCAGGCAGAGAGAGAGGGGGAAGCACGCTCCCTGCTGAGCAGAGAGCCCGATGCGGGGCTCGATCCCAGGATTCTGAGATCATGACCTGAGCCGAAGGCAGCGGCTTAACCCACTGAGCCACCCAGGCGCCCAAATAAAATCTTTAAAAAAAAAAAAAGAATATGTAATTTACAGGAGGAAAGTCAGAAAGAAGGGACAGACTATTACACATTTTATACCATTGCTGGTTAAACTGTACATAACTGCTTCATCGGTTTAAGTACACAAGGCAGTTTCCCTTTGATTAAATGACTCTCATTTAAGCATCTCTAGATTTAAAAGATTTGATATTATGGACAGTTTGAAGATGAGAAGAACCCTATTCAGAAATGCACATTCTATTCTAATATGCAATTATTTTTCAGTTTTACCCAGAGATTAAGAAATTTTCTGTTCTTTTTAAAATAAAGTTTTTTTTTAATTACAAAATAATAAATTCTTTATCATTAAATATTTGGGAAATTCAAAAAATTGGGAGCAAGAAATGAATCAATAAATCTTCAGACCACTGATGTTCTTTAAGGTTTTTTTTTTCCCTGTGGGGCACCTGGGTGACTCAATAGTTTAAGCCTCTACCTTCGGCTGGGGTCATGATCTCAGGGTCCTGGGATCGAGCCCCGCATCGGGCTCTCTGCTCAGCAGGGAGCGTGCTTCCTCCTCTCTCTCTCTCTGCCTGCCTCTCTGCCTATTTGTGATCTCTCTCTCTATCAAAAAAATAAATAAAATCTTTTAAAAAAAGGTTTTTTTCCCTGAAACTTATTTTTAAAGGCTTGAAGATGATGCATTATATATTTAAATTTAGGTTGAAAATGTGTAACTGGCACATATAAGTGAACCAAGTAACCAAATAATTTGATACTAATTTGATAGTAAAACGCTATATTACAACTTTCAATTACCACTTAAATAATGTGTTCTTCAGGATACAGGCATATTATTCATTAGGAGTTTTAGTTTATTTTAGAATAAACTAAAGGCGGATTATGTCAGAATAGACAGAGCAGTTTTTCTTTCTCTGTAAAAATGAGCAAACCCTGAAATTTGTTGTAGACTACCATAAAGACAATTGTAATCCAGTAGAGGTTACTCTTGTTCTGAACAAAGCTTTTTGCAGTTTTACAGCATAATTCTGTTATCATGAATTCTGAAAATACTGCATACAAGGCACAAAGTGTTTGCTAAATGAGAGCAAAATAATAAACTTTGCCCATTTAAAAAATATTGTATCAGACAAAACTAGCTGTTGCTGTTATATCTGTCATGAAGAAATTTTCTTTTATTCCATAACTTGTGATTTGTTTATTATATGTTGTTTGGGACTATTAGGATGAACTTCCAACTGTATGGAGGGATTTCTAGGAAAAAAAATAAGAGTAGCATTAAAAGTCTGTTATAGCCATTATATTTGGACTGATCTAAAGATTAAAAGTTTAAAATTTGGAATTTTAAAAAATAGGTTTGGTTTAGTTCTGAGAATTAAAAAACCCATCTTTCCTTTGTAAGAAATATGTGTAGCTGTGTTTTAGATAAGTGCTTCCCAAAATGCAGTATGTACATAATTTACCTAGAGTGCTTTTTATTATTTTTTTATTTTTATTTCTAAATTTTAAAATTTTTTTTTATTAACATATAATGTATTACTAGCCCCAGGGGTACGGGTCTGTGAATCGCCAGGTTTACATACTTCACAGCATAGAGTGCTTTTTAAAAAACGATTTCTGATTCAGAAACTCTGGGCTAGAGCCTGAGATTCTACATTTTTAACTGTCTCAATGCAGATGCCATACTGGTCCACTGATTACATTTTGAATAACAAGGTTTTAGAGGGACAAAAAAAAAGAATTGTTTATGTTATCAAACCAAAAAATATATTCTGAAAACTGACAGATCAATTTAATCACGTGTAAACTGGTCATGAAAAGCTGTGATCAAGAAAGGCAATCATCCAATAGTAAACTATTCACAACCATAAAAATGTAGGAGACTTTAACTCATTACATTTTCTAAAATATTTTTCACATGTGCGCTTAGTAACTGCGTAGCCCTGCCTTTCTTACATAACAAGTTTAAACTAGAGTCTAAGCTGTAGACATAAAACATCAAATACATGTTCATATTTTGGATTTGTGTTTGGGAAGAAACTTGGAATGAGTCCTTTCCAAGTCTTTGAACATATTTAAATTGAGTCATTTTCATTAATTACTCTTAACAAGTAATGAATGCTTTGTTGGGTGTTTCACACAAGCTCATGTCTTAAATCCTGGCTTATGTTTGATACCATTTTATAGACATTCAGGCTAGTTACTGGCCTTTCACAAGCAGTCCTGAAGCAGGAAAGAGAGAAATTTTAAGCCAAACTATTTCTGTAATAACAGATGAGATATTCATTACATAGAGTTTGTGGGGCTGGAGGGGTTTGTTGTTGTTTGTTTTTAACATTGAACTCTGGGCATTTAACAGAAAACTTCTATTTCTGCAAAGCAGATATTTTTTTCCCACCCCTTGAGTAAAATCATCATCTACAAGTAAAGGTTACGGGAAGTAAATATTTATCTCAGTAGATACACACAGAGCATTTTAACAATTAGGAGCTGACGACTCTGCCCCACTGTGTTGGATCCAGATAGATGGCCCAGGGTCCCCAGGCGTGGGTGCAGGGCTTATCCTGAAGGACTCCTTCTCCTAATGTGCAGGCAACTGCTCAGGAGGGAGAGCCAGATGCAAAATAGGGGTAGTTTTTTTGTTTTGTTTTGTTTTGTTTTGTTTTGAAGAACTGGCAATTTTCTTTGCCTTACCTGTGCATGTCAGCAAACTAGTCATTAAATATATTGCTGTCAAAGTTAATTTGTCCTATTTGATGTTCTTTAAAGATCAAGTCTGAGGTCAGGGACAAGCACCACAAATCTTCACTGGAAGTAATACCTTTATTATAAGCTACAAGAATGCCAGACTTCTGAGAAGTTGCTTCCTAGCCTAAAGAGATTTTTGTTTCACTTGAAATTCTCAAATTTTCACTGTTCCCTCATTAGCATGCAGATCTCAGTTTCTAGGGTAGATGAATTCCCTAATTACAAAATAAATATAATTAGAAATAAATTTCCAGGGGTGCCTGGATGAGTTAGTTTGTTGTGCACTGGACCCTTGATTTCTGCTTGGATCATGACTCCCAGTTGTGGGATCCAGCAACCTCTGCAGTCCCCAGGGTTCTACCCAAGATTCTCACTTTCTCTCTCTCTCTGCCCCATCTCCCATGTGCTCTTGCTCTTTCAAAATCAATCAATTAAAAAAAAAAAAAAAAGAAGAAGAAGAAGAAGAAGAAGAAAGGAACTTCCAAAAAAGAACCAACAGAGAGACAGTTAAGGCATATAACTCACAGATATTGTGGTCTAAGATAATTCACTATCAGAAACACAATGGGCCGCTCATTAGGAACAGCACACTTCATACAACTTGAGTACCCAGCAATTTTAACCCCAGCGCTTTGTCTCCTTTTTTGCACCCTTCGCGCCATATCAGACTGATTTAATTTCAGTTGAACGTTTAATGAGTGTCCACTCTGTGCCAGGTATATCCAAAAAGCACCTCACTGAAACTTTTGTCTTGGCCTCGGCTCTAGAATATAGCCCTCCTCTCACCTTCCCCTTTCTATTCTGTGGCTTTGTGTCAAGGGAATCCAGGACAGGCCTGGGGTGACCAGTGCCACCAGTGAAAGGATGGTCTCAGCTGGAGCCCTTCCTCAGCGACAACCATTAGCCTGTTGGCCCGGGCTACACTTCATTCATCACAAGGATTCTCGGCATGCCAGAGGGTAAGGGATGCATGCTCAATTCCACCCATGCAGCAGGCCAAGATGAAGAACGCCTAGGGTAATGTGTTTTATTTTTTGAAAATAGTTTCCTTTATAAAATCGCCTCAGGATAGAAATGCAAAACTTACAGCATTAATTAAAATGTGTAAAACAGCAGGGATCATTAAGATAGCATCTTACTCCTAGAGTAAGCCAGAGGTAAAAAAAAAAAAAAAAAAATGGCAATTAGGGATGTTGAAATTGTGAGTATGTTTTGTCACAAGTTTTCACTTCTTTAATTAAGAAGATAGGAGGTTTTGCCCTAACTTTAGTTTAATATCAACTTATCTTCCAATATTTATGATGTTGATCAATAGATCATTGAGTTAAATTTGATACTGCACTGTTCTCTGTCCAGTGATTTTCTGAGTTTTCGGTGCCACTTAATAACAACCCATATTCCATGCGTTTCTGAAGCATTTACAGGTGGAATCCAATAGATGATGTATTAAACCAAAGTAAAGTCTAGGGGTTATTATAAGCCTTGTTTTGAGAAGGAATAGTGGGCAAGAGTGGCAAGAGAGGACAGGAGGACTTTCACTGATCTGAAACTAGAACAGCGACAGGCTTCAGACACTGGACTCCTTCCAGGAAAGAGGTTGGCCTTTCTTTTTCTTCTTTTCTAACACATTTGATTTAGCCACATTTTGGTGTGATGTGGTATTTGTTAAAGAAATTCCAAATAACAGTAGGGGAATCTGCTCGATGAGATATTCTTGGTGTACACTGTCTGTGTTTGTATGTGCGTGCAAGGGCCCCGTGCATGTGTGTGTGAGCCTATGTGTGTGTGTTTCCATTTCTAACTCTCCAGTGCCACACCTCCATGCAGCACTGGGATGGTGAAATTTCTTGCCTAGATAGTTAGTTCCCTCTTGTGCTTCTAGACTTTACCAACATTTCTTTCTCTTGGATGACTTTTTTTTTTTTTTTTAAATCTTGGATAACTTTTTAGGAGTCACTTCAAAAGAACTGGAACATTATAGGACTAATTCAACCCTAACAAATTAATTTTAAGTAGTATTTTTTCATGAAAGCAAACAAGAGCAAATCTTTTTACTTTCCATGGCTGTCAGTTACAGGTTGACGTAAATGGAATCACACAAATTAGCCTAATGGGAAAAAAAAAGTCTGTATCTTTAAGAACAGCTTTTCAGTTAGAACATACCAAATATACATTTTATT
Organism: Mustela nigripes; assembly: GCF_022355385.1. Lineage (NCBI taxonomy): Eukaryota > Metazoa > Chordata > Mammalia > Carnivora > Mustelidae > Mustela > Mustela nigripes. The sequence continues at coordinate 103,310,863 of NC_081561.1, forward strand.
CATTTGCCACAAAACAAAAACAAAAACAAAAATATACACACATACTAAAGTGGCAGCAGGAGACTTAATACATTTGTGCATTCCTCTCTATCCTTGATATATCATTGCTGTTAACTTATAATAAAGGGGGAAAACATCTGGCAGCCTGGAAAACAGTTCTTTCTGAAGCCTAGTTTTATGTGGAGTGAAACTTTATATGGCATTTTAAAAATTTTTGTTCTAGTGTTTTTGCAAAATAATAAAATAAATACAAATTGAATACATCAGGTTTTTGTTTTGTTTTGTTTTTTCTAGGAAGAACAATCACTGTGCATTTTTGTGTTACTACTTAGCATGGGGGAAAATTGTACCGCCTGGAGATAAAGTGTTAATAACAATGGCAAATGTCTACTTTTAGTAAAAGGAGTTCATTTACATTACACAAAAATCCTCATTTAGATGAAGCCTTTACAAAAGGTGGTTGTTTCTGAATTGAGGTTTCTTCCCCGGTGTTTAAGTAGTTCTCCATCTTGTAATCTCCTAAGACTTTTAAAAGTGATTTGAACTCACTGTGACACTTGCTTATAATATTTATCATTAAGAAAAATAGACATATTCCAGAAAAAAACAGCTGGCCTATTCTAGGATGCTCAAACGTTTAATGTAAAATATTGGCGGGAAAAATATTGGCGAAAGCCACAGCAATTTATATCACTTATAACTTAAAAATTGTCTTTTCTATGCTCAATAAACACAAATATACGTTCTTTTAAGAAATCAATATTAAAAAAAACTCATTCTTCTCTATATTTAGAGAATATGTATTTCCCTTTTTCTAAAAATTAATCTTATATATTTATAAAATAACTTATGGAAGTTGCCACAATTAAAATATTTAGTTTGATGAAAGATGTACAGGTAGTACATCAGATCAGTGAGTAGCTTATCTATTTTACTTATTCCGTAGTGATCATTCATAATAATTATGCATCTAATATGTCATTTTGCCTGAACCATCATAATATATTCCTGTGTGGAAAAGATGTAAAAAAAAATCTATTATAATTCCAAACATGAAAGAAACTTCCAAGTAATGTATGTACATTTTATCCTTGAAGGGGAAAATGGATATATGCCCAAATGTTTTGTGTGAGGCTTTCATGAATTGAATGGGAAACATTTGATCATCTCCAAAGAAAATGAGTTTTTCTTTACAAAAAAACCCAGACAATTAACAGAGCAGGAGACATAATATTTCCACATCTCCCACCTACTAGCTCATATGAACAGATTCTCCTACAACAATGGATGACAAAAGAGCATGCATTTCAGTGTGAAATTTGGAATGGGATAAGATCTCAGAAATTGCATGTTGATTTCAACTACTGCAGCATTCCATTTATATTTTGAGATAACACATTACGCAGTATTGTAAAGTCTTGGATTGTGTGAACAGGGAACCTGAACTTGGAGAGACAGTCACAGAGTAGTGCAATTAAGAAGTTGGGCTGTATAATCAAACAGGAGGGTTCAAATCTTGGTCTTTCTAACTATCCATTTGGATGAACTTAGGTAAGGTGCATAACTTCTGCTACTCCTAATTTTCCCATTTATAAAGTAGATTTTATAGTAGTACTTCCCTCAAAGTGTCACAACAGTCAAGTGAAATAGTTCATGTAAAATGCTTGACTATATAAAGTGGTCAATAAATATATGTTGTTATATGAATTTCTTCCTCTGCTGACCTGATAAGCTCAGTTATGGTTTAGATCATATACTTACATTTCACCTATTTGGAAAATTGTGCAATTTTTCTCAGTTGTAATAATTTAAAATTTTTAAAGAGCATTAATACCTTTATGTAATACATTCAGCATACCATATAAAAATGGTATACTCATGCTCAGTTTAACTTACTCCTATCTAGTGTGATAAGGAATAGAACTATATCATGATCCTCATTTTCTAGTTGGGAAAACAAAACAAAGTAAAATTAAATGAAATGACGAGAGTTATAGCTTCCATAGCATAGTAGGAAGTATTTATAGTAAAATTCCAAAGATTTAGATCTTTCATTTAAACATGAGAAATCAAATTTATATCATAAAGCGGTTGTATGTAATTTTTTCTATAGGAAGCACATTTAATACAATGATTTGGAAAACTTGGTTTTCTTTTGTAGTTAATTTTTATACTAATAATAGTAGAAAAGTTTTTCATGCCCTTAATTGCATTTGAATTTACTTCTAGAGTACTGGCAGGGAAAAAAAAAAAAAAGCTTACTTTTTTGAGTGACAGAAAATTCTTTCAAAATATCATTTCAGAGGAAAAAAATCTTTTCTCATACTACTTACTGCCAAGTTAATGCTTAGCTTCTGATACACATTTCGTGTTTCTTAAAGCTTTGACACTGCTATAGTTGCCATGCATTTTCTTATACAGGCATTACACCCTTTATATTTCATATAAAATTATATTCTTTGACCATATGTATATTGCTACTTTGCTATTCACAATTTCATTATACACAATTTCTCACTTTTGATTTCACAAATCAAAGAAAACAAACGTATTTACTTGCCATTTCATTGAAATATGCCCTGCAAGACAAGTATTCTTGACATTAGTAAGTATCTGATTGAATAAAACAATCCAAAAATTGTGGCCTAATTCCCGAGTTTATTATTATTCAAAGATTGTTTACCTGATTAGCCATCCTAGATCTGCAGACCTATGACAAGAGTTTCTCTAGTTTTATTTTATCTTCATTTGCAATAGAGAGATGATGTCTGCTGGTCTTGCAAAATCATTTTTGAAGAGTTTAGTGATTTTATCGTAAGGGAATCATTAATATAGCCAACTGGATTAGTCCATTTATGCCATAGCTCTTGGTTCCCTTTATTTACATATGCCTTTTCAGACTTCCAAGGGATAGAAAAATCTCACAAGAGAAAAACTTTTACATTGTTTAAATGGTATAGAATCCAGGAAACAAGCAATATACTATTCTCGCTTCACCAAGCAGGTACTCTTTTGCCCTCTCTGGGTCCCTAGTGAACTGCAACTCATTAAACCTGGATACATTTGGACATCAGACCCCCCCTCTCTAACAAGGAAAGAGGTCACCACAAGGAGAAACACAGAACTACCAGTCAGATTCACCTCCCACCAGAAACCTACTTTAATGAGTATGTTCTTGCTTCTCAGGGCAGTCTTCCTGCTCTCACTTTGCTCTCAGCAAGAACACCTGGGATTCTCCAGCCTTGCCATGTGTGGAGAACAGCCCAAAAATAGGCCTGCTAAGACTTCCAAGACGGATTGCTAGTCTTTGTGAGTCACCTCTGAAACCTAAAGCTCTGTGCTTTGTGATTTTTGTTTGCATCATTAGGATGAGGAGTTTCAGCAAAGCTAACCACAATTACTTGTAGCTAATCTTAGCAGATAACAAAAGCAAGTGTTTTCTCTTTCAAATCCATATACATTCAAAAGACCAGTAAAACCTAAGGTTGGATGACCCTTTTACAACCACCTTTCTCAACAAAATGCTCATTAACAGAAGCTTTTCAGTATGAATATGGTATTCCACTAAACATGAGAAATTATTTTCCAACTTGATGTGATTTTGAGCACTTACCTTTATGTACAATACTAGTAAAGAATAATTAGATTGGGATCGTAAGCATACAGATGTCAGAGACTCTTCATACTAGGGAAACAGGTCAGGCTCTGGAAGGACCGATGGGCCAGTTTGACATTCTCATGAGACTAGAGCATAAACTGAATTGAGATTTACAGAATACATAGAACAAGAGTTATCATGCTGAGGCTATGCTTTATTAGAGTGAAGTCCAGTACCCATAGCCCATGTCCTTCCTCATGTCTTTTTATTACAGATATATGTTAGTGTTGGGAGGGCTGTCTTTTGGTATATATCTCTATAAGCAAAGTGGGTGGTTAGTGCCTTGAAACAACCTAGAAACAGAAGGATGAGGTAGTACAATGGCCTCATAAATAGGGACTCAATGATCATTAGAATCTTGTTGCCTCCTATTTAAAAGAGAACCTTATATATTGTTATGTAAATTTATGCCTCAGACTGATTCAAAGGTCACACCATGCTAAAATATTTGGGTATATATTGTATTTTGGCAGGTAAGAAAAAAGGAAGAGCGATAGAAAGAAAGAGGATGGAAAGTATAGAGTAAGAAAGGAAGGGCAGAGAAAGGAAAAGTGGAAATAGTGGTATTGGTACCACAGACTGTCTGTTCCAGATCCAAGACAACACACAAAAACTCATGTCTGAATAAATTCAGCCACCCCTCTCAATCATTTATGGCATAGGGAGAAAGGGAATAACATTAAAGAAAACAAAGAAAAAATTAAAAAGCTAATTTCAGCTGGTAGTTTCGATTGGCCCTAAGAATCTAGGCACATTTTTTAAAGCTTAAAGTGTTTATGTCAGGTTCATGGAATTATAATTTTTAATGTCTCACATTCATGTCAAGATGATAAATGTTGACCTATATTTCCAAAACCCCAATTAGCCAATGTTTTCAAATCACTTTAGCAATATTAGCCCTCACAAACTTTAAGAGTATGAGGACTGTTAACACTCTTAGTTTGTATAAAGGGGAAAGTTGAAACAAAAAGTGAAATCATTGCCCAAGATCATATCGTGTTTGTTGGGGCTGAGTTAAAATACAGATCACCTTGATTCTGCTCACATACATTATCTTATATCTATCTTACTTTCTACCAAAAATTATTAATTCCCAGACTGGGTAATGCTGTAATTTCAGAAATTTCTAAAAGAGTACATGCATTTTCTTAAACCAAAGGTGACTCAGAATACAAATACCTGAGTGATTGTTCAGGTCTGTAAGTTCCAGTATACTCCAAGTTTGGTCAGAAATTTAATTACCTTAAAGTTAGACTGCATAAATAATTACTGGAATATGATGTTCATTTTTTTAAAAATAAAAATATCTCATGGGCAAGTAGCATACACACCCAGAAATCAGGTTTCTGACCTCTTTTGGAAGAGAACATTTTTGTAAATTTTGAAAGGGAACAAGAACAGGTTTGGATTGGTTCTCAGTTGTCTGAGAAGACTGGCAGGAAACTGGAATTGAACCACTGGGTTGCTGGAGCTGGTCCACACTGGTTTGTGAGAACAACTGTTAAATTTTTAGGAATTTCATGAGCCAGTTTTTAATTACAGCTGTTAATAAAAATTAAATTATATAAACTTAAAAATTAAAAAATTACATTAAAAACATAGGTGATTATATTTATTACCTCCTAATTATTTTACTACATTTTATTATTTATGTCTATTGTATCTGTGTGGTGGGAAGGATATAAATGGCATGTTTCTATGCTTATCTTTCTAACTTCACTTTCAGTAACTTCCTGTTGGTAACCTGAAGTAGACAATGGTGAGAGTATTGCCATAAGGGAAATTGTCAAGCAGCAGGGCTAATTATTTATTGTTGTGTTGATTGTCTAGAACAGGGTTCAGAAAACTAGGGCTCTCCCATCATCCCACCTTTATGAATAAAGTTTTATTGGAACACAGCCATGCCCATTCACTTATGTATTACTGATGTCTATTTTCAAACTGCAATGGGAGAGTTGAATAGTTTTGAAAGAGACAGTATGGTCCACAAAGCCAAAAATATTTACCATCTGGCCCATTATAGAAAAAGTTGGTCTATCCTTTCTTAAATCTAGATTTAAGAAAGTAATGAGACAAATGTGAATGCAAGCTAAATTTAAAAACTTTTTTTTTTTTTTTTTTTTTTTTTTTTTTTTTAATGGGAGAAGGAGCCAATGCAATGACTAGTCTTTACTGGACAGAAGAAACTTCACAGCACATTTTGAGTAAGTTAGTACAAAGGCTCAGTGGGTCAGCTAGTGTAGCACCATCTTGCTCCACTTGCTCCCTAGTGGGTTCCACAGCTAGGGCCTCACAGTCAGAACCAGATGACCGCACTATTGTTCTCTTCACAGATACAGCCCACTATTCATTTGTTGGTGACAGAAGGGACCCTAATTTATTAGGGTCTTCCCTGGTGCCTGAAGCTGCCTTTGGGGTGAGCATATTGTATGGATCTAGACCCTTCCACGCAGCCATCATGACCTCCTTCTCTAGCTCAATTTCCTGCTTGCTATCGGTATGAACACCATCTCCAAATGCCATGCAGCACACCTTGGCGACTCCATTGTGCATACTGTTGGTAGCTGTTCCATTGTAACCAACTGGGAGAACTGAAGAAATATTCTTCCAATATTGGAAAACTATTATCTGATTCAGCAAAGTAATCACTCAAGTTTATAAGTGAGTGAATTTCAACAGAAGTATGCTGAACCTAAAAGAGATTTTAGTTTAATTCCTATAACCTGCATTGGTGTGTAAAGTAGTTAATAATAGTTCATACAGTAGACTTAATGACAGCAATTTCCACAGGTAAAGAGTCAGTAGATAACTTCTTACCTATTAGAATGGCTACTATCAAAAAACCAGGAAATAAGGTTTGGCAAGGATGGGGAGAAGTTGAAACTCTCTTGCACTGTGGTGGGAATGTAAAATGGTATAGCCAACTATACAAAGCAATATGGCAGTTCTTCAAAAAAATTCAAACTAACATATGATCTAGCCAGTCCATTTATGGGTACATATACAAAAGAATTATAAGCAGGATTGTAAAGAGATGATTTGTACACCCACGTTCATAGCAGCACTATTCACAATAGCCATGAGGTAGAAGCAACTCAAATACATCAGTAAATGAATGGATTAATAGAATTGTTTTGTATTTACAATGGAATATTATTTAGCCTTAAAAAGGAAGGAAGTCTTTTCACATGCTATAGCATTGATGAATTTTGAGTACATTATGCTAAGTGAAATAAGCCAATCACAAAAGACAAATACTATATGATTTCACTTTTATGAAATATCTGGATAGTCAAACTTATAGAAACAGAACGTTGAATGGTGGTTGCCAGGAGCCTGGGAGAAGGAGGAATGGAGAGTTACTTTTTAATGTGTGTAGAGTTTTAGCTGTGCAAGATGAAATAATTCTAAGATTGGTTGCACAGCAATCTGAATATGCTTAATACTCTTGAACTATACACTTAAAAATGATAAAGATGGTAATTTTATGTGTTTTACCACAATTTAAAAAAAAGACTTAGTGGATTGAGATACAATCCCATTAGTCAAATCCTGGTTAAATTGCAACCATAGTTTGACTATGGATATAATTCAGCAAAAATCATCTAAAAGTATTTGGTGAAAATCAGTACCTCATATGGAATTTATAATAATGAGTATTGCATATTTTATCATCATTTTTAAACTGTCTCACTTTTTTTTTTCCCAAGAGAGAGAAAGAGAGAATATGCACACAAGCTGGGGGCAGTTGGCAAGATGGACAGAGGTAGAGGGAAAATCCTGAGCAGGATCCACACCCACTGTGGACCCCAACACCCTGCTGGATCCCATGACACTGAGATCATGATCTAAGCAGAAATCGAGTTAGATGCCAAACTGACTGAGCCACCCAGGTGCCCCAGCATATTCTTTATGTGAGTAACATGTAGAATTAAATTAAATACAAATATATACACATATTTTTCTATCCAAAGAACATTTATCACTGTTAGGACAGAGGTTTCGGCCAGGAATTGAGGTCCACTCTGGTGGAATGACACTGGCCTGGCTTCAGATATCTAAGTTCTACTTATGACTCCTCCTATAACTAGATATACAATGCTGGGCTCCTTGTTTAAGTTCTAGAGTCTCAGTTTCCTCGTCTGTTAAATAAGAAGTAGATTGGCCAATCTGACTTTCTGCTGTAAAATTCTTTGAGCATATCAGATTGTAAGATGCATGAAATCAGAGTCTGTTTCTTATCTTTGAATTTCCAAAACACTTAGCTTAGTTCTTTGCACTCTCAACTAATGTCTGCAACATTAAGTTGTATAGAATTTTTCTCAAAGTGTTGGTGAATTCCTAAAGATGATAATAGTTAATATTTCTTATATTACCATGCTCCAGTTGCTTTATCCTATTTAATCCTTTTAACACTACACAATAGGTAGTTATTAGCACCATTTATAAAAACAAAATAAATCTGATTCCTGACATCTCACAGCTAGCAAATGGCAAATGGATTAGAACTCAAGTCCATCTCATTTCACAAAATCCTCTTAACCACTATGCAACACTGCTTCTTTTCAAGAATTAAGGTCCTAAATGTGAAACCTGAAATCATAAAACTCCTAGAAGAAAACATAGGCAGTAATTTCTTTGATATCAGCTGTAGAAACACTTTTCTAGATATGTCTCCTCAGCAAAGGAAACAAAAGCAAAAAATAAATTATTCAGACTACATCAAAATAAAAAGCTTTTGCACAGTGAAGGAAGTCATCAGTAAAACAACAAGGCAAACTACTAAATGGGAGAAGATACTTGCAAGTGATATATTTTATAAAGGGCTAATATCCAAAATATATAAAGAATTTACACAACTTAACAGCAAAAAACAAACAACAACAACAAAAATCCAAACCAAATCAAAACAAATAATCTGCCTAAAAATGGGCAGAAGACTTGTATAGACATTTTTCTAAAGAAGACATACAAATAGCCAACAGGCATTTGAAAAGATGCTCAACATCACTAATCATCAAGGAAATGCAAATCTAAACCACAATGAGATACCACCTCACCCCTGTCAGAATGCCTAAAATCAAAAAGACAGGAAATAACAAGTTTTGGCAAGGATGTTGTGAAAAAGGAACCCTTATGCACTATTGGTGGGAATGGTTATTGGTGAAACCATTATGGAAAACTGTATGGAGGTTCCTCAAAAAATTAAAAATAGAATTAAAATATGATGCATAATTCCAATGCTGGGTATTTACCCAAAGAAAGTGAAGACACTTATCTGAATGAAAAACTATATGTTTATTGCAGCAATATTCACAATAGCCAAGATATGGAAACAACCCAAGTGTCCACTGATAAATTAATGGTAAAGTATGGCATATGTGTGTGTATAACATATTATTTATGACATATAATATATATTTTATATATAATATATACTTAATATATCTTAATATATATAAGTATATATAAAGTATATATTAATAGTATATATATATATAGTCTATATATACTTATATATGTAAGTATATATTAAGTTAATATACTTAAGTATATATAACTATATATATATATATATAGACTATATATACTTAAGTATACATATATAAGTATATACTTAATATATACTTACACATATAAGTATATATTATATATAGTAATATATATTATATATGAATATATAATTAATATTATAAATATATATTATATATAATATATTATATAATATTACATAGCCATAAAAAATGAGATATTGCCTTTTGTAATAACATGGATGGACCTAGAGAGTATAATGCTAAGTGAAATAAGTCAGACAGAGAAAGGCAAATACTCATATGATTTTACTCATCTATGGAAACTAAGAAATAAACTAAACAAACACAGGAGACATATACAAAAAAGCAGACTCTTCCTCGTGGTGGGTATTATGAGGGCATGTACTGCATGGAGCACTGGGTGTGCATAAACAATGAACTCTGGAACACTGAAAAGAAATTAAAAAAAAATGCAGACTCTTAAATACAGAGAACAAACTGGTGGTTACCAGAGGGAGGTGGAAGGGAAGAAGATGTATGACATGGATAAAAGATATTGAGTGCTACACTTATTGTGATGAGCACTGAGTCCTGTATAGAATTGTTGAATCATTATATTGTACACCTAAAACTAATACAACACTGTAACTTAACTACTTCTGAAAAAAAAAAAAAGAATAAAGGTCTTCCCCACAGTTCTAATCATGCGGAAGCCCTCTGTAATGCTATAAATTAAAATGACTAGCTATTCTTTACATCTATTCATTGCAACCCTAGAGGTGATATCATCTGTGTCTGTAACTTTAGTGCTTTGGTCAGGATCATGTGTAGTTTCTTTAACTTTCAGATTTCTGAGCCCCACTCCAAACCTATTCAAACAGAATCTCTGGGGTAAGGCCAAGAAGCCATGTTTTTATCTGGACCATCATGATTTGGGGGATCTGGACCACATTTGGGAAATCCCTGTTCCAGAGCAGAGACTTTCAAACAGATTATATGGTAATTTATTTTTAATTTTCTGAGGAAATTCCATATAGTTTTCCACAATGGTTATACCAATTTACTTTCCCACCAACAGTGTAAAAGGGTTCTTTTTTCTCTGCATCTTTTCCTACATTTATATTATGACCCGGTACTCACATACATGTGTTCACAAAAATGTGAACATTCTGGTTTTCTTATTTTGTACTTTTATTCAACACATGTTCAAAGCCATTTTGTGCAAGACTATTTAGCAAAATGCCATCATGGGTTCATAGTTTGTAATTTTATAAAGAATAGCCAAAAGCAACTATATTTCATAAATTATGTAAGAGCAGTTGGAGTAAAATTGAATAAAAGGAGTGAACCTACATTTCCAGTACGTAAAATATTGCTTGACATTTTTTTAAATGTTTCTTTTTCTCCTAAGATTTACTGAGGTATAACTGACAAATAAAGTTGTATATATTTAAAATGTATAACATTATGATTATATACATATATATATTTTGTGAAATAATTACCACAATCAGATGAATAAACCTATTCTTCACTTCACGTTACCCTTTTTTTATGAAACAACACTTGAGATCTTAGCAGATTTCAAGTATACAATGCAGTATTATTAATAGTCACCATACTGTACATTAGTGCCCCAGAACTTATTCATCTTACAACAAAACACTTATACCCTTTGATCAGGATGTTCCCATTTCCCCAACCCCAGCCCCTGGCAACCCCCATTCTACTGTGTTTCCAGGAATTTGACTTAAAAAAAAAAACAGATATTAGTGATATACAGTAGTTGTCTTTCTCTGTCTGGCTTATTTCAGTTAGCATAATATAATGTCCTTTAGGTTCACTTATGTTGTTGCAAGTGTAGCACTTCCTTTTTTCATGTGGCAGAACAATATTTCAGTGTGTGTGTGTGTGTATGTGTTCATTATATACCTTCATCCACCCATCCATCAATGGACATTTAGGTGTTTCCATATTTCCATATCTTGGCTATTGTGAATAATACTGCAATGAACATGACAGTGCAGATACCTCTTTGAGAAACTGATTTTGTTTCCTTTGGACATATATTCAGTAATGAGATTGCTAGAGTATAATATAGTATATATTTAATTTTTAAAGAAACCTCCATATAGTTTTCCATAATGGTTACACCAGTTTACATTCCTACAGACAGTGTACAAGGTTCCCTTTTCCTCCACATCTTTGCCAACATTTGTTATCTCTGGTCTTTTTATTAGAAAACAACCTAATAGATATGAGGTGATATTTCATTGTGGTTTTGATTTAAATATCCTTGGTGATTAGTGAAGTTGAGCATCTTTTTTATGTACCTGCTGGACATTTATGTTGTTTATTGCAAAAATATCCATTCAGATCCATTGCCCATTTTTCAATCACTGTCTTTTTGTTATTGAGTTCTAGGAGTTCCTTATGTGTTTTTTTATATTAACCCCTATCAGATATATGCTTTGCAAATATTTTTTCTACTCCACAGGTTGCCTTTGCATTTTTGTTTCTTTTGCTGTGCAGAAGCCTTTAGTTTGATGTAGTCCTGATTGTTTATTTTTACTTCATGAGTTTCTTCTTTAACTGCTCTGGCTAGGATTTCCAGTAATATGTTGAATAGAAGTGGTCCGGGTTGGCAGTATCTTCTTGTTTTCACCATTGAGTGTGATACTAGTTGTGAGTTTGTTACATATGGTCTTTACTTTGTTGAGGTAGTTCCTTTTATGTCTAATTCACTGAGAGTTTTCATTGTAAAAGGCACTGACCTTTATCAAATGCTTTTTCTGCATCTATTGAGACTTTATTCTTCATTCCGTTAATGTAGTATATCTTATGTATTGACTTCTGTATCTTGAATCATCCTTGCGTCCCAGGGATAATTCCCACTTGATCATGGTGTACAATCCTTTTAATGTGCTGTTATGTCCTATTAGCTGGTATTTTGTTGAGGATTCATGAGGAATATTGGCCTGTAATTTTCTCTCCTTGTCGTGCCTGTGTCTGGCTTTAGTATCAAAGTAATGCTGACCTTGTAAAATGACTTAGAAGTGTTCTTTTCTATCCCATTTTTAAGAAAAGTTTGAGAAGAGTTGGTGTTAATTTTTGAAATGTTTGGTAGACTTCACTGGTGAAGTCATCAAACCCTAGGGATTTTTGGTTAGGAGATTTCTGAATACAGATTTAATCCCCTACTCATTACTGATCTATTCAGATTTTCTATTTTTTTCATGATTTCATCTTGGTAGGTTGTATAGCTCCAGGAATTTAACTTTTTCTTCTAGGTTATCCAACTTGTTCTTGTTGTATTTTATGATCCTTTCTATTTCAAATAGTGGTATCAATTTTAATGTCTCCTCTTTCATTTAGAATTTTATGTATTTGATAAATACATATTATGTATTTGATTTGTATACATATATTTGTATACATATTATGTACTTGAATTGTATTTTTTTTTTTAGTCTACTTAAAGGTCTGTCAATTTTCTTCATGTTTTCGAAAACAACTCTTAGCTTCATTTACCTTCCTAATTGTTTTTCTGGTCTGTATTTTATTTATTTCTGCTTTGGTCTCTGTTATTTCTTTATTTCTGTTAAATTTAGTTTTGGTTTATTCTTCTTTCTGTAGTTTCTTGAAGTGTAAATTTACATTGCTCATTTGAGATCACATTCTTTCTTTCTTTTTTTTAATTTTTAATTTTTTTTAAATTTTTTATAAACATATACCATGTTTTGGTATGTTGTATTTCTATTTTCATTTGTTTCAAGGTATTTTTCACTTTCCCTTTTGATTTCTCCTCTAATCCATTTGTTACTCAGAACTATGTTGCTCAATTCTACATTTTCATAAACTTTTATAGGTTTCCTCCCATTACCAATTTCAAAATCCATACCACTGGTTGTTTGCAAATGTTCAGTGTGTGCTTGAAAAGTATGTATATTCAGCTGCCGTTGGGTATGTTCCATATATGTCTTTTAGGTCCATTTGTTCTAAATATAGTACAAGTCTCTTATTTCTATATTGGTTTTCTGTCTGGATGATCTATGCATTATTGAAAGTGGTGTACTGAAGCCTCCTACCATTGTTGTATTATTATCTATTTCTCCTTCAGATTTGTTAGTATTTGTTTAATATTTTACATGTTCTGATGTTGGGTATATATCTATATTTACAATTGTTATATCTTCTTGATGAATTGATTCTTTTATTATTATATAATGTCTCTGGTTACAGCTTTTTACTTAAAAAATCTATTTCGTTGTATATAAGTGTTGCTATTCCTGCTGTCTTTTGGTTTCCATTTGCATGGGATACCTTTTTTCCATCCCTTCACTTTCAGTCTGTGTGTCCTTGAAGCTGAAGTGAGCCTCTTGTAGGCAGCATATAGCTGGGCCTTCTTTTTCTCTTTTTCTTTTATCCATTCAGCCAGCCCCTCTATATCTTTTTTTTTTTAATTATATTTTTTATTAATTTTTTATTTTTTCCCTCTATATCTTTTGATTAGAGAATTTAATCCATTTACATTTAAACCAATTATTGATAGGTAAGTCCTTACTATTGCCATCTTATTGTTTTCCATCTGTTTTGTAGTTCTTTTTTCCCTCTCTTACTGTCTTCCTTTGTGAATTGAGGATTTTCCTTAATGGTATACTTCAATTCCCTTCTCTGTATCTTTTGTGTGTCTACTAGAGATGTTTGCTTTCTGATTACCATGAAATTTACATAAAATATAGAACGAGTCTCTGTTAAGCTGATAACAACTTAACGTTGTTTGCATTAAAAAACCTCTACACTTCTACTCCTCTCCTACATTTAATATTTTTGATGTCGTGATTTATATCTCTTTCTATTGTATGTCCACTAAAATTTATTCTAATTCTAGTTAGTTTTAATACTTTTGTTTTTTAACCTTCATACTAGAGTTAAGTGTTTTATATAACACATTATGGTATTAGAGTATTCAGAATTTGACTCAATCACACTTTTATAAGTGTGTATTATGTTTTAATAAATTTTCATGTTACTATTAGCATCTTTTCATTTCAGCTAAAAGAACTATTTTTAGCATCTTGTAAGGCAGGTTTAGTTTGCCTGGGAAAGTCTTTATCTCTCCATTTATAAAGGACAGTTTTGCTGAGTAAAGTATTCTTGCTTGGCATTTTTTTCCTTTCAGGATTTTGAACATATTAACCCACTCTCTACTGGCCTGCAGAATTTCTGCTGAGAGATCTATTCACAGCCTGATGGCATTTCTTTTATATGTAATATTTTTTTCTTGTTGCTTTTAAAATTGTCTCAGGCTTTTAAAAATATATTTATTTATTTATTTAAGACAGCTTATTTTTTATTTTATTTTTTTAAAGATTTTATTTATTTATTTGACAGAGATCACAAGTAGGCAGAGAGGCAGGCAGAGAGAGAGAAAGAGAGGGGGAAGCAGGCTCCCTGTCGAGCAGAGAGCCAGATTCGGGGCTCAATCCTAGGACCCTGAGATCATGACCTGAGCTGAAGGCAGAGGCCTTAACCCATTGATCCACCCAGGTGCCTCCACAGATTTTTTTTTCTGCTTGATCAAGTCTACAGATGATGCTCACCATTGCATTTTTTTGTTGCTTCATTCATTGTATTCTTCAGCTCCAGGTTCTGCTTAGTTCTGTTTTATGATTTTGATATCTCTACTAAAACTTTTTAAATAGTGTATTGTTTTTCTGTTTCCACTGAATTGTCTGTGTTTTCTCTTAGTTTGCTAAGCTTCCCTATAACGACGGTTTTGAATTTTGAAAGTTCTGAATTTTGATTAGGCAAAATGCACATCTTCATTTTTTTGTGTTCAGTTACTAGAAAATCATTGTGTTCCTTTGATACTATCATGCTTCTTAATGTTTCGGCTTTCTTGAATTTTTGAATTGCTGCCTTCACACTTGAAAAAGCAATCATATCCTCCAGTGTTTCTGATAGGCTTCAGAAGAGAAACACTTTCTGTCACTCTTGCTAGAGATTCTGAGACTTTCTTACATATTTTACATGGATATGCCTGCTCTTCACTTGTATTTCCATCTTAAATTCTTAAGATTGTATTCCTTCTCTCAATCCTGCAGAGTCAGGTTGGTTGTTGGAAAATTCCCAATATTTTCACTCACCACAAAAAAAAAAAGAACAAGAGTCAGTACCAAAAGCTAGGAATATAATCAATATGGATGTTGGTAATATGTCAGATCTAGAGTTCAGAATGATGATTCTCAAGGTTCTAGGTCGGCTCTAAAAAGTTATGGAAGATATTAGAGAAACCCTGTCGAGAGAAATAAAAGCCCTTTTCTGGAGAAATACAAGAACTAAAATCTAACCTAGTTGAAATAAAAAAAGCTATTAATGAAGTAAAATTAAAAAATGGAGGCTCTTACTGCTAGGATCAATGAGGCAGAAGAAAGAATTAGTGATATAGAAGACCAAATGACAGAGAATAAAAAAGCTGAGCAAAAGAGAGACAAACAACTACTGGACCCTGAGGGGAGAATTCGAGAGATAACTGATACCATAAGATGAAACAACATTAGAATAATTGGGATTCCAGAAAGAGAAGAAAGAGAGAGGGGAGCAGAAGGTATATTAGAATTATTGTAGAGAATTTCCCTAATATAACAAAGGGAGCAAGCATCAAAATCCAGGAGGTGCAGAGAACCCCCCTCAAAATCAATAAGAATAGGTCCACACCCCGCCATCTAATAGTAGAATTTACAAATCTTAGTGACAGAGAAAATCCTGAAAGCAGCCCGGGACAAGAAGTCTGTAACATACAATGATAAAAATATTAGATTGACAGAAGACTTATCCAAAGAGAGCTGGCAGGCCAGAAAAAACTGGCATGATATACTTAGAGCACTAAACGAGAAAAAACATGCAGCCAAGAATACTGTATCCAGCTAGGCTATCACTGAAAATAGAAGGAGAGATAAAAAGCTTCTAGGACAAACAAAAACTGAAAGAATTTGCAAACACGAAACCAGCTGTACAGGAAATATTGAAAGAGGTCCTCTAACCAAAGAGAGAGCCTAAAAGTAGTAGATCAGAAAGGAACAGAGACAATATACAGTAACAGTAACCTTACAGGCAATACAATGGCACTAAATTCATATCTCTCAATAGTTACCCTGAATGTAAATGGGATAAATGCCTCCCAATCAAAAGACAGAGGGTATCAGAATGGATTAAAAAACAAAACCCATCAATATGCTGCCTACAAGAAACTCATTTTAGACCCAAATGACACCTCTACATTTAAAGTGAGGGGGTGGAAAACAATTTACCATGCTAATGGACATCAGAAGAAAGCTGGGGTAGCAATCCTTATATCAGATCAATTAGATTTTAAGCGAAAGACTATAATAAGAGATGAGGAAAGATACTATATCATACTCAAAGGGTCTGTCCAACAAGAAGATCTAACAATTTTAAATATCTATACACCTAACACGGGAGCAGCCAACTATATAAACCAATTAATAACAAAATCAAAGAAACACATTGACAATAATACAATAACAGTAGGGGACTTTAACACTCCCCTCACTGAAATGGACAGATCATCCAAGCAAAAGATCAACAAGGAAATA
>NC_081561.1:103327773-103353183 GCF_022355385.1 Mustela nigripes
TTAAGCCAAAGACTATAATAAGAGATGAGGAAGGACACTATATCTTAAAGGGTTTGTCCAAAAAGAAGATCTAACAATTTTACATATTTATGTCCCTAACATGGAAGCAGCCAATTATATGACCCAATTAATAACAAAATCAAAGAAACACATTGACAATAATACAATAACAGTAGGGGACTTTAACACTCCCCTCACTGAAATGGACAGATCATCCAAGCAAAAGATCAACAAGGAAATAAAGGCCTTAAATGACACACTGGAACAGATGGACATCACAGATCTATTCAGAACATTCCATCCCAAAGCAACAGAATACACATTCTTCTCTAGTGCACATGGAACATTCTCCAGAATAGATCACATCCTGGATCATAAATCAGGTCTCAACTGGTATCAAAAGATTGGGATCATTCCCTGCATATTTTCAGACCACAATGCTCTGGAGCTAGAACTCAATCACAAGAGGAAATTTGGAAAGAACCCAAATACATGGAGCCTAAACAGCATCCTTCTAAAGAATGAATGGGTCAACCAGGAAATTAAAGAAGAATTGAAAACATTCATGGAAACAAATGATAATGAAAACACAATGGTTCAAAATCTGTGGGACACAGCAAAGGCAGTCCTGAGAGGAAAATATATAGTGATGCAAGCCTTTCTCAAGAAACAAGAAAAGTCTCAAATACACAATCTAACCCTACACCTAAAGGAGCTGGAGAAAAAACAACAAAGAAAGACTAAACCCAGCAGGAGAAGAGAAATCATAAAGATCAGAGCAGAAATCAATGAAATAGAAACCAAAAAAACAATAGAACAAATCAACGAAACTAGGAGCTGGTTCTTTGAAAGAATTAATAAGATCAATAACCCCCTGGCCAGACTTATCAAAAAGAAAAGAGAAAGGACCCAAATAAGTAAAATCATGAATGAAAGAGGAGAGATCACAACCAACACCAAAGAAATACAAACAATTATAAGAATATATTATGAGCAACTCTACGCCAACAAATTTGACAATCTGAAAGAAATGGATGCATTCCTAGAGACATATAAACTATCACAACGGAACCAGGAAGAAATAAAAAGCCTGAACAGACCCATAACCAGTAAGGAGATTGAAACAGTCATCAAAAATCTCCAAACAAACAAAAGCCCAGGGCCAGACGGCTTCCCAGGGGAATTCTACCAAACATTTAAAGAAGAACTAATTCCTATTCTCCTGAAACAGTTCCAAAAAATAGAAATGAAAGGAAAACTTCCAAACTCATTTTGTGAGGCCAGCATCACCTTGTCTGGTTTTGATCCCAAAACCAGACAAGGATCCCATCAAAAAAGAGAATTACAGGCCAATATCCTTGATGAACACAAATGTGAAAATTTTCACCAAAATACTAGCCAATAAGATCCAACAGTACATTAAAAGGATTATTCACCACGACCAAGTGGGTTTCATTCCAGGGCTGCAAGGTTGGTTCAACATCTGCAAATCAATCAATGTAATACAATATATTAATAAAAGAAAGAACAAGAACCATAAGATCCTCTCAGTAGATGCTGAAAAAGCATTTGACAAAGTACAGCATCCCTTCCTGATCAAAACTCTTCAAAGTGTAGGGATAGAGGGCACATACCTCAATATTATCAAAGCCATCTATGAAAAACCCACCGCAAATATCATTCTCAATGCAGAAAAACTGAGAAGTTTTCCACTAAGGTCATGAACACGGCAGGGATGTCCATTATCACCACTGCTATTCTACATAGTACTAGAAGTTCTAGCCTCAGCAATCAGACAACAAAAAGAAATTAAAGGCATCCAAATCAGCCAGGAAGAAGTCAAACTATCACTCTTTGCAGATGATATGATACTATATGTGGAAAACCCAAAAGACTCCACTCCACATCTGCTAGAACTTGTACAGGAATTCAGTCAAGTGTCAGGATATAAAATCAATGCACAGAAATCAGTTGCATTTCTTTACACCAACAACAAGACAGAAGAAAGAGAAATTAAGGAGTCAATCCCATTTACATATGCACCCCAAACCATATGATACTTAGGAATAAACCTAACCAAAGTGGCAAATAATCTGTACTCAGAAAACTATAAAGTACTCACAAAAGAAATTGAGGAAGACACAAAGAAATGGAAAAATGTTCCATGCTCATGGATTGGAAGAACAAATATTGTGAAAATGTCTTTGCTACCTAAAGCAATCTACACATTTAATGCAATCCTTATCAAAATCCCATCCATTTTTTTTTCAAAGAAATAGAACAAATAATCCTAAAATTTATATGGAACCAGAAAAGACCTCGAATAGCCAAAGGAATATTGAAAAAGAAAGCCAAAGTTGGTGGCTTCACAATTCCGGACTTCAAGCTCTATTATAAAGCAGTCATCATCAAGATAGCATGGTACTGGCACAAAAACTGACACATAGATCACTAGAACAGAATAGAGAGCCCAGAAGTAGACCCTCAACTCTATGGTCATCTAATCCTTGACAAAGCAGTAAAGAATGTCCAATGGAAAAAAGACAGCCTCTTCAACAAATGGTGTTGGGAAAATTGGACAGCCACATGCAGAAAAATGAAATCGAACCATTTCCTTAAACTACACATGAAAATAGACTCAAAATGGATGAAGGACCTCAATGTGAGAAAGGAATCCATCAAAATCCTTGAAGAGAACACAGGCAGCAACCTCTTCAACCTCAGCCACAGCATCTTCTTCCTAGGAACAACGCCAAAGGCAAGGGAAGCAAGGGCAAAAATGAACTATTGGGATTTTATCAAGATCAAAGCTTTTGCACAGCAAAGGAAATAGTTAACAAAACCAAAAGACAACTGACAGAATGGGAGAAGATATTTGCAAATGACATATCAGATAAAGGGCTTAGCAAACTCAATACCAAAGGACAAATAATACAATCAAGAAATGGGCAGGGGACATGAACAGACATTTCTGCAAAGAAGACATCCAGATGGCCAACAGACATATGAAAAAGTGCTCCACATCACTTGGCATCAGGGAAATACAAATCAAAACCACAATGAGATACCACCTCACACCAGTCAGAATGGCTAAAATTAAGAAGTCAGAAAATGACAGATGCTGGCAGAGAAAGGGGAACCCTCCTACACTGTTGGTGGGAATGCAAGCTGGTGCAACCACTCTGGAAAACAGCACAGAGGTTCCTCAAAAAGTTGAAAATAGACTACCTTATGACCCAGCCATTGCACTACTGGGTATTTACCCTAAAGATACAAACGTAGTGATCTGAAGGGGCACGTTTACCCGAATGTTTATAGCAGCAATGTCCACAATAGCCAAACTATGGAACGAACCTCGATGTCCATGAACAGATGAATGGATAAAGAAGAAGTGATATATATACAGAATGGAATACTATGCAACGATCAGAAGAAATGAAATCTTGCCATTTCTGACGACGTGGATGGAACTAGAGGGTATTATGCTTAGCAAAGTAAGTCAATCGGAGAAAGACAACTATCATATGATCTCCTTGATATGAGGAAGTGGAATTGCAACATGTGGGTTTTGAGGGGTAGGAGAAGAATAAATGGAACAAGATGGTATCAGGAGGGAGACAAACCATAAGAGACTCTTAATGTCACAAAACAAACTGAGGGGGCCAAGGGGAGGGAAATAAGGAGAGGGTGGTGGGGTTATGGACATTGGGAACGGTATGTGCTATGGTGAGTGCTGTGAAGTGTGTAAACCTGGCGATTCACAGACCTGTACCCCAGGGGCTAATAATACTTTATATGTTTATAAAAAAATAAAAAAAATTAAAAAAAAAGAAGAACTCCCAATGCTTTCAATATGATGGTGCTGAATTGTCAAGCACGTTCTCTTACAGTATCAGGTTAGTTTTCCTGCAATGTGCTCACCTGCAAAGCTTGCCATCTGCAGAGGCTCACACTTGCCACCTTTGAAGCATGTTCAGGCAGCCAGCCAAGCAGTAGGGTATGTGGGGTCAGATTTGCAGAATGTTGGGGTAAAGTGAGACTGTTCCTCTTACCCTTTTCGGTACATCCAATCTTGGATTTTTTTTTTTTTTCTCCACAGTGTGCTGGAACTTCTCTGCTGGACTTTTGGACCTCCACAATGGCCATCTGTGATAATCTTGTCTGTAGGTGATTGTTAAAATCAGTATTCTTTAAAGGAAGATAGACAAAAACTCAATTACATCATCATGTATGTAACTCCTCTGATGTTTTCTACTTGAATCTATTCCATTTTAACTTATTTTTTTCAAGATACTGGTTAATATTCATAAGCTGATACTGTGTGTCATTAATTGGTTAAAAACTAATACATTGATGTAGAAGGTTTACATTTATACTGCATATCTTCTCTTTTCCTAATTTAAAAGTTTCCATATCAGAAAAAAAGTCAGCTGTCACACTTGCATACCTAGTTAACTTGATTATTTCAGGAAAGACTGAATTCCCTCCTTTTCTTCCTTTGTCCTTAAGTAAACGGATAATCTTCTAGTGTTCTTAATAGTGTCATTTGTAAGTGCCATTGGTTTCCGTCTGTCTCACCACACATCAGTTATTCACCATGGCAGCCACAGCTCTGCATCACAGTGGTGAACCCCTTCTTTAGCTATTACTGCAGAACTCTAGTTTGTCTTTGTATACCCCACCTGTCACAGCACAGGATTCATTCACTCCTGGCTTCAGTTTTGCTCCACCACTCCAGGGTTTGCTACCACTCCTGTTGTAGGTATGAATAACTTTCCAAGTGTAACCTTGTGCCTTTTTTTTCTTGTTCCTGAGAATGATCTATCAAGGAGAATTACCAATAATTTCTAGTAGGAGTAGCTAAGAAGATAGGTCTATTTTCCTGATGGTGCTGAAAAAATCTCAGACACCTTCACTTTACCAAGTCCTTTACCTTTCTTTCAGGAATTAAGATATGGAAGCTTTTTTTCAGGTCTATTTTAGGTGCTGGGTTTGTAAGCCAAAAATAAGAGATAAAGTCTATTAGTTATGGGGAGCCACATTTTGGGATAATCAGGCACAAAATCTTAATCTATTTTATGTTAGCAAGAGAAGTCTATTTTCTTCTTCTTCCTCTTTCTTCTCCTTTTATTCTCTTTAAAATTCATTCAGACACCCATTTAACACATATACATTGAGAGCTTACCATGTACCAGGCATTGGGGTGCAAATGCAATAAGGAAAGTGTCCTAATTTATATCCAGGTGGGGGGCTGGGCTGCAATCTGATGGTGAAAGAAAGACTACAATTCATCAATATTCATATAATATTATAATAATATTATAATAAAAGAGATATCTAAATCAGGAGCAGTCCGGTAAGGCTTTTCTGAGAAGGTAATATTTGAGCTAAGTCTTAAAGGGTGAATAAAAGTATAAAGAAGCCAAAGAATGGGAAGTAGTAGTCTTAGTTTGGGTTTCTCTGAAAACAAAGCCACAAAGCCTGTGCTAAGGACTCAGGTACAGATTGTTAATTTGCAGCATGATCCATGAAGCTAGAGTGAAAGAGCATGAGGCAGAGAAAGAAGAGAAATTCTTAAAGGTTATTTTTGAGTTCATTACAACTGTGGACAACTGGAGCGTTCTTGCATTGAGGACCTTTGGAGAAATGTGTAAAATGTACCACAGAATTGTCTTCCAAGAACAAAGGGTAGGGCATCTCTCCATCAACTCCTATCCTCACTGGAATATGATGTATGTACATGTTGAAGTGGAAGGAGCATGTATAATGTGTGTCTTGCTTTCTAATGGGTGAACACATTCTTTGTACTCAGTGGCAAATGGGGTAGATTTGAGGCATTCTAAACATCTTGTACCTTTTTCTAAATGTTCTTCATTTCATGTAAGAGTTGAAGTCTGTCTAAATTTTCCTAAATCTACCTTCAACATCCCTTACAATTTGGATAGATTGTTTACACAGTCTCATGTATGTAATGCAACCAATTTCAGTTATGGATCTTCATTTATTTTTAAGGTCTATGTTTTAGTCAAAGTTTAAAATGATCTTAATGAGGATTGCTCCCTTGATGGAATTTTGAACTCTTGTATGATATTGGTATACTAGTTTTCTAAATACACTTGAGTGTGAGAAGAAATCCTAGATCATCTTCAGTAGGAACATTTGTAAAAAATCAACTTTTGCTTGATAAAAACGTTTTTAGAACTGCTCCTTAGGTACTGTTTTCCTAGTTTTTATGACTACAAGAAAATAATTGGAAGAATTATATTAATTTATTCATGATCAGTAAGCAATAGAGACCAAACCTAATCTCATAATTACAATGTCATGAAGAACACTATGTTGCTCCCATATCTTGGCTATTGTAAATAATGCTGCAATGAACATAGGCATGTATATATCTTTTCAAATCAGTGTTTTCATTTTCGTTGCAGAAAATATCCCAAACTAGAGTTGCTGGATTATATGGTAGTTCTATTTTTAATTTTTGACTACCCTCCCTCCTGTCTTCCATAGTCACTGCACCATTTTGCTTTCCCACCAAAGCTTCCCTTTTCTACACATCCTTGACAACACTTATTATTTCTTGTCTTTTGATAATAGTCATTGTGACAAGTGTGACATGTCTTGTGGTTTTGGTTTGCATTTGCCTGATGATTAGTGATGTTGAGCATCTTTTCATATGCCTGTTTGGCTATCTCTATGTCCTCTTTGGAGAAATGTTGGACCTTTTGCTCATTTTTTAATTGGATTGTTTATTTTTTTGATGTTGAGTTGTGTGGGTTTTTAAAAATATATTTTGTATCTTAACCCATTATCAGTGATATCATTTGCAAAATATCTTCTCTCATTCAGTAAGTTGTCTTTTCATTTTATTAGTGTTTTCTTTCACTGTACATAAGCTTTTTGGTTTGATATAGTCTCTTTGCTTATTTTTTTTTTAAGATTTTATTTATTTATTTGACAGAGATCACAAGTAGGCAGAGAGGCAGGCAGAGTGTGTGTGTATGGGCGGGGCCGGTGGCGGGGGAAGCAGGCTCCCCGCTGAGCAGAGAGTCCAATGTGGGGCTCGATCCCAGGACCCTGGGATCATGACCTGAGCTGAAGGCAGAGGCTTGAACCCACTGAGCCACCCAGGCGCCCCTCATTTGCTTATTTTTGCTTGTTGTCCTTGCCAGAGGAGTCATATCCAAAAACTATGGCTCAGAGTAATGTCTAAGAGTTTACGGTCTATGTTTTTGAGAGATGAACAGATAAAAAAGATGTAGTAATTGTATACAATGGAATTCTAATCAGCTATAAAAAAGAATTAAATCTTGCCATTTGGGATAACATGGATAGACCTAGAGGATATTATGCTAAGTTAAATAAGTCAGATAGAGAAAGACAAATTTGGTATAATTTCACTTATATGTGGAATCTAAAAAACAAAACAAAACAAGAGAGAAACACACTCATAGATACAGAGAACAATCTGATGGTTGCCAGAGAGGATGAAGGTAGGGAAATGTGTGAAATAGGTGAAGGGAGTTAAGAGGTATAAACTTCTAGTAGTTATTAAAAAAATGACATGGGGATACAATGTACAGCATAAGGAATATAGTTTATAGTACATAACAATTTTGTATGGTGACAAATAGTAGCTAGATTTATTTAGGTAATCACTTCATAATATGTATAAATGTTGAATCACTAGGCTGTGCACCCAAAACTAATATAATGCTGTATGTCAACTATACTTCAATAAAAAAAAGAACATTATGCACTAATCTAGAAAAATGTAGATAGGAAAATAGTTTAATAATTTAAAAGCAAATATAAATTTTAGAAGAAAATTTTTTCAATAAAATACTATTTTACATAATCAGGATAAAATTACATAATTAGGTTAGAATAACTTTCTTTATGATAAGGTAATTTGTAATAGAAGCCAGTCTCCTGGATAAGTAAAATGAGTTTTAACATAAGAGAAAAAAAAAAAAAAACCATTGCTGGAAATATTATTCAAATATTAACTTTTTCTTAATTCTTTATATTTTCCAGATTTTATTTTCAAAGTGGCTAATTTATAGTATCTTCCCAAACATTAAAATTTATCATTTTTTATTCTCTCAAAGTTGGCATGCTGAGACTGCTTTTTCAGCAGACTCAACTTGTTACCTGAAAATGAAAAAAAGTTCAGCTGCAAATAGCTGCTTCAAAGTAGAGTTTTATGGGATTTTTTTTAAAAGATTTTATTTATTTATTTGACAGACAGAGATCACAAGTAGGCAGAGAGGCAGGCAGAGAAAGAGGAGGAAACAGGCTCCCTGCCAAGCAGAGATACCGATGTGGGGCTTGATCTGAGAACCCCGGCATCATGACCTGAGCTGAAGGCAGAGGCTTTAAGCCACTGAGCCACCCAGGCACCCCAAGTTTTATAGGATTTTAGAGCTCTTTTTAACTGCACTAACAAGAAAAAATATTTCAAATAACAAATGAAATACATATATAGAAATACCTCACTGCTAGCATGTATTTAAAAGTTTCATTTTTTCTTTTCCGGGAAGTTTTGAATAAGACCTACCCCACCACTTTTTGGTAAATATCATGGCTTCAAATAATTAAAGTAAATTTTCGGGAGCAAACACCTTTGACTTCAGAAAAAAAGTCATTTACAAAGTTCACTGGCTTTTTTTTTTTTTAAATCAACAAGGCATCTTATAAATGTACATCATAACACTGTAAAGAATGAACATGCAGGTATTGTTATGTCTCTTCTAAAAGTGGAGCTACTAAATTACAGATTATAATTAGAACGAGAGACTAAATGATATTTAGGGCTATTTGCAGAGTTTACTTCCTGAAATGCATGCCTACCAAATGATGATGGTCGTATGTTTAAATCTCTTTAAATCGAAGGATCCAATCATCTTCATACCCAATCTCCAGGGCTACTTCCTTGCAAGCTTTACAGTCAACCTACTATTAACTGTTATTTCCATGATCACCAACAGCATGTTTGTCTTGTTATGCAATGTTTTCAACATTATGGGAATATTAGGCTTTAAACTTAGAAGGAACCCCTACAATTATCTGTATGTAGGGAGGGCTTTTCCATTTCAAACCCAGTTAGATATCTATGGTGCTGATAAATGTTAGCAATCAGCTCTCTTAGGAAAAAAAAAAAAATCTCAGATTTAAATAGTTTGATAATTTCTGCTTTGTAAATACTCCCAATGCAGCTGGTTTCCAAGCTTCCAATATGATGACTTCACTGAACGTGGTGTCCTTTATATAGTATTTTTGCCACATAGATACTCTATACCTAAATAACCTAAAGAACACAGGCAATAGCAAAATACCTATAATACCTAAAGGCAGTATATAATCAAAATAATCCACTTTGATTATATACTACCTTTGTGTTTTAATATAGTTTATTTAATTGTAAATTTCTATTATTTAATCTTAATTATTGGCTGTGTTTAAAAACTGGCTTGCAAAGTTCCTAAGGGTTTAGCAAGTAGCTCTCAGGACTGGTATAATCCAGCTCTAGTACTCCACCGAACTCGCATGGTGTTACTATTGTTGACTTACAGATGAGGAAACTGGGACTCAAATAAGGGAAGGAAAAGGAACATGCATTGGCCATCTATTTGAGGTCATGCTTGGTGTTGGCCACTTAATGAATCATAGCTCATAAGCCCTCCAAACAACTCAAGGAGACAGGATGTATTATTCCAGTTCTATAAATAGAAAAATGGATTTCTCTAAATGTCACAATGCTATTAAGTGACAAACTTAGGATAAGAGCTCAAGTTCTCTGACTTAGGTTTCTCAATTTTATTTATAGCAGCATCCCTTGCTTTCTAGGTTTTCACATAAACTATGGAAGAACATCAAAGGCTATCAGATCAGACACTGAGACACAGCAGTGTCTTTTAAAATACTATTTTTTAGGGACACCTGGGTGGCTCGGTTGGTTGAATGTCCTACTCTTGACTTCCACCCGGATCATGACCTCAGGATCCTGAGATCAAGCCTGGCACTGGGCTCCATGCTTGGTGGACAGCCTGCTTGAAATTCTCTCCTTTTCCCTCTCCTTCTGACCTTCATCCCTCTCTCTCTTCTAAAATAAATAAATACATCTTTAAAAGTTAAAAAATAAAAATAAAATACTATTTTTAGTGATGAATATGGCTATAGATTTCAAAAATAACTATATAAACTGGATAGTTATTGATTGCAGATTTGATTTAGAAATAAAGATCCTAGTTTTACATTTTTAGTAACTAAAAAGCTTAGGTAAAAATAAGACTAAGGAAGATAGAAACATATCAGAGTAAAGTAGTTATAATACTGAACAGTATGGTATAATTTTGGGTAGAGTGTAACTGTACAGAAGTTGTAAATAATGACTTTTTGTGAAGTCAGTACTGTGAGGACTGACATTTCGATATAGAAATGAGTCTTCTCTCAGACAGAAATGTCCAACAAAACCATGTCTAAGGTAAATCATTATTCAGGATCAGTATCTTACTAGCCTTCTTTTATTGTATTTTGCTTTTAGTCAAACATCAGTAACAAAAAGAAATCAGCATCACTAATCTCCATCATTACTGATTGTTTACAGTCACTTTGAGGATTAATATGAAGTGCTATTATCACGTAATGTTATTCAAAAAGACTGAACACAAATGCTGTAAGAAAATAAAGATTAAATAACAATAGAATATTCCAATTATAATCAAGGTACCTTGTAAGAATGGTGAAAGTGGATTTAGAAGTGAAAGGTCCACCTTTCAGGAAGTCTTTTCATAAGTACACTGTTAATTCAAGTTAACTTTTTCTTACATATATTTTGGAGCAATATAAGGTGAGATTCTGTGTTAATATTATCGTATTCACAAATAAATGTTGTTGTCCTTTATATTTTTAATAAGTATCAGGCACAGTGGATTTTACTTAGCATAAGTAAGATCAAAAAGTCCAGAACCACTAAGCTACAAATCTCTCTGGGCAATAGGAACTATATTCATTTCAGGAAGGAAAAGTTTTTTTTTTTTTTTTTTAAGATTTTATTTATTTATTTGACAGACAGAAGTCACAAGTAGGCAGAGAGGCGGGCAGAGAGAAAGAGAGGAGGAAGCAGACTCCCCGCTGAGCAGAGAGCCCGATGTGGGACTCCATCCCAGGACCCTGAGATCAAGACCTGAGCTGAAGGCAGAGGCTTTAACCCACTGAGCCACCTGGGTGCTCTGGAAAAGTACGTTAAATTCTGAATGTTAAAGGTATTTCAGTAATATAAATTGTCGCACTTTTTTTTTTTTTTAAGATTTTATTTATTTGACAGAAGGAGACACAGTGAGAGAGAGAACACAAGCAGGAGGAGTGGGAGAGGGAGAAGCAGGCTCCCCACCAAGCAGGGAGCCCAATGTGGAACTCAATCCCAGGACCCTGGGATCATGACCTGAGCCGAAGGCAAACACTTAATAACTGAGCCACCCAGGCGCCCCAAATTATCACACTTCTTTTGTAATTTCTTATCTTCTAAGTAACTGAACTTAAATTACAATTAATTTTCTTCTTTCAAAATATGTCACCAAAACTGACATTTGGAACCAAGAATGAATTTAAACAGTTTCCTTGGTTTCTGTCCATGCCCTTCATGGCAGTGTAGGAAAAATGGCTTTTGGGGGTGATCTACAGAGCCGTTTCTAAATGGGAAGCTCCTTGCCTCTCCCCAGGGTACCAGCTGCTCCTTGGCATCCTGCCACTAGCATTAACAATTTCAGGAGTTTGTAAGACAGGGCCTTGTGAGATAAATTCTCACCTCTCTGCTGCTGACTTGAAGCCTGACAAACTGTGGTAAGTGAGAGTGATAAACAACCATGACTCCTACCCCAGAGATTTCCCACCAGGGCAGAGCCTGAACATGGGGCTGAATATGCCCCCATTCACTCCCAACTTAGGGAAAACATAACCCAATGAAACTAAATTTGTTAAATTAACTAAATTATTTACAAGCAAATAAACTAGGAAAGGAAGCTACTCAGAAGAAAGTGAAAACATAAGAACACAGAGTTAGGTTTCATCTTGATGTGTTTCTAGTATCTTTATACATGGCATTTTGTTTCACTGATCATTTACGCAGTTGTAACTGATGTGTAAACAACAGATTCCTTTTCTAGCAGTGTTCTGATTGTTCTATACTACGGAATTCATTGTAAGGAAGAATCACTGTGCATCTTATCCAAAAATAGTTATTATTGGAAGTACAAGAAAACCTAATTAAAACACTTTAACATTTAGCTTAATCCTCCACTATAAATCTCATGGATTAGATGTATATATACTATTAAAATAATGCAATATATGCAATATATTATAGGTGTACAGATATACAACTATATAGATACAGATGTATAGATACACAACTATTCAATATACTATAGATGAATATACTATTGCCCCACAGTGTTACTATTATTTTTCTGTCTTTTTGGTCTAAGATTTAGAAATCTATGCCAGGGTAGCCAGGGTCCAAGTTTTTATCTGGTGATTCAGCCAAAAAACATTAAAGAAGCCTCCTCCCACAATCCCTTGCCTTACTCCATTATCTGTCCACTGCATTATTCTTCACACTGTTAAAATGTAACAGAGACTGGGGGAAATTTATCTCTCTTCTTTAAAGCATGTCTCATATATTTGGCTGAGTGCATAGGCATTATAATGATAGGTGCTTTCAAAGAACCTAGAGATAAAAAGAAGCACCTAAATCAATGTCCGGAACACCAGAACCATTATTACTTGATAGGAGACACAGAAGCAGGTCATACTTTTGAACATTTTTCTTAGGATTAAAAATATGGAAGAAAAACTTTTATGTTTTAGCAAATAGAGACAGCAGCAAATTGTTTTGGGAAGGAGACTGCTATATGAGAATATGGTGTGAGGGCCAAGAACAGGACCTTGAGCCAGGTGATGGAGTTAAGCCCCTACTCTGACTCTTCTTAGTGTGTCTGTGTCATTGTGGGTATGTTACTTAATCCTCCATGCCTCAGTTTCCTCCACTTTACAATGGGGATAATCAGTGAGATTTATTAAGATTAAATGAATTGATACAAGGAAAGTACTTTATTAAGTAAGCAATCAATAAATATTACCTAGGGGCGCCTGGGTGGCTCAGTGGTTAAGCCGCTGCCTTCGGCTCAGGTCATGATCTCAGGGTCCTGGGATTGAGCCCCGCATTGGGCTCTCTGCTCAGCAGGGAGCCTGCTTCCCTCTCTCTCTCTCTGCCTTGTGATTCTCTCTCTCCATCTACTTGTGATTTCTCTCTGTCGAATAAATAAATAAAATCTTAAAATAAATAAATAAATATTACCTATTATTATGTCATACACCATGTTTAAAATACCTCCTTTTTGCCATTGTATAGAATAAAGGAAGATGCAGCTTATCATACCAGACCATTATGAGGATTATGTAAATATTTGTTAATTTAATGAAGTGGGTACCCACCTGGATGATTGTGACATTACATAGTTGTGATTATTAATGACGTTTGTCTGTCATGGGTTACATGTAATATGATGAAAGACGTATTAGAAATAGGGGACTTTTTTTTAATTGTATTTGTAATTGATTTCTTAGAGATGAAGTTGTCAATATCTAGTTTATTCCAGTTAAGAAAAGAAACACAGTGACGCATATTGTGGAATATGCTTTCTTCTTGAAAAAACTCTATTTGGAAATGTTTTACCTTGATGAATCTGAAGTATAAATTGTTTGGTAGGACTTTTTTTATGTTCCACTGGCTCCCAATTTGAAAGTAATGCATTTAGATTCCAGCAAAACCAAAAAAACCAAAACAAAACAAAACAAAAAAAAACCCAACAAAACACTTATCAGAACTGTTCTGTAAGAGCTATAAGGATAAGAGTATTCTGCTTTCTAATTTTATATAAAAGAAATATCTCTGAAAAAGATAATTACTATCTGGACTATACTTTCACATTTCCTAGGAATATAGACATTTGATCGATTAAAAAAATGAAAACAAATGCAAAGAGACTGACATTTATTCTTGATTCCAGTATTTAATATTTATGCTACTATAATTTAAGCTTCAAAATGCCCATTTTAACTTAATATACAATGTTAAGAGATGAACATAGACAATACTGACAATTGACAAAATAGCCTGAGATCCCATTTCTAAGGACCACATTTGACTTTAAGCTTCATAACAGCAGAGACCATCCCAAGTGTTCTGCACAATGGTAGGCACAGAGTGAGTGCAGTCACCATATTTGTTACCATTAAAGCTCTAGAATTTGACTAGAGAGACTAAAGCCTTTGTCCTTATGCCAAAAATAAAAAAGTAAAGAAAAGAAATCAGGAGAGACTAATGAGACTAATAAATTTGAGAGAGAGTTTTGCTGTCTTTTCTCATCCTTTTTGTGAGAATACAGATTTCTGAGAGGGCATTGAATGCATTTATTTCATCTAGACAGATTTTGGATTCTTGGCATTTTCTTGCTTACTGAATAATAGAGTTTTCAAAATGTCTTAGGCCATTCTAAGGGGGTGTGTGTTAGGAGAGTAACATAAATATACAAGGTGAATAGAAGTTTCTGCTTTAAAGATTTTATTAAGAGTTTTTACGACTGTTCTTACTTTAGGTTCAACATGATGCACTTATTTTTTAAAAATTGTTTTTAGATTTGACTTCCTTTTGCATCAGGAGAAGTCAGCATCCTAACAATTGCTGTAACAATAACAGCACACCTCTCACTTCCTGAGCAACTGCAACGTGCCAGGCATGGTGCTGAGCATAGCATCGCATGTACTGACAGGGCAGCTGCCGGAGAGATCGTGCACCTGGGCACAGAAGTTATCCCCATTTTACAGATGAGTAGACAGGCAGAGAGATAATAAGTAACTTGTTCAAGCTCATCCAGCAGGTGTGTTTCAAAGCCAAGTGGTGAGCCCACACCGTCTGTCTTTCACCCTCATTATCTGATGAAATCAAAGCCTTTATGCACTTTCTGCCCTTACGCATATAGCTCTCCCATTCAATTAATGGCTATTCAAAGGCCACTTAAAAACGATTTTCCCAGGGCACCTTGTGACTCAGTGGGTTAAAGCCTCTGTCTTCGGCTCAGGTCATGATCTCAGGGTCCTGGGATGGAGCCCCACATCAGGCTCTCTGCTCAGTGGGGAGTCTGCTTCCCCCCACCATCTTTCTGCCTGCCTGTCTACTTGTAATCTATGTCAAATAAATAAATAAAATCTTCAAAAAAAAATGATTTTCCCTTGAGGAAGTAGAATCACAGATAATAAAGTTTCCAAGAATTTGGGAAAATTTCTTTAAGTTTTTAGTAACTTTATTTCCTAAAAGTCTCTCCTATTAGTGTTTCTTTTCCTACATCTTCACTTTTTTAAAGAGTTTTTTTGAAAGATTTTATTTATTCATTTGACAGGGAGAGAGAGCACAGGCAGGAGAGCAGCAGGTAGAGGGAGAGAGAAAAAGCAGTTTCCCCACTGAGCAGGGAGCCCAGTGTGGGACTCAATCCTAGGACCCTAGGATTATGGCCTGAGCCAAAGGCAGATGCTTAAACATTTGAGCCACCCAGGTGCCCCCATATTCACTTCTTTAAAAATGAATAGAAACAAAGACAAAAGCTTGTCTTGATACATGTTTAGAGTCAGCCAATGTCAGCTTTTAATTTAAAAAAAATGTTTTTTTAAAGATTTTATTTATTTATTCAACAGAGAAAGAGAACTCACAAGTAGGGAGAGAGGCAGGAAGAGAGAGAGGAGGAAGCAGGCTCCCCGCTAAGCAGAGAGCCCGACTCAGGACTCGATCCCAGGACCCTGAGACCATGACCTGTGCCGAAGGCAAAGGCTTAATCCACTGAGCCACCCAGGCACCAACCCCAATTTTTTTTTTAAAGGAGGCTCCACACCCAATGCGGGGCTTGAACTCATGACCCTAAGTACTCTATCAACAGAGTCAGTCAGGCACCCCCAAATTTAGCTTTTAAAGAGTTAAATTCAACCACAAGTTCTGCACTTGACCACTACCAAGCACTGGCCATCCAGCAGCATTAGATGATCTTCTCAAGCCTTTTCCCAGAGACAGTGAAGACAGCTGCTGAGAGAGACAGATGAAGGTTATAGGCCACTGCAGTGTAGAGCTCTCCTGAGAAGACATTTCCTTGCTAGTCCCTTGCCAGAGAGCGATGACAAAGGAACAGATGTCAGCTTCAGTCACGTGGTCTCTCCTTTTAGGAGTTCTGGGGCCGGGTGGGTGTGTGTGCCATCTGGGTGGTACGGAGGAGTCTGCGGAAGCACAAATCTTGCAGCTTCTCAGAGCAGCCAGTCACCAATTTTGCAGGTGTCTTGCTCACAGATCAAAACGTTTACCAGCCTCGGATGCAAGTGCACAGTGCTTTATGACTGAAGAAGAAGCAGGCCATTGCCACATCTCGGAAACGCGTATTTCCTGAGATGCATGTAAGTGTACATGTGCCCAAATTGAACTGCTCTTTGATACAGCCATGAGATCCCCTTCCTCCTCCTCAGGGCAACTGATAGCACCCTATATGACTCGCTGTAAATTGACCTTGCCAGCAAATCTGTGATTATGGTATATAGACTCTTACAGCCCAAAGGCCCGTGTGCTGGCAGCCACAACGTATACGATATTGTCATGATGGAGCCTTGCTATGTTGAGCTCAGCCCAGAAATTCACTGGGATGCCAGCCAATCTGTTTTTAAACATTTTTTTTTTTTTTTTTTTGACATGGATAGAAAGAAGAGTCCAGGAAGCAGACTTAGAAAGACTGGTGAGAGAGGTTAGAGGAGGAACAGGGAGGACATTTTTCTACGATCAGGAGAAAGCACTTGGGGAGGTAGGATTGCCCAAGAGCATAAAATACTGCAGGGAGGTCAAGTAAGAGAATAAATTTAGACACCTTTAAATGTAGACACCTGGAAGTCATTGAAATGGCTTCAGCAAGAGTGATTTCAACAGTGTGGTTAAAGTAGCAGCAAACTGCAAAAGGCTGAGAGATGCAAAAGGGGATGTGGAGACGGAGTACAAACGAGTCCTATGGGAAGGGTGCGCGAGAGGGCAGAGAGGGAGGAGAGGCCAAATGTAGGTTCTTTCTGAACTAGGAGAAAGGTGAACATATTTATATGGTGCTGAAGGAAGGATGCAGTTGAGAGGGTGAGGCAGGGAAGAGACGAGGTCACACAG
The DNA here is from genome assembly GCF_022355385.1 of Mustela nigripes. Classification (NCBI taxonomy): domain Eukaryota; kingdom Metazoa; phylum Chordata; class Mammalia; order Carnivora; family Mustelidae; genus Mustela; species Mustela nigripes. Next base: position 103,345,019 of record NC_081561.1, read on the forward strand.
AGTATAAAGACCTTGAGCGACTGAGAGCAGATAAGATCTAAAGCACAGATGGAGGGACAGTATTAGAAGTTACTTCTTCCTTTAGGACATGAGAAAAAGATGGCACGGTTCTCAATAAGCATATTTCTGTGGGGAAAGGAGGGTGAGAAAGATCTTTCCTGATAGACACATTTTTTTTTTTTTTACTTTTTTTCCCTGTAAATTGTGAGGTGTAACACCTGCTGAGGGAGAAGAGGTTGGGGACAGGATATGATGCCTGGAGAGGGAGACGTTAGGGGCAGCCACTGAAAGGAATGGGAAAGAGGGCTCATCAAAGAGAGCTGGGGCGGGGGGCCAGCTGAGGTAAGAGGCAGCCTATATTTAGTATGGTGCTCTCTGTTGGTCTTCAGGAGCCTGGGCACAGGAGCAAAGGGGGTAAAATGATAGGTCTGAGAAGGGTCTTCAGTTGACAGGGTTGGCACAAAGGGAAGTGATTTGGATGAGAAATTTGTTGAAAAGATGTACCATGAAGTCTAGGCTGGATCAGAAGGAATTCAGACAGGGAGGTGGTGGGGGCTGGAGCGGGGGAGTGGTTGATGACCTGCAAGAAAGTTGACATGGTCAGAGCATCGGGAATTCAGTGAGCTTCACGATCGCGTGTATCTAGGGCAGCAGAGTATGATTTCTAGAACGAGGAGGGCTGTAATCAGTGGGATAGTTAAGATGTTTTGGGAGATGGTGGTTCAGGATGTGACCCCAGGAACAGGATGACTGAAGGAATAAACGCACCGGCTGCTGGAGATAAACAGCTCAGAGTGGGGACGCCTCGCAAACACATAGAGCTGCAACAATTAAACAAACTAAAATTTCTTTTTAAATGAATTTTTCATTTATCCAGAACCATGAGGGTCTGTTTCTTCCCATAACTCAGCTAATGTGATAGTGGGATTACTTCAGTGAATATCTCTTATTAATTAACTTTGACCTGTGAGGTGTTTTTTAATCAGCAATGCTGCTATGCAAAGATATTCATGGTTGTTCTCAGTAGAGCAGACAAACTGGTGAGACAAATAAATCCAGAAACCCCACTTGATCATGGTGTATGCTTCTTTTAGTGTCATCTTGAGTGGGGTTTGCTTATGTTTGTTGAGGATTTTTGCATCTATGTTCAACAAAGCTTCTGGTCTCTAGTTTTCTTTTTCTTCTCTCCTTCCTCCCTCTCTCTCCCCACACCCCATCTCTCCTCTTCCTTTTTTCCTTCCTTCTTTTCTTTTCTCTTCTTTTCTTTTTTCTTTCTTTTTCTCTTCTCTTCTTTTCTCTTCTCTCCTCTTCTTTTCTTTCTGGTTTCCTTGTCTGATTTGGTATCAGAGTTATGTGGCCCTTATAAAATGAGTTTGGAAGAATTCCGTCCTCTTCAATATTTTGGAAGAGTTTAAGGATAAGTATTAAATCTTTGAATGTTTGGTAGAATTCACCAGTGACAGTCTGGTCCTGGGTTTCTGTTTGTTGGAGGTTTCTGATTCCCGACTCAGCCTCTTTACCAGAAATTTGGTCTATCGAAGTAGTTACAGCCTGGCCAAAAGATATGATACAGACTTGTTTCAGCCCAAGAACTAGACTGATATTTGATTAGCATTTTTTTACTTTTTATTTATTTATTTATTATTTTTTTAATTAATTTTATTTATTTATTTTCAGAAAAACAGTATTCATTATTTTTTTTCACCACACCCAGTGCTCCATGCAATCCGTGCCCTCTATAAAAACAGGATGAAATGAAATAAAATAAAGATAAATTATACTTGGCTTCTTTCCTCTTGCTTTTTCTCCCCCCTTTGGAAAATTTCCGTTTCTGGCAAGACATCTCCAAAAGATGTTAATACTTCGAAATGCATGTGAGATCACTCAGTAGTGTGCTAAAACACACATCAAAGGCAGAACTAAAGGAATTAGGTCATGTAACATAATGGATGGGCCTGTGGAGATAAGAGAAGAGGATACTTACTCAGTGAAACAAGAGTGGCTGCTGGCTGGCGTTAGGATCGCCGCCGGCAGAGACCCGTCTTCCTCTCAGATCAAGTCCTTCCTCCTCCTGACTTCCTTATTTCTGTTAATGGAGCCCCAAATCCTCTCATCTTCTGGATTTGAATGCCGAAGTAATTTCCTTTTATGCTTCTCACACCCTCATAAGTTACCGAAGCTCCTTCATTAATCCTTTTTCATACCTCCAATAGCCTGAAGAATGGCCTGTCAGGCTTGTGACACTCTGCAGCTGACAGCTAAAATGGGAAGAAGGAGCAGGTCCATTCTGCCGTAGTGGTCACACCTACAAGGTGATCACCTGGGTTTCCTTGGAGATTTCTGCCATTGTGCTAGGACTGCCCTGGTGGACAGAGTTATGACATTCTGCTCCACAAGGATCTGTCCCCCTTCCAATCCTGGGATAAGATTCTATGAGTGCATTGTGACTACATGCATTTTAAAAGAGCAAAGTATCGAGAACAGAGATTTGTTTTATAGATTAAAAGCCTGAAGGAACTGTAAGAGTCCTAGCTCCTCAAAAGTATTTGATATATACACGCAAACATGCACATTAATATACACAAACTCCTTTTGAAAATTCCCAATGAAAAATTAAAGTCTTTAATTCTACTCTATAGGAAAACCACAACACTAAAGAGGCTCTCCTTAATTAACTTACAAAGATGTTCATGGCTATACTACTTGATATAGTCTAACTGCTGAAACATATAAACCCCCAAATGTATAATGGGACAAACAAGATAGATGTTCTTGCTCATGTAAAGTCCTAAATGGGTTTTCCTTGTTGGTAGCTGGCTCTCTTTCAAGCGATGATTCAGTAACCCAGGTTCTTTTTGTCTCTTGCTCTGCTGTCTTCAGCATGCAGCTTCAAAGGTCTGCTTTGAGCCAATGGGGGTAAAAATGAGTGTGAAGAATTAAATGCACATGCAAGATTTTTCCAGGCTGGGAAGTAGCACAGAGGACTTTCATTCACATTCCAATGGCCAGAACTCAGTCAGATGGGAAGATACTCTATGTTTCCAGGAAGATGAGACACAAGGTTGGTTAAAAAAAGCAAAAACCAAAAAACAAAAAACAACACTAGCAGTTTTTCCCACAATGGGATAGAAACCAGAAATGTGAGGAATTTACAGGAAGAAACCTGATTTCCTGCACCAACCATGGTGGTGGAGGCACACAGGAGACTCATGGCAGAGGAACAGGTCAGAACTTTAAATGCACACGGACTCAGTGGTTACATGTAAGGGGATATATCTCCACTAGATATTCTAATAAAGTCTCCTCATTGTCTAAAACACACCAAAAGGAAGTTCTTAAGTGAACACAGTTCAGTAACACCAAGTTGACAGATTGACAGGTTGAGATGTGGGCACTGGCAATCTGAAGGAACTAGGCAAGAAGCCCAGACTAAAGAAGCAAAGCCCAGGCAAGAATCCAAGAGTGTCAGGGCAATTGCGACACGAGAAACCAAATAAGCAAGTCAAAATCAAGAAGCCATAGAAACCTTAGAGCAAGTAAAATTGGAGTCACAAAACCTGGAAAAGAACCCTGGTCTTACCACTCACTAGCTGACGCGGGAGGGAACACTTCATGCCTCTGAGTTTGTTTTCTCATTTGTGAACTTGGGGTTATAACAGTTATGTCATGATGATTAACTGGAGAGTCAAAGGGATGTTGTGCGTGAAAACTCATAGAGCCTGGTGAAAGGAGAAAGAGGGCTGATTTTAAGTCTGTTTCTATATTCATACACCTTGGACCTTAAGATTTGGAACCCGCTGTATGCATAAGTAAGTCTCTAGTTATGAATCGGAAGCAGGAGGGGAAGAGCTATCTAGTGTAGAAAACTAGCCTTTGGGCTGGGGAAACTGCAAATTGAGGCTCCTTTATGAAAGTTCTGCCTTCCTGCACACCTGTCTTCCTCTCTTACTTCACTCTGCTTTTCCTCCTCGCCTCCCTCCTCACACTCTCTCTTCTCTTTTCTTTTCTCTCTTCTCTTCTTTTCTTTCCTTTCTTTTCTTTCTTTCGTTCCTTCCTTCCTCCCTTCCTTTTCATTCTTTCCATCCTTCCTCCCCACCTTTATTTTTCTTCCCTTTTTTTCTCCATCTAGTTCCTTTGCTAGATGAGCCTGGCCATTAAGGAGGGTATAGCTCATTTCATGTACAACGGTTCTAAACAGGAGCTTGCTAGGTTATGGGTTGAATCAACAACAGAACAGAAAGGATGCATTATTGATAGGTGTGTTATTTGGTGTCATTCTTTGGGACAAAAATGTTTGATAAATTCTTCAGAGTATTGATCTAAAGGAAATAATCAGAAATATAAAGGCCTTATAAACAAAGATGTTCATCATAGTTTTACTTCTAGTAGTAAAAAAATTTGAAGCAGGCTAATTGTCAACATTGAACAAATGGTAAATTAAACTATGTTATATATATTATATTCACAAAGTAAAATATGTAACTGTTAACAATTGTGTTGATGAAGTGTTTCAGTAATGTGGAGTATCATGATAAGATAGTGAACGAAATTAAGTAGACTACAAAGTGACCACAACTTTGTCAAAACTTCAGGCAGAAAAAGCTTAGAAGGCAAGATATCGCAATGGTAATGACTATTCATGGATGGGTGAATAGAAGTATTTTTTTCTTATTTCTACTTTTCTTCAATGTCTATAATTTATAATGCATCTGTATTATTTTATATTGGAAAATACAAAGTCAATTTTCTTTTCTAGGAAAGCATTGATAATAACATGCTTCATGCTAATCTAGTGCTACTGAACAAAGAGCTGGCACAATTAACAGCAAAACAAGGGGCAACCGGATGGCTCAGTTGGTTAAATGTCTGACCCTTAACTTCAGCTCAGGTTCATGAGGTCAGGGTCGGTGGGATCAAGCCCCATGCCAGGCTCTGGACTCAGTGCGGAGTCTGCTTGTCCCTCTCCTTCTGCTCCTCTCCCTGCTCTCTCTCTGTCAAATAAATAAAATCTTAAAAAAAACCCCAAAACCCTCAAACCCCCCAACAAAATAAGTCCACTTCATGCATCACAATGTGAATAATGCTGCTCAGAAGTGAACAGAAATATCTACACAGGTATACAGGTACCCCATATAAATATGTAATATCGATATTAACATTATTCATATCCTTTCCTCATAAGTCATAGTTTTGTTTTATAGGATTTACTTGGTAAGAACAAAATGTAAATTTTGGGCACAAAATTTTCACTCGTCATTATGACAGCACAGACATGGTCTGACTCATAGCATTTGCATGAATCCCAAAGGCTCTGTTGGAGTCAGTCAGAGTGAGAGTGAACTTTGCTAGGACTTGATGGATCTTCTTAACTCTGACCGCTGATATCCAATGAAGTTGTGCCTTCTTGTGGAATAGGCTAATGGGCACTACAAATAATGAAAATATTTGGATAATCACCAATAGATACTGACATATAGACATTGACAAACATTATCAAACGTCATCACACCTCAGATGCTCCGGGGGAATGGCCAGATCCATTGCAACCCACAAAGAGAGATGTAAGAAACTTAATGCAGCCTTGTTCAAATGTCTATTTAATTAGAAAATATTGATTTGATGTGATGCTTTCAGAAGTTCCAGATTTAAATGCATTGAGTAGTCATTGCTAACCAAGAAGAGATGAATAGATTATCAGGCAGGCAGGCCATCAGAAGTTGGTCCAGAAAATCAAAAGGGACTGCTGACAGTATGCTGAAGAATCATACTGATAAGATATTGCTAAAGGGACAGAGGAAAGATGACCAGATGTGAGATAATACCATTCCTTTTTTATTCAACCAAAAATAAAATTTTGTGACCCATAAAGAGTGGATGTGGAGAGTTCCTATCTTAATATTTATAGCTTTGTTTGAATTCATTGAAAGGTGTGCCACCACCTACAACCTCATAAGATTGCATTCAATATTAAAATTACAGTACAGTAAACCATAAAGTTTACACATCAGACTGAAAATGACAGATTTAGAGTGGGTAAGGAAAATATACCACAGCTGACAGGGAAAAAAACATGACCTGAATCTGAATTTCCTCCCCATGCAAATAAAGTTGCACTCTGAGTCTAGTAAGCATTATGGTCTATTTATGATAACAGGAATTTGTAGGTGTCTGGCTTCGGGTGAACCTTTCTGATATTTGGCATCAATATTAGTCCAGGCACGAAGCTGTATTTTATTTCCTTGCAGAGCTTTCATGATGAAATTGAAAATATTGATTTGCGATCACCACACTAGAGATCAATCTAAACACATGGATTTTGTGCTTTGTTTTATTTAAAGGACCTGGATCAGAGATGTCTATTTTGCTTTTTGTTCCAAACCTCATTGGTGTTTCTTCAAACTTTAAGGTATGGAAGCATTTCTTGGGGTCCTTATTAAAATGCAGATTTGAGAGTAAGCAAAATGAATCTTTCATGAAGGAAGTGGTTATCTTTGCAGGGATAATGACTAGGAGGGGAGGGAAGGAAATTTGTGGGATATGTGAAATGTAATACATGTGTATTACACTTAGGAATTGTATGCCTCAGTAGTGGGTTATTCTGCAGTTATTATTTTTAAAAACAAAAATACAATGAAACTTAAAAATGAAGTCTTGGGTTATGCTGCAGAAAAAATGTCTCTTGAGGACTAAACCCATTATAATAAGGTGGGGCCCATTGTTGGCTAGAATGAACTTGTTAACCAAACATCAGAAAAAGATAGACACATTATAACGGAGAGAAACCACTGAGAGCAACAGTGCCCCACACCCATTTTCATAGCAAAGTTTCAGCTGGTGCTTCCTACAGTAATTCAGAAAACAATTTCCAAAGGCATCCAAATTCATCAAATCTTGAAGGTTTTGTCTTTGTATAGCAAAGGGAACCATAATTGAGTTATAATTCTTAAACTGCATAATTACTGTGCTTGGGAACTGGCTTTTTATGATCACTTTTTACTCTCTTGTCACATACCTTTTTAAGGCCTACTGCAAAAGCAGAACTAGCTTTTATTTACGTTCTAACTAATCTATCAGGTCAGACTAAATCTCAGCAGAATGGAAGTATTTTGCCACCAACTGGTACTTTCCCACCAAGTGGGAATTCTCTCCCATGGTTTATAGGACACTTCCACAGGCCCAATCACTCCAGAACCCTATTCCTTGCAGACACAAACTTATGTTCAGTCCCTAGCGGATATAGTTCGGGTAATTCCTGCCGGCAACATTCTCTTCAAGTCTGTCACACGTCTTATTGGCCATCTGCAGAATAAACTTCTGGAGGAAAGCCACTGAAAACACTGCAAGTGACAAATGGAACATTCTCCAAAGCTAAATGGAAAAATCATTAATCATACCCGCCTGTTGCTGAGTTAAACATGGTGGAAATCATGTAACGTGTAGGGTCTATCTTGACAAATTATACTTGTTGTCTAACCCGAGCATCTCCAGCAATGAAGAGGGAAGGTAAAGAAGAAGGAGTGACTCTATCATTCTCCCGAAATATGAACTCTTTTGCTTTCAGATGTTACACAGTTGCTAATTTCTTCCAGCCTTTAACATGCTTTGGCTTCTAGTCACTAAACAAAAAGGGAAGATGCCAGTTGAGATAAAAATCCCTCTGCACACAATAAGTACACACATTTTTGAGCAAACTACAATCAGACCTTGGGTGCCTGAGAAATAGCCTGGGCTGAATTGAGTCACAGAAAACTAATCAGTTTTCAGTTGTCTAGCCAAAGTCATGTTTATCTAGTTGTTTGCTTATTCCTTGCCCAAACAGTAACATCAAAGTAACAAGAAGGTGCCAGAAACTAGCACTACTTAAAAGAAGACACTGTCTTTAATTTGTTCATTTATTCAACAAATATTATGGGGTGTCTGTCTTCCCAGATATTGTTCTAGGCCCTGGGGATACAACAATGAGCAAGAGACCCTTCCCTGCAAAAGAAATCCTCCTTTTATATTATATGAGATGTCTTATGATTCATTATGTGAAAATTATAGTAATGATAATGAAATGGGTGAAATAATAGTACAATAAATATGTTTTAATGGAAGAAGGAATATGGCTGGGTGAAATAATAGTACAATAAATATGTTTTAATGGAAGAAGGAATATGGCTGGG
>NC_081561.1:103353193-103383598 GCF_022355385.1 Mustela nigripes
AAAACATTTTCTTTAAACTCTGAAATAAAGCTTTCTCTTAAATCTCAGGTAAAATTAAAGAAATCTCATGTTTTTTTTTAAGAAATCTCATGCTTTTATTTTTATTATAAAGATTGTGCTCAGAAGAAAATGGAAATGACTTCCGACCTCGTGAGAATAGATGAATATGGATGTAGATCTATGGTCTGTGACTACCGATAGGTTTCCCTAAGCCTTCTTTAGGAGCACCTGTTGAACTTTCTCAACTCCATTCAATGAACCAACTAAAAACAGAGAACAGGAGATTCTTTTCTTCATGCCATCCACGAAATCAGCTTAAAGTCCCTATGACTAGGCAGAAGTCTTTTTTTCCTTTTTTTTTAACGTATTTTCCTAATAGTAAGTCTAAATCCCTCTCCCTTGGGATCAAATATCTTTTAAATATTTATTGTATAAGCCTTCATATAAACAATGATTTTCTAGAGTTTTAAATTAAATCGAAATAAAATTTAAAAATTCAATTCCTCAGTTACACTATCTGCATTTCAAGTGTTCAACATCCATATATAGCAAGGGCTATCATAGATAAAGAACATTTCCACCATCACAGAAGGTTCTATTCTAGCACTGTTCTAGGGAGTTAGAGCTCCCTTTAATTTGCCTGTTTAGAGAAGAAATTGGAATTATCTACTTATATTGCTTTTATTAGGGTCATTTTCATGGTTAGTACCAAGAAACATCTGGGGTAGTCTTTGGGGGATTTGCAGTGCCAATAGAAGGAAGAGGTTGAGTGGATCTTAATAAGTCTTTAACTCATGGTATTTTGCGACCAATATTACCTCTCAAATATAATACCTCAGGGGTGGGCACCATAGGAGAACATCTGACTAGGTCCACCTGGGACTCTACTCTTGTCCCTTAGTGGTTTAGACAAAGAGGTATACATAGGACCACAGAGGTGTGGTAGCAACAAAAGTCATAACTTTCCTAAATTCATAAAGCATGGACCATTACCCACAACCTGAGTCACCCCATGCCACATGCATCTCAACATTTGCTACAGCAAGATTTATATGGAAAACTGGTTAATCTATTCAATACAAATACCACTGAATGGAGAATGACACCATTTGAAGCTTAATTAAGCCAAAGGAGTATTTAAACTTATTAATAAAGAAGCTAATGAAGGGTGCCTTTGGATCCTAACCAAACTACAACAGAAAATTCACAACAGCAGCATACTTACCTCGAAACTAAATGTTTGAGCATAATCAATATTGTTGAATGGAATTAAATTTGCGGCATCTTAATCTAAGATTCTAAAATACAAAGGAGGCATCTTTGTGAAATGCCTGGATTTTCTTAGGCAAGCGTGAAGCCAATAATTTTGATTCGATGACTTCTTCTACCTTCTTTGCCTTAAGTCCTCTATCACAGTTGTTTGCTTCCCCAAGAATAAGGAATAATCTTGCTCTTTTTTGTTGCTGTTGTTAACATATAATGTGTTATTTGCCCCAGGGGTACAGGTCTGTGAATCATCAGTCTTACACAATTCACAGTACTCACCATAGCACATACCCTCCCCGATGTCCATAACCCAACCACCCTCTCCCTACCCCCTTACCCCCAACAACCCTCAATTTCCTGAGATTAAGACTCTTATGCTTTGTCTCCCTTCCTGGTCTCATCTTGTTTCATTTTTTCCCTTCCTACCCGCCAGGACCCCCTGGCCTGCCTCTCAAATTCCTCATATCAGTGAGATCATATGATAATTGTCTTTCTCTGATTGGCTTATTTCCCTCAGCATAATACCCTCTAGTTACACCCACATTGTTGCAAATGGCAGGGTTTCAGGTTTTTTAATGGCTGTATGGTATTCCATTGTGTGTGTGTGTGTGTGTGTATAACATCTTCTTTATCCATTTTACTCTTAAAGTCATTTTCCTACTTATACTGTTCTCCTTAATCTAGTGTTTCTTCACACATAAATATGATAACTCCTTAGCAACTACTTTTTTATTTGTAATTACTAAAATATACCTAATAGTCTTGCAAATCATGGTAATAAGGACCTCGTGATACCCTGTAGAATGCCACAACTGGAAGGGACTTTGGGGATACATAAGTATTTCTGATCTCTAGTCCATTCGTTTTTCAACCATGCCATGTTATGGAAAGTTTGTAACAACAATAAGAACTATCATTTATGGACACTTACTATGCTCCAAGAACATTACCAAGGACTTTATTTGTATTATTTTTTAAATCTTTTCCCCAACTCTTCAGTTACTGCTTTAATTAACCCCATTTTGAAGGGAGGAAACTGAAACTTGGAGGAGTAAACAATATGTCCAAAGTCACATACTGGTAAGTACCTGGACAAAGATTCAAAGTCAGGTTAGACCCCAGAGCACTCAGCCACCAAACTGCACTGTGCCAAGGGAGCCAGCTCTAGCAGGATGGCGAGAAACATACGCATGTCTAGTAAGAGTGAAATATCATTTTTATTATTAATGAAAATATTCTTTGTTTGCCACAGGCATTATTTACATTTCAGAGGTAATATGAATTATGTTAGTAGAATCCAGATGGTTATGATATGAATTTTAATTCATATCAAATAATAGTTGCATACTTTGTTCTATCTTCATCAAAACTAGAAGGCAATACTCACCTCGAATTTAGGTGATAAGAAATACCTCTAACTTGCTTCCTATCTAGGAAAAACTATTCTATGTTTTTTTTTACTTAGCTTAAAAAAGAAGCAGTTCTGAGGGGGAAATGTCACATAAAACATATCAACAAATCTAAGAAAATCAACACAGAATAAATAGGGTAAAGGATTTTCTTTTCTTTCTTTCTTTCTTTCTTTTTTTTTTTTTTTGAGACTTATTCCTGAGAATTCACTTAGGTAATTTTCAGTTTGAACAAGTTGTACAGAATGACCCATCTGGTATATAGTCCTCAACAAATTCTCATATAATTAAGTATATTTTGTTTTTGATTATGTGAGATATATTTATATGTGTATATATGTATATACACATACTTATATAATTATGTAACATATTCCTATGTATCAATATCTGAATCAAAAAGTAAATAACAGAGATACATGAACCCATAAGAATGGAATGGTGGGCAAGGAACTGAAATTGTTTATTGAACATGTATAGTTGTCATTGATTCTTTTTTTTTTTTAAGATTTTATTTATTTGAGAGAGAGAGAGAGAACACGTGAGAATGAGCTGGGTAGGAGGGGGCAGAGAGGAGGAGGGGGAGGGGCAAAGGGAGAGGGAGAATGAATCTGAAGCAGACTCCCTACTGAGCCCAGAGCTGGATGAGGGGCTTGATCTCATGATCCTGAGATCATCAGCTGAGCCAAACCGAGTCAGAGGCTCAACAGACTGAGCCATCTAGATGCTCCTGTCATTGATTCTTACTCTTACTGTTAGGACCAGGGACATCTAACAAATTTAAACAGAAACCTATGCTAAATTAACAGATGATTTGACATACAGTATTACTTTCTTTTTATAAAGTTCTCAATTTTTGGTGGTGACATGCATATTGCTAACAATTCAAATAGCCTCAAAATCCTTGTAATGACAACATAATAATCTTAGGTCCCATGCCCTCCTTACTTCTCAACTCAGCTTCCTAGGAGCAACTACTTAGAACTCTTTTATTTGCTTCTTCTACTAGTTATGTCCAAACTTCCAAATAATATGCTTATCAGGCTGCTCCTTGATCTATCCATTGTAGACATCATGCCTTAACTTCTTTATTGTGTCAGATGAGGTTATGTGTCCTACACACAGATACACACATCTCTTACTACTATCTTCCCCAAACAATCATATAGCTTTTAAGTTAAATTGACAATATATACATTTTTGTACTGGAAGGCTAAGAAGCATACTTTGATTACATTTACTTTCTTATACAGCTTCTTTTCCTAGATCTCTGTTGTTTTCCTCTCCTGCATATTTGCCCATTGTCATGTGTTCAGATTTTCAAGTGAGGCATTATAACAGGGTGCCCCGAGTCCCCGTTTTCTGTTGTCAGAGGCCCTTTTTCTCTTGCTCTAAATTGGACTGGATATGCTGTTGACCTGATACACGGTTGTCTTCTTGGGGCTTCATTTTTTGGATTTACTTTTTCCTCTGTTCTATTTTTTTCTTTTTCTAAGTTTATGTCCTTGCTTTGTTGAGCACGTCTTCCAATAACTTCCTAAGAAAGAGTATGTGGGAGGTTGAGTTTTGAGTCCTTGCATGACTGTATTAAAAAAAAAAAAAAGAATTCTTCATGAGTGGGTGAGTATAGAATTTTAAGATGAAAACAGTTTCTTTCTCAAAAGCTTGAGCATCTAGTAATGCTGTTGGGAAGTCCACTGCCGTTTTGATTTTTACTTCTTTGAAAGTGATCTTTCTCTCTAGAGATATTTGGATCATCTCTTCATTCTAGAATTTATGAAATTTATAATTAGATTCCTTGGTGTGGGTGTCTGCCCCTTTGAAAAGCTGAAACATCAGTGGGACCTTTAAAGCTGGCCACCTGTGTTGTCCTTGACTCTGGAAAATTTTTGTCCATTTATTCTTTGATTATTTCTTCTTCTCTGGACCTCCTAGATTGATCTTTGAACTTTTAGCTTTTCTTTCTCATTCTGTCTCTTCTTTGTTTTGTTCTGCATTATGGGAGATTTCCTAGACACTATCTCTCAAGCTATCTATTGTTTTGTGTTTTGCCAATCTCATTTCTAATCCTCAAGAACTCTTTCTTATTCCCAATTGTTCCTTTTCTGCGTGTGCTGATTTAGTTTTATGGATTCAATATCATCTCCTCTATCTCAAAAGATGCTAACTGAAGTCTTTTCTTTGCCTTACTTTCTTTTTCTTTTGTGTTCTATGAGCTGGCTTTATTTTCTTGGAGATCTTTTTGTTTCTGTCTTTCCCCACCTTGTTTGCTTATTTTCTCTGCTGTTCACATTGGAGGCTTTTCCCAAATGTCTGAGTTTTAGTTGATCCCTCATATTTAAGAATGAGTCATTAAAAACTGATTTGGCTTGTTGACAGGCATTGCTTTGGTGGATCAGACAAGGAGCCATCCCTATTATTACAGGATGCTATTATGTTCTTCCTCCAGAGCTGTTCAACGACTCCAAATAAAAGACGTTCAGTTTTCTGCTTGGAAGTTTAACTCTGGCTTACAGGTGATCTCTGTTTCAGAAAGATTTGTCCAGTTGTTCCAAATACATACTTTTATTTGACCCCATTATTTCTAGTCCTAGACCTTGCTTCCACTCTCACTCCAGCTCTACTCTTCAGCCTCTCTCAAGTTCTAGGAGGAAACTCTGTTCCTTTCTGGTCCTTTTATTCTACATTCAGTAAGGTTTCACTTTCCTCTGCCCTGTTTTACCACCAACCAAGACTCCTCCTTTTGTTCTCCAGAAAAACCACTCAAATCCCAAACAGTCAGACTCCTTGGCTTAAATATCACCTTTTTCAAGAAGACTCCCTGATTTAAGATTGGGACAGAGGGAACTTAACCTTGAGTTCTTGCATCACTCTCTTTGTTACCTATTGTAGCACTTGTCACACTGTAATGGAGCTGCTTGTTTGTCTATCTTCCCCACCAGACCATAAACCCCATGAGAATGGGGACGTGGTCTGTATTGTTCACCTGTATTTGTAATGCCTAGCACTACGCTTGCACAGAGTGAGTGCTAAATAAATACTTGTTGAATGAGTGAATAATACATCCCACTTTTATAAAGCTGGATATATTCAAAGATTTAGAAAAAATATAAGATGCATTCTGTGCTTGAATTTTCCTCTTTAAGGATACAAGATGACTTTTCTTATGGTATTATTTAGAAAGATAGTGGAACAGTCATTAAACGACCAATATTCACAAACTTAGAGGACAAACCAGGACCCTCTATGAAAAATCACATCCAGTTGAAACAATCAAACCCTTCTTTCCCTCCTCCCCCACATAGTTCTTCCCACCACGATGAAGCATTGGAGCTTTGTAGTTAAAGGAAATTCAACAACTCATTCAAAAGTTGGTATTGGTTTTGATTTTATTACTGCTTCAAAGTCAAGCTTCTACTTAATTGCTCTGAAATCTAAATAATTCCTCATCAAAAAAAAAAATAGCAAAGAAAATAAAAACCACTCTCTGGATGGTTTCAATTTGGTGGCAAAGCTCGAGGCTATAAATAGACCCAACAAATGTGTTTCCATTTCTCCTTCTGGAATGCTTTCTTCCTTAACCCCACCACTTGGATAGAGCTGCCATTGCCAACTAAAGAGCCACAGCCTTAGCAAAAGTGACCTATTAAGAATGTAACCTATTATTTGATTTACTTATTGGATTGTTCTGGGCACTCCCTTTTGTTCAGGAGTAATTAGGAGAAATGATGACCCTTTGTTGTTCCTGTTTCTGAGAAGGATGGAAGACTCTGGGGTTTTGACTTAATATCTAAACTACCCAGGAGATGTAAAATCTTAGATGATCAATCTATTTCAATGTATTAGTGATTACAGAACTGTTGAATGTGGTGATAGCAAGACTGAAAATTGGTCTTTGTATATTCTGCCACTGTATTTAGTAGAATTATTGAGATGGAGACTCTGTCATTGATACTATTCTTACTATCTTTGTTATTTTAAACTGATAGTAATCTTAATGATCATCATTCTAAACACTTCATTTTATAGATGAAGAAATTAAGGTCCCAAAAGTTTAAAACAAGATGGGATCAGGAGGGAGACAAACCATAAGAGACTCTTAATCTCAAGAAACAAAATGAGGGTTGCTGGGGGGTGTGGGGATAGGGTGGTTGTGTTATGGACATTGAGTATGTGCTATGGTGAGTGCTGTGAAATGTGTAAGCCTGATGATTCACAGACCTGTACCCCCTATAATTAACATATAATATATTATATGTTAATTAAAAAAAACCTTAACCGAAAGTCAGTTTCAAATCTATGCAATAATGGGAAACGATATAAATCTCTCCTGACTTCCTATAAACTGGTAAAACATAGCTATATTTGGGAATATTATCCTTGAAAATATGTGACTCAAGTATCACAAACTTTATGCATTAGTTTAGACCACAGTTAAAATATTTGTGACCAATTAGTTTATATATTCTGATGGGAATTATCTGCATATAGAAATTCTTGCTTAGGTCTGCAGTATAAGATGTATTTTCCAGATAGACAGAATATTAGGAATAGTTAGAGCCAAACAATGCTTTTTGAGAGGATGTCTCTACTCTTACGTCTCTAATGTTTCAAGATACAGAGGCAGGAGTAGTATACAGAGCAAGTCCACTTGTGGATTGATAAGGGGGGAGAGGGAGTAATGTGAATTACGTTTTTCTTGAAAGTTACATAATTCGCAGCCTATAGAGATATTTTGGATAGACAATATCAGGTGATCAAAGATAGTGTCAGGTGATAGACTTGTCAGGTGATCAAAGTACAGTTTATAATATATTTACTGGTAGAGACATCATTGAGCTGAAAGATGGTTTTGAAGTAAACTTAGATTTCCTTAGTTTACTTGATTCATTTCTATGTTACCAGTATAGTGTGCCTGAATATCATCTACCTGTGAGATTGGTGTTTTTCTTGAATTTTTAATCAAGGGACCATGATGACAATTTTTATTTAATCACAAGTTTTAGGAAAATAGTAATTCTTATTTAACCTAATGAGTGACTCACTTCATAAGAAACATAAATATTGTGTGCAAGGGCATTAGTCTGAGAATAGCTATTACAAAATATTATCCCAAAAGTGGCAGAAAATCGATCATAAGCACACCAATTTGTACAGTGATTAGGCTTCATTTTTCAGTGGGATTGATGTGCTAATGCTGAGCAAGTAAGTCGCCTACTGGTTAGAATGTTGTTATCTTAAAGGTGATCTTTTTGGTTTTTAAGGAAGCTGAAGCTAGTTAAAATCCTCTTGAAATTTTCACTTTTGAAAATCCATGAATAATTTCTACATCCAGATTGTTTGTTTTTTAATTAATGTACAGGAATATTTAATCTTGCCCTAGATAAGTTAAAATTTATAAATGATATTCAGTTATGGCATTCTTGATTCCTAACTATATATTCTGAATGAATTATTTCAATGTTACTATATGATACTATTGGTTGCAAATACCCCAGTAAAAATGGTCCCTGACTTATGATGTTCCACTTGTGATTTTTTTTTATCTTACAATGGTGTAACAGCAATGCACACTCAGTAGAAACTGTACTTCAATTTTGAATTTTGATCTTTTCCTGAGATAGTGATATCTGGAATGATCCTCTCTCATGGTGCTATGTAGTCAAGGAGCCACTGTTCTCAGTCAGTCACTTGATCAAAGGGTAAACTTTCTTTACCCATACAGACATTCTGTTTTTCACTTGTTTTTAAAGACTTATTTATTTATTTTAGAGAGAGAGAGAGAGAGAGAACAAGAGCATGGGGAGAGGCAGAGGGAAAGAATCTCAAGCAGACTCCCCACTGAGTGCAGAGCCTGACAGGGAGCTTGAGTTCACCACTCTGAGATCATGACTTGATCCAAAATCAAGAGTCAGATGTTTAACCAATTGAAAGACCCAGGTGCTCTTGTTTTTCACTTTCAGTACAGTATTCAATAAATTACACGAGATATTTAGCACTTTATTATATGATAGTCTTTGTGTTAGATGACCGTGCCCAACTGTGAGCTAATGTAAGGGTTCTGAGCACATGTTAAAGGAAAGCTAAGCTAAGCTATGATGCCATGATGCTATGATGTTATGAGGTTTGGTTGGTTAGGTATAGTAAGTGCACTTTCAACTTATAATATTTTCAATTTAACATGGGTTTTTAATGGATACAACCCCATCATAAGTCAAGGAAGATCTGTAATAAGAGCTTAAATGATTAGAGAATTTTATTGATGTAGGAACAGAAAAGTCCAGAGATAGGGTGAACTTTAGGCATAGTCCACCCAAACTCTGGGCCCAGGTTTTGCAGTTTGCTCAGATCTGCCCAGCTCCATGTTGATGTCATCTTTAGGATGGCTTCCTCCATGGTTTTATTACAGTTTCTTATACCAGTGTCTCTCATGCTTCCTCATTCATATCAACTGTGGGTGGTGGGGTGAGGGAGCAGGAAAACTGCAGAAGTAAGAATCTTTTTTCCACAAACTATCAAGTAATATTCCTGACCTTTCAGTTAATTGGACCATCCTTTATCATTCACACTGATGAAGGTATGCATTTTCTGATTGGATAAGGTTATCAGAGTCCATCTTTGCAGGGGAGGGCGGGTGAAGAGATCAATTACATTTAAACTCATTGTAGCCACAAAATGGGAAGGGGAAGGATGGGTATTGTTAAGACCACCTCAATTTTCTTTACATTGAGCAAGTAGAGAATGAATTAGTTATATATACTTTTCATCCTAAAACCCAAGAATTGTAAGAATAGAATTATCATATAAGATGATGGTTCTCAACATTTATTCTGTTCTATAGTATTCTGCCATACTTCATTGAGAGAAGATATTATCATTCATTCTACATGCGCCTAGGTAGATTTATTCCAAAATTTTCTTTTTGCTCCAGGTCTGTCTGTCTGGTTTTTTTGTTTGTTTGTTTTTGTTGTTGTTGTTTTGTTTTTACCACAAAGAGAATGTTGAAGTAATGAGAGAAAAACTAGAGTGGTCCATTTTAGTATCATTTATAATTTCATTGGATCCAATTCAACTGACTAGAACATAACAATGAGCCATGACATATGGTTAAGAACCTAGATTTTAGATAGAATAGCACCTATCAGTTATATGTGGTATGAATATCTGCTTTATTAAACATAGACCGTGCCAAAAAAATATATGAAATTCTGCTTTAAAAAAAAAAAAACTTTGTTAGTGTATTAGTCAGCATTTTCTGGAGAAACAGAACTAACGGAATATACATATCTATAAAGAGATTCACTGTAAATTGTTCACTCACAACTTTGAAAGCTGAGAAATCTTATGATCTTCCATCTGCAAGCTAGAGACATAGGAAAGCCAGTGCTGTAGATGTCAGTCTGAGTCTGAAGGCCTAATATGCAAGAATGGTGAGGACAAGAGAAAAGTAATGTTTCAGACCAGTCAGGTAGAGTTATTTCTGCCTTTTTGCTTTATTGAGGCCCTCAGTGGACTGAATGATGCGCGCCTATAATAGAGAGGCCCATCTGCTTTACTCAGCCCAATTCAAATGCTCATGTCTCTTAGAAACACTCTTATAGACACACCCCCCAAAATATTTAACTAGATATCTGGGCATCCCTTGGCCCAGTAACAAGTAGACACAAAATTAACTATCACAGGTATAGTGTAGTATAATGAAAAGAGCACAAGATTTGAACCAGCATGCTCCAACAAGAACATGGGCAAGGACCAGGCAACTCACTTCACTTCTCTGAGATTTAAAGACATAAAAATGTGTAATCTACCTACCATGTAAGAAGATGTTAAAAGCTTAAAAGAGATAATTTATATGAATAAGTTTTATAAACTGTGAAGTGACATAAAAATTTCATTATTAATTGGAAGTTAAATACTACTAGAGACTGAAAATTCCTCTATTGAATGTAAGCTCCTGAGGATAGAGAATTGTTTCTTGGTATACATTCCTCTGCTGTGTTTGTCTACCAGTAATTGTTTATTGAATAAAAAATGACATGAAAATCAGGACAATAAAGTTGATGATGGTAATTAGAAAAAAATATTTATGGTTTTGGTAAAATGAGTTAAGTTGAAGGAACAAATAAATGATATCAAGTAAAAGTGAAGAAAATGTAAGGAAAATATGAGTTCTTGAATTGAAGTTAATAATCTGTCATCAGAATATTTGGTGTTCCCAAGTTCTACCATGCCAGTGGGCTATCCATGGTTTCACTAATTGCTGGCAGATAAGATTGTTAAAAGATTTTTTCCTTTTGGGAAATCAAGTCTAACTTTAAAAGGACATCCAAGGGAAATTGGATAAACCCTAAAGCTGAATTTGCTGGAAGGCATCTATACTAGTTAGCAATGTATATTTTTACATTCAGGATGTGGCTAGGGGATCTACACAATTGATGAAGTCCTTGTAAATCTCCAAGAAAGAAATAAAAAGTTTTGCTACTTCAAGTATGCTCTGTAGTCCTATAAAAGTCAACAATACTCTTCACAGGAAACATGGCACATGTGTTTTTACTCTAAAAC
Source organism: Mustela nigripes (assembly GCF_022355385.1). Classification (NCBI taxonomy): domain Eukaryota; kingdom Metazoa; phylum Chordata; class Mammalia; order Carnivora; family Mustelidae; genus Mustela; species Mustela nigripes. Next base: position 103,364,431 of record NC_081561.1, read on the forward strand.
TTCTTTCTATAACCAAATGCAATTAGTCGCCACATGACCTCAATTTACTGCCATTTACCAACACTAAAAATCTTGCTACGATGTGCATAGAATGTACAATTAGATATAATTCCAGCTGTGTTGGGGGCAGGGAGAGTTTCCCCATAAAACAGTCAGTGAAGCATCTTTGGCAAACAGCAATAGGCAACCCACGAATTCCAGCTACAAATCTTGCAAACGGTACCATTGGGAAACAACACTTTAACTGATCGTCTGGTATTTCCAAAAGATAATGTCACCATGACATTTTCAGTCTTTTAATATCCTTTTATTGAGTCCCTTTCGTATCATCCTATTGCTGAAGCCACTTGAGCTAGAAGAGATGAAATGCATTTTTGTTGTTTGCCATGTTCTGTTTTGCCTAGCTAGCTGAGCCATCACAACATAACCTCCTAAGTTCTTAGCTGGAGGCATCTTACCCTCCCCACCACAAGAACAAAGATGTCACTTGTTGTGAAATAAGAAAATGTTCCTTCTGCCATGGCTCTGTTTTCAGTAAAGAAGTGTCCACTATTGGAAGTCTCCTTGGGTTGAGCTGCCATGCTCATTCTATGTCACCCTGGAAGTAACAGAAATCAGCAATGCTCTTCAAGTCTATAGACTCAGGTGGGTATTCTTGGCCAAGACTGTTCATGTGCATGTGCATGCACGTTTATCTGGCAAGTTTGGGTATAAAATGCATATACAATATATAAAGTAATCTAACTAGTTTATCATACAGAGGACTAGGCTCAAAACTAAAAGTCCTCTGTGTTCAGGAAGGAATACCATCAAAAGATAAATGTTTCAGTTGGTCTTTTTCTTCCACATACTGGAGCAGCTATTCCCATTGCTGGTGACCCATGTCAATGTCACAATCATGTCTGTCAAACTCTCAATTTTTCATTTTCCTCTCTTTTGACAAATATATAGCTAACTATATAGATGTTGCATTAGGGTTTTTCAGAGAAACAGAACCAATAGGATGTGTGTATATACATATTTCAGGCAGTGACTAATTTATTATCTTATCCATTGCCAAAAAGTATTCTTCCCATTATTTAAAGTAAATTTCTATTATTGTGAAAAAGTTGGAAAAGATAGAAAATTATAAGGGAAAAATACCATCACCCAAAATGGTGACAAATTAAAAATAACAACAACAACAACAAGAACAAAAACCCTTTTTATTTTGGGAAATAACAAACACATACAAAAAGAAAAAGGATAGTGTAGTGAATGTCCATGTCCCCATTACCCAGATTCCTTAATACCTGGTATTAATTCTTTAATACCAATTCCTGGACAATCATAGAAAAGAGATTTATTTTAAAGACTTGGCTCATGCGATTATGGAGACAGGCAAGTTGGAATTTTCAGTAAGGGCCCACAGGCCTGAAGTCCAGGAGAGCCATGGTGCAGAGGAAGTCTGAAGGCAGTGTGCCTGGAGAACTCCCTCTGCTTTGAGAGGCTGATCTTTTTGTTCTATTTAGGCCTTCAACTGATTACATGAGGCCCACCTATGTTAAGGAAGAGCAATATCCTCACTCAATGTTCACCAATTTGAATGTTAATCTCATCCAAAATCATGCTCTTAAATTGACACAGAAGCTTAACCATCAAAGATTTATATGGGCCTATATCTATTTCTACATCTATTTATGACTCTCTATATATAGATATACCAATATATCTTTTGCTCTCCCTCTTTCTCTCTTACTTTCATCAAACAGACCTGAATCCAAATCACAGCCCCCAAATTATGTGTCACTTATGGCATATTATTGAACCACCATAAGAGTCAATCATTTAAACAAAAAATATATCACACGTATTCCTTAGGGTCTAACAGCAAAAGTGTTCAGGATGGAAATCCAGCCCTCTTGAGTTCTGAAAATGGCATCCCTTTTATTCTGCTCAACAATGTGAAAATGCTCTTGATAAGAATTTTTGACATAATGAAAGTGAAATGTGTTATCTCTTTCTTCCTCGATGCCTGCTTAAAATGGAACATGTGAATTGACCTATGAAGAAAAGCATGCCAGTTGGAAGCAGAGCACGCTTACGAGAGAGAGCACACAGGGCTCCAGGTCCTACTATCAAAATCAAATGTTGACTTTTGAAATATTAAAGATTAATTTTGCTATTGAATCAATATTAAAGCAGGTGGGACACCAGAATGAGGTCTCTTCCATTAAGCAATCATATTTTATGTTTAGTCTAAATAGCATTTGATCCTTCCTGCACAAACCTTTGGACTCAGTGAGTGAAAGAGGTATACCATGGCTTAGTAACTCCAAATCTGGCCTTTTAATATCTTGATGTAAAAAAGAGCACCGAGGTGAGTCAAATAGAGGCATTTAACCCAAATTCCCAGAATCAAGAAAGCCATAACAATGCCTGCCTGTGAGTTATAAAGGGAAAATGTTGAATCCATACCTTACATGTATGCTTGCACAAAAGCAATCAGTCTAGGCATGTTTTTCAGTAATATGTCTTGTTTTTTTTTTTTCTTAAATAGTCTTTGATTTGCGTCTTCCATCAACTTCAACCCTGACAAAACATAAAAATTAGATTTTTGCTACACTAGCAGGATATAAACAAGCTGCTTTAACATGGCAATTAGCTGTTTTGTTTCTCCTTTCTTTTTTTTTTTTTTTTTTTACTGCTCTTGAAGGGTTTCAAGTTTAAGTTGTCCTTGCCCTCTATGAAAAGGCGAACTGGCTTTGATTGATTGTGGCTCTCAGTTTGTTTTTCCAGAAGACTTAAAAGAAAAGGGATTTGTATCTATAGACAAAATGTTTCTTAAAAGCAGACAGGAAGTGGAAGGTTTCTTCCAGGCAAGAAAATATTTTCTCTTGCCAGTGTGGGGTGGGAGGAAAAGAGAAATAGAAAGCAGCAATGGTCTCTCTAAAGGAGAGTCTGTGAGAGCCTTCTAGGTAGGAGGCTTCCTGGGCCACATTGCTGGGACTCTTGCACCCCACGTAAGGCACATGAAGCCATAAAGGAAACCCTAAGAGGCTCACAAATGGGGAGGGAGTGAGTCGTCATCCTTGGTACCACTTGATTCTTGCAAGCATGGCCTTGCTGGCATGGGCAATCTATGCCCTGGGACCTTATCCCTTTCATTGTTGTGTCATCACAAGTACCTCGACAGAGGTTGCAAACCAGAACTGATATGAATGATGCCTCCTCTATACAACTTATTTAGGAATTTATGTTGGTCCCTTGTAAGTAAGTTATTTGTTTAATAAACCTTCTTGGGCAGGGCTTTGTAAAAACTAGGAATGTCTTTGCTATACTTACCTCACAGGAAAAATTTTTTTTTATGATTTTATTTATTTATTTAAAAGAGAGAGAGAGAGAGAGATCACAAGTAGGCAGAGAGGCAGGCAGAGAGAGGGAGGGAAGCAGGCTCCCCACTAAGCAGAGAGCCCAATGTAGGGCTCTATCCCAGGACCCTGAGATCATGACCTGAGCTGAAGGCAGAGGCTTAACCCACTGAGCTACCCGTGAGCCCCCACAGGAAATATTTTAATAATTATTCTCACTGAACCCCTAAATATAACATTGCAATATCGAATACCCAGAATCCCAGCAAGAATGAATCACTGATTTTGCCTTTAGAATTTTTTTTTTTTAAATAATGAACATAGCTTCTGCCTTCAACCTCCTCAGTTCTCTCCATTCAATTAGCAAGAAACACCAACCTTAGCAAGAGCAATTTCTAAGAAGTAAGATAAATGCAGCTATATTGCTGTGGGAAGTGGATCTCCTGAACTGTTAAAGATTATGAATCAGTGTCACTATTTTGATGATTTCCAAGATAGATGACTAAGGGCAACTGCATCAAGCTATAGGAGAAGACAGAACTGGCTGCCTGAGTTTATTTCAGACACAACGGCTCACAGCCCTGACACAGTTTCCTCTTTGACCAATTCCTAATGAAAAGGCAGTAGTGGACCCTCCTTTTCAGTAATGAGTTACCCAGAGACAGAGTTACTCTCTTCTAACCCTCTAACTTGGGGAGAGGTATTTTCAGATAGTATCACAGATTCTGTTGTATGTTCTCATCTCCTTTAGGAATACATTTTGGGCTCCTTCGGAAATGACACATAGTTAGCATTCTCACTGAAGTGGAAAGAGCTGGCAAGTGCTTACCCTCTCCATGTCCCCATTGCCTACAGATACCATCCCCTGTATACATAAACACATCCACATACACCATCATGCTTTCAGAAAAACCATGAAGAAGTGAGGATATTCACATTTTGTGATAAGTCCAGAGTTAAAAGTTCCATAAAGTTTTTCTTGATTTGAATTTTTTTAGTCTTGCAAATTTGTAAAAAACAAACAAACAAACAAACAAAACACATTCTATGCAAAACATCTGCTATGCTTAAGAATTTGAGGGGTGCCTGGGTGGCTCAGTTGGTTAAGCAACCGCCTTCGGCTCAGGTCACGGTCCCAGAGTCCCAGGATCGAGTCCCACATCGGGCTCCTAGCTCCATGGGGAGTCTGCTTCTCCCTCTGACCTTCTTGCCTCTCATGCTCTCTCTCATTGCCTCTCTCTCAAATAAATAAATAAATAAGAATCTTAAAAAAAAAAAAAGAATTTGATGTGAATAATACAGGTATCATGAACTTCCTTTAAATTTCCAGGTGAACTTTTCCAAATATACTAAGTCCTGCTACCACCATCTTTCCATTTTCTGTAAAGAACACGACGCAGTTTTTCTGCCCCTGCCACAATGACTGGCTGGCAAATTAAGCCGACGGATCGCTGCAGGCAATTGACTAAAGACATGTTCCTCCCCAAATTCATTGATCCCACAGCAATATAGCTGCATTTATCTTACTTCTTGGAAATTGCTCTTGCTAAGGTTACTCATGACCTAGCAGAGTCAATCCAATGAACATATTTTGGTTCTTACTTTACTTGGCTATCTCTCTTGCACTCTTTTCTTCTCCTGTGGTATACTCTCCCTCACAGCATTATGGCTTCCCAACCTGTATTTCTGGTTCCAACATTTCCTAAATATCTCTATTTGGGGGGCCCAGAAGCATCTTCAACTCAATACGATCTAACCATATTGGAATATTTTTCAGCCCTCTTTCCTTATAAACCTGCTTTTCTTGAATTCCCTACCTTCCTTGATGATTGGTGCCCTCCACATGTCCCTTGATGGGATAACAATGGCTGCAAAAGGGGAGAAGTTTCCCCAGGCCAGGCCAGAGCTCAGAAGAGAAGTTTATTGGGCCCAAGTTAGATACCTAAGTCAGGGATATGTGCACAGCGAATAGCCAAGTTGGAAGTGAACTCGGGACCAAAGAGGCCTTGATTGGATGTCAGAACCCAAGGGACCCAAAGCCAGAAGTCTGAGTTCCAGAGAGAATGAAGGCAAGACAGAAAATCTGAGGAAACTGCTTAAAAAAGGCACAGTAGATTGAGACAGGCCATTATGTACTAGAATAGTGTGCAGGCGGGGAAAGGACAGTCAGTGCTTTACAAAACACTTTCACACTTTTATTTCTTTGAAGCAACAGCTATGCTACAGAGATGAGGACTTGAGTAGCATACTCCAGGCCACATGCTTGGAAAGCGAGGAAGCCACTTCAAGCTAGGCCACTGACTCTAGGTCCTACATCTGCCTGCACTCGAACTCCACCCAAGTTGACAGCCCCAGTGGAGGCGGCAGCAATGGCAAGTGCTAAAATGATGCGGATATTTCAACCACAGTTGTACCTGCTGTTGTAACATTCTTACTTTCTATTCTCTCCAACCTCTACCTGGGACCCTGAGGCCAAGAGAAGACAAAGGTTGCCTTCTTTAGGCTCTTGCTATTTACCAATAATACTTATTTTCATGGAAAGCAACCCAAAAGGAACAGAAAGGAGAGCTGATATATCATTACTTGGAAGGCTGAGACTGATTGATCTTGCCCTTGGCTCACGATTTTGGTGACTCAGGTTTTTAAAAATCCTTAATTGAAAACCACAAGTGTCCAGCACTGAAGCCAATCATCATGGAGTAAGACAGAATTTTCTTTTGTCTTTCAATTGCATCTTAAAAATGATAAACTTTTGGATGATGTGTGCTTCTTTGCAATTCAGTACATTTTAGAACATGATGGGCTGTGACTCCAGAATACAGTATTTGCAAAATGGGGGTTAATGAAATAGCAAGAAAAACAAAGCAGCTGAAGTACCAGTTTCAAAAAATCAAATTACAAATCGTGTACCAAGTAATTATCAATATTTTCCCTGATAGATTCTCAGGAAGGCACACACAGTTTCACAATTCTATTCCATTTCACAAATTACAATAATTTATGGTATACAGTTGCTTGAGAAGAATGGGCCATTATGCTCACTAGATTGCTTAAATTTCAAGAGTGTGGGACAACTCTAGGTAATGGACAATTCTGACTAGATTTTTTTTTCTCGTTTGTCAAGGAAAATTGGCCTGGAAAGCAAATGTTTAAAGTTCAATTATATTTCTCTCATACACAAAATATACCTTAAAATTATTTTTGCTTTTGCTTCTTAAAAATGTAAATACTACAGAACCAATGGGAACTGAAAACAACAGCAAAATGATTCCATACGAAATGCCACTACCATTATACAACAAATGTTTTTTTTATCATTTTTTTGTGTGTATTCCACAGTTTTTTCATACACATATCTTTTACATGGTGATAATGTACAATCCCATTGAGTAGATATATCACAGCTTATCCAGTCACTCTTGTTTGACATTTAGATTCCTTCTTATTTTCCATTGTAAACACTGGCTTTTTAAAATGCTTAATGGATAGGGGCACCTGGCTGGCTCAGTCATTAGAGCATGCAACTCTTGATCTTGGGGTCATGAGTTCAATCAAGCCTCATGTTGGGCATAGAGATTGCTTTAAAAAAAAAAAAGAGTCTGTAAAATGTTTGATGGATATAGAATACGATTGTCATTATTTTCCCCAAGGCGGAGAAAGGTATCATCCTTATATATCCTAAACAACTATAAGCCTCAATTCACTTAAGAACCCTTTTTGGATGTATTTTTTTACCTCCTTTGGCCTCCAATTTTGTCAAATACCTGTTTCTACCACTGACTGTCATTAAGCCTGAAATGGCTCTGCTCCAAAAAACCTAAGGTCCTTTGTATTAAGTGTTACAAAAAATGGCTAACACCTGCAACTTTAATATAATACATCCCCATTTGTTCCTCTAATTGCTTGATAAAAGGATAGATCATATTTCTAAAACCCAAATGTTTATCTCAGTATAGCTCAGTGATGACGAGCATGGGTTATGAAGTCAACCTGACCCAAGGTTCAAGCTCTGATTCTACTCAATGCTGTGGACAGGACAGCTACCTTGTCCACCTCCAGGAACATAATCAAATTATAGTCTATATGAATGGCATCCCCCCAAATAGGACATTGTAACCACTTATGTACGCCCATGGTAATGTACCCATGGAGCTGTACGAGGTAGCTGGACAGGCTTTCGTTAAGCTATTCAATCTCTGAGCCTAAGCCTTCAGATTTGTAAAACCAGGGAGTGATAACGGTGCCTAATTTATCAAGCTCTGTGCAGATTACAGAGGAGAGTATTGTAGTAAAGTCTTTAAAATAGTGTCTGGCTGTGGTAAGACCTCAATACATGCTCACTCCTTTTACAGTTTTCTCAAAGATGTGTACTTTTCAAAAAAGAAATTAGAAAGATAAGGGTTTTGTGGGTTTTTTTGCATGATTTTCCATTGCATGGTTCATCTTTGCTCTCAATTACTACATCAGTCTACTCAGAATGGAAGAACAGCATGAAAAAGAATGGAATAGACTAACTATCTGCTTATATTCTCCATTCCTGAGCCGAAGGCTGATCTAATCTTATCTTAAACCAAAGTTTAAGAAATTGCCCCTTAACTAAACTGGTTGTAAACCAAAACTTCTTAAGAAATCAGGTATAGGAATCTCTTTTCCATTGGGTAGGATTCCGTGGGGCCACAAGCTACAGGAGGGACTCCTTAACCAAACTGAGGGAACAGGAGTAGTTGAGGACTAAGTCTGGGTAGAGTTGGAAAACCATATTTAGGAACAGTCAGAGAAAAAGAGGATAAACACAGTCATGAGTCTATAGAAAAATCATTCACAAATCTAATAAACATCACCAAATGCCACAGTGTGCTAATTCTTGGGGAGAAAGATGGGAAGAAACACAAGAGATAATAACATCACTTATTCCTATTCTACTTTTATTTGTATACTGGGCATAGGATGGGGGTGGACTGAGTCAGAGTAAAGAGCATCACTAGAATAGACATGACGCTAAGGTCCCAGTTTAATCACAAGTTGTGGAGCCACTCAGATGCTTCCTAATGAAGTTCTAGATCTCCTTAATTCTTCTAGTAGCTTACAGATTGGGAGGGAAAGAAAACCCCTGAGGTCAATGGAGTGTCTTCCTCTGCTGTCTCTTTTTCCAACCCTCCAGGGATTGGGAATAGATCCAACTATTTAATAACTAGCCAGAGGAACTGGGGGTGAGAAAGGAGCATGTAAAAGAGTTGTCTAATTGCATGCAGCCTAAGCTCTGTTGATTCCCTCAAGGAACAGGCTACAATGAGTCAGATTGGACTTTGGGCTTGTGAATCGAGAGAACATGGAAAAAAAGAGAACCTGGGAGTAGACAATATGCTGCAAATTAAGAGATTTTTTTGGACCTGAACTCTTCTCCACAGGATGACAGTTTAATCATGCTGATTCTTCAGCATAAAATGTAGTTTTGTCAGATAGATTTTAACCATAATTTATTTTAACCACCCCACTGTAGTTCTAAGACAGAAGACAGCCAACTCTGTCAGAGAGAGCTCAATTTTGTTCTTTGCATCGTCAAAATGTTCTTGTCTCAGGTGAGAAGCCCTGATAACTATGCACAAATCTCTTTATAAATTATTTATCTGTTAGATGCTGTATATTTGCCACTTCATATATTTCTTTGAGGTTTAAGTTTGCAGGACATGACTCATATATTTCTAGAAGGCCAAAGCAAAGTAAATATGCTTCAATATAGTAACATTCAAGGATGCAATTAATCTTGCAAGCTTCATTTAAGGAAGGTATAAAGTAGGACAATAATTCACTTTAAAGTCATTGGTGTAGGCCCTTGAAATAATTTTTTTTAGCAATAAAAAGGATTGCTTTCTGGAAGAAATAGAATTTCCACATGATAATACTAATATATAATACTAATACTAATATAACATGCTAATATGTTCAATTCCCCTATGGAAACCTTTATCTATCTGCAACGTTCTTGCTTCTGGTCAGGCAGAAGATTCTCCCAAGTGAATTAACATTTCTGTACAATGGTGGAAAAAGGATGTGGTGTGAAGAAAACAGCTTCTAGGGAGCAGCCAAGGAGGGTCTGCATTCCACAAGAGGAAGAAAAGGACTGGGCATTGCTGAAGAGATCAGGTTTAGGGGGCCCACTCAGAGCCAGTCCCAGATATAGGTGGTAAAGGAGCTTAAGGATTGTCCGGTCCGGGACTGTTTGGTTATAAGAGCTGAAATTCACTCCAGTGAGCTTAAGAAAAAGGTGTGTGTGTGTGTGTGTGTGTGTGTGTGTGTGTGTTTACTTAAAGACCCAAGGACAAGAAGCACAGTCTGGTCTCACAAAAGAATGGAAACATCTCTGACAAAGATCTTTGCTTTTCTAGGACTCCATGATATCTCATCTTTGTTACTTTCAACATTTATATTTAGTTTTACTCTCTACAGACTGACTTCCCAAGTTTTGAGACACACACAGACCAAATCTGGCTACGGGTCTCAGCTTTACATCTCTTCCTGTGATGTAAAGACTCACCAGAGGCCCTGAGTCCCAAATCCAATTCTTTTTTTTTTTTTTTTTTAAGATTTATTTATTTATTTATTTGACAGAGAGAGATCACAAGTAGGCATAGAGGCAGGCAGAGAGAGAGAGAGGAGGAAGCAGGCTCCCTGCCGAGCAGAGAGCCCGATGCGGGACTCGATCCCAGGACCCTGAGATCATGACCTGAGCCGAAGGCAGTGGCTTAACCCACTGAGCCACCCAGGCACCCCCCAAATCCAATTCTTGTATGAGAGATTCTATTTGGCTCAGCTTGGCTCAGACATCCACTGGGCTGGCGGCCCACTTAGTGAGGGCAATGGGGGCAGATACTTTGAAGAATATTGGGGTGGGAGGAATGATTGGCAGAGGAAATGATTTAAGAAACACAATGGCAATTCTTTAGCAAAGTGTCTTCTCCCTTGTTATTTAATCATAATCCCTCTTTTAGCTCCCTGAAATCGACTAGAAAGTACTCTTAAAAGATACTTGCATCACCTCACAGGGGTAGATACATTAATCCACTACCATCCATTTTAAGATCCTATCACAAAAGAATCAGGTTAATCAGTCAATAACCTAGTCAGCCTATAACTAATAGCTTACAAAGTCCCTAAAGGGAGTGTTAAGGACAAATAAAACATGATTGCCATTAAGGAGAAAGAGAAAGTGGTTAGCTGGAGGAGTTACCCAGATGATGTGTAACAGATGGGGCTTACTGGGTGCTCACTAGACAAGCCTTATCCATTTCAGCTCATTATAGATCCAAACTACCTCTCACTCCTGTGCCTTTGCACATAGACACATCACCTCTTCTTTACCGTGCTAACTCCTACTCTCTCTACAGTACTGCTGTGGGTTGACTTCTCTGCCCCCAGGAGATACGTTGATGTCCTAACCCCAGGTGCCTATGACTGTGTGATTTAGAAATAGGGTATATGTAGAAGTAGTTAAATTAAGATGTGATCACACTGGATTAGGGTAGGCCCTTAACCAAATGAATGGTGTGTTTACAAGGAGATAGAAATTTGGAGACAAAGACCCACACAGGGGAGAAAGCTATGTGACAATAAAGGGTATGTGCCAATGGAAGTAGTGATGTAGCTATAAGCCAAGGAACCCCAAGGCCTGCCGATAGTCACTAGAGGTGAGATGAGGCAAAGTAGGAATCCTTTCAAGAGCCTTCAAGGAGAGAAGGCCAACACCCTGGTTTGGTCTAACTTCCAGGAAGCTGAGAAAGTAAATTTCTGTGATTTTTAAGCCATGTAGTCTGTGGCACTTTGTTATAACAGTCACAAGAAACTAATATAAATGCTTCTACTGAGGGGTTGCCACCCCTGGGTTTGCTTCCCAGATAATGTCTGCATAGATCAAATGTCCGGGTCCCCCTAAAATCCATAGGATGAAATACTAACCACTAAGGAAATGGCATTAGGAGGGGAGGACTTTGGGAGGTGATTAGGTCATTCATGAGAATGAGCCCACAGGAATGGGACTGGTGCCTTGTAAAACAGAGCCCAGAAGGCTGCCTTGCTCCTTCTACTGTGTGAGGACACAGTGAGGAGACTGCTCTCTAGGAACCAGGAAGCAGGCCCTCAGCAGACACTGAGTCTGCCAATGCTTTGATCCTGGATTTCTCAGCTTCCAGAACTGTGAGAAATTTCTGTTGTTTATAAGCCACCCATTTATGGTATTTTGTTATAGCTGCCCAGACAAAGGCAACAAAGGCAACATTCAACTGTGCTTGTGACCTTTCTGTGCACTATCATACTGTGCTTCTCATTGCCGTAGCTACCTCCTGCCTCACTGTACAGATGACACAGTTCTATAATTGTATACTTTTCTGTCTCTGGATTGTAAAGATTTTGAGGTATCAGAAACTGTCCTTATTTTTATACCACCAATGCCTGGCAGGTAGTTGGAATTCCGTAAGTGCTTATTAATATGAAGCAGAGATTATTTCCATTTGTATTAAATCTACAATGCTTTTGTGTGAAAATATTTACATTTCAAATACTTAAGACAGGCAAGTATGGGACAAAGTAAACTCATACTGTTTAATTTTACCCCATACATTAAAATATGATTCCAAAGAAATTAGGAAGCCAAATAATTAAATAACTGAAGGTACCAACTTGTAGTTGGTTGCCCCCAGCCCCGGTAAAATAAGGAAAAAGTTCTTTGCATTTAAAAAGTGTACTTTGTTGAGGAGGGAAAAAAAAGAGGCTTCAGGTTGGCTTTATGAATTTAACTCTCCATTGAATCCCTTTCCATTGGAATAAAGTAATTGTAATTCATGAATTCAGATATGTGGTACAAATGCAGATGAAGATAAATAGCACATGAGCCATTTGAGACAGACAGATTCACGGGGGAAATTAGAAGCTGTCGTCAGGAGAGTTAATGGAAAGCCTACTAATCCTAATTTTCAGACAGGATAAATGGGAGTCCTGCGCTTCCCATCCAATTTACTCTCACAGGAGGTCTGCTTCTCTAGAGAGGATGGGAGGGTGGTTCCATTTACCCCCAATTACATATTAGCAGCCACAGTGCCATTTTTGCGGTGTCTGCTATAAATTTTGGACTTATGCTTTTTTTTTTTTTTTTTTTTTTTTAATAAAGAAGTAGCTGGGGTGCCTGGGTGGCTCAGTGGGTTAAGCCTCTGCCTTCGGCTCAGGTCATGATCCCAAGGTCTTGGGATCAGGTCCTGCATTGGGCTCTCTGCTAGGCAGGGAGCCTGCTTCCCCCACCCCTCTCTCTCTGCCTGCCTCTCTTCCTACTTGTGATAGGTCTTTCAAATAAAAAAATAAAATCTTAAAATAAAAAAAAAAGGAAAAAAATAGCTAAGAGACTGTTATATATGGATTTAGTTCTCTCTAGTGTGAATAGTTGCTACTTAATGTTAAACCGTTCTTCAGATAAGTGGCACAAACTGCTAAGTGGCACAGAGTTCAGGGATGCTGGGCAGCACATTTAATGGCACAATTACACATTCTATAATGTATGCCACTGTGGTAATTGGATAGGTAGGGTCTATTTTTATTTTTGTTTTTTTATATTCAAAGGAATTTCAAGTTCTAAATCAAGATTCCAAGCATAGTCTCTGAGAATCATTCTTCCTTGTATTTGTTATATTCACTTAACCAACCTTCTGAAACTTATTTCTCATACCCAGTTCCTTATGTAGTAGACCTGGAGGATCCTTTCCCAACTGTCGCTCCATTTTTGATGAGTATCCTAATCCAGGTCAGGGATTGGTTTAGAAATGCTTGTGTAACACAATTCTGGCCAATGAGATAGGAGAGAAGTTTGCTGCAGAAGGGCAAGGTGGTGGGGGGAGTGGGGTGGTAGTGGTAGAGCTTATGCTAAGAAATTTGTCCTTGCTTCTAACAGACAGACAGAAGAGATGATTCCACTTCTGCTTCTGGACATTGTTTGGTCTGAATGTAAGGCCTGAAACTATTGCAGCCATCTTGCCACTTGAAGAAGAAAGCCTCACCAAGATGGCAGAGTAGGGAAATGAAGGAACTTGGGCCTTCAGTGACATCTTTCAACCAATAAATCAAAGAACTCTGAGGTCTTCTCCACTTGGAAAGTTTCCACTGGTATTAAATAATACATTTCCTCTTTATTTAAGCCAGGTTTTATGTTAGTTGCATCTGAAGGCAGTTAAACTTCTATACTCTGCTTAAATTCCATGGAAGAGATGATGGGCCAGTGACTCAGCTGCAAGTCAGTGACTGAGTCACTACCTGTAGTGGGCATGTCTTTTTCAGCCTAAAACTTCTTTGATGTACTTTCTTGTTTTTATCCCATGTGGTTTCAGGGGCTGATCCAAAGTTCCACCTCCACAGGGGTCTGCAACCCAGGATCTGGCCACTGAAATGACCCCAGCAAGCTGGCTGTGGTGACAGGTTCCAGGAAGGGCTTGTGACCGAAGCTAGGCCAGTGAGAAGCATCACTAGCAAATTGACATTAGCTGTTGGGAAAGGAGAATATTTCTGTGCCAGAACTGCTAATCTGTGAAGTTATTATCTTAGAGCCATCAGTGCCATTTCTGGCTTTACATGGGAAAGGCATGACTGAGAATGGAGCCAACAGAAGGAAAAGGAACTGAGAGAGACAAGGAGAGGGAGCGCATGTACCATAATGACACTTGTTTTTGTCTGGGCAGTCTGCTCTAAAATATATATGGGGTGGCTTAAACAACAAAAATTTATTTCTCACAATTCTGGAGGCTGGGAAGTCAAAGACCAAGACCCTGGCCAATTGAACATCGGATGAGGGCCCATTTCCTTGTTCATTGCCACTGTCTTCTCACTGTTTCTCAAATGGTAGCAGGGGCAAGGGAGCTTTCTGGGGTCCTAATCTTTTATTAAGCACTAATCCCATTTATGAGGGCTCTCTCCCCATGACCTGATCACCTCCAAAATACCCTACCTCCAAATACCATCACAGTAGGGGCTAGGATTTCAACATATGAATTTTGGGAGACACATACATTCAGACCATAACAACACTAACCCTAACTATGCCAGAAGCTTGGCTTTACACTTAGACTTTTCAGTGTCGTAAACCGAAAATCTCACTTTGGCTTAAATCATTTTGAGTTCCTTTCTTTACTTGTAAACAAAATTATCTGAATTAATACAAAATTATATCATTAGCTACCATTTTCTGATACCAATTATGTTCCAGGCATATTATATCATTATTTCAAGGCTCACAGTGACTCAGCAATATATTACTTTACAAATAAAAATGCTGAATCTCAGAGGCTTTCAATGATACGCCCACTTCACACAGTACGGACAAGCTGAGCTGAGATCCAAACCCGGTCTGTCAGACTCCAAAAGATGGTGCTTTCCCTCCTCATTAGCATTAGTAACACCCACACTGCATTTCACAGAGCCCACACTTCTTTTAAATCTTATTTTTCAAATAACAATTTATCCTTTTAATATAAGACAGAAATGAATTTGAATTTCTAATACTATCCCTTCCCTTGTTTCCCAGGATTTTTTGTACACAGGTAAAGCTATCTGATGAAACACTTATAATTTCTTATTTTCTTTGTTCTTCTTTTCTTCTGGAATTTTCTTGTTTCCTCATGATCAAATCCCATGCATCCTTGATGCTACAGCTCAAATGTTATTCCTTTCACATAGTCTTCTCCAACACCTTGAGATAAAAGCCACCTCTTCTTTGAACTCTTCTTTCACTGTGTTTGTACATCTTTAATGACAATTTCCTTTTATCTCTTAATGAAGTTACTTGGGCAGGAACCTTTTATCCCTTAATAGAATGCAAGTTCTTTAAGTAATATGTATCTGATCCAGCTTTGGATATAAATCCAGAATGGTGGGATCTATAAATGTTGACTGAGCAAATGGATAAATGAAAGGCATTAACAGACCCATCTTCACAGCTCTAGGATCCCACTGGCAGCCTGCAGGTAAGTCTATCAGGGTCTTTGGATACCATTTAGCAAGTAACCTGAACGAGGTAGGCATCCAATAATAAAACGACTTGAGCTTAGCATAATACATAGAACCTTCAAGAGTGAGAACAACTTTATTCTGAACTAGACTCAACTCCTTGTTTTCCATTAGGGCCATGCATTCGTTCAGTTGTATCAACCTTCCTATTTATATTTCTCACATTTTCACATATCATAGTAAAACACTGCTTTGAATTCTGATTTCATGTCTTTGGTCTATTCCTTCAATGACTTTGTCTCTCGGGCTACTGTTTTGCCACTTCATAGGAGACCCAAGTCCTTTATTCTGAGAATATGGTTTCTACTAACATTAGGTGTTCTAAGTAAAAGTCAATTCTATTCTTGATTGATGGTGGCCTCTGCCTAAACTGTTTCTACATAAAGGATGACTTGCTGTTACTTTTCTAACATCTGCTCCTCTGTGATTACACTATTTGAATTCATATGAATATATCTGCTCATTTTTAATAGTCTCATAGATGAGTCCTTTCACATTTTTTACTTCCAAACTACCTTTGAAAATTCGTATTAAATAAATGTTCTTACCAACCAGATTCCAAAGGGTGGGTGGGGGGAATGTCATTTGTCTCAATATAACTCTAGAAGAAAACTTTCATATCAAATGTGTCATGTGATGAAGTAAATTTAAAATGCCATGTAATACTGTGTTTAAATTTTTTAATGTCAAAATTACCTTATGATTGGTGTGTTAAGAAACTTATTATAAAGGCTCAGGTAAGCCATTTGCACTTTATCGCATATATATTACAGCTACATTTTAGGTGGCAATATTTGACTCACTTTTCCTAAATTTTTGCATAATTGTGTAAAAACAGAATAATATTGGCATAGAAAGATATAGCAATCAGGAAAATAAATACCCAAAGCCAATGTAACAACTAGCTGAATATAGTTTATATACATCAGAATAACCTTTTCCTTAACTCATGGATCACCACTACAAATGTTGTCAGATTTCAAAGCTTCCTAAATTTACATCCTCAAAAGCAAAATCATGAAAGCCAACTTATAATTACCAGTAATAGATAAGCTTGCAATGAGTTTCTTGCATTTCATTCAGGTTTAGTTTAGAATAGCAAGGAATTCCTAACCAGGTATTGGCAGTTAAATTCCTCCTCTTGACTTGGGTATGACCCTATTCCTAAAACATGCTTTTTAGTAAAAGTTTTCAAGGATCTCTCAAAATGATGGGATACTTAATTTAGATAAACTTCTCTATCTTTCTCTCTCTATCTTCCCTCTCTCTCTGCCCCTTTCTTTTTGTAAAAGGCTTTACTTCAGCAGTGTTGTGTTGACAGGAAAAGAAAACCTAAATCATACACACATATTTTATTCTTTTCCTCTCCCTCTTTTTTACAGCCTGAACTCCAGGATTAATTTTCTTTTTAATAACTTACACCATCACACTTTAAACTCTGGGAACTAAGGCTATATAAGAGTTTTCATGATGGTAACATTCAAATATTAAATATTAGGTGCCTGGGAAGATTTGAAGCATCTTAGAGTGTTTAAGTAATTTATTTTTCATACACAACCTTAATGGAAAAACCTCTTCTTAAAGTAAATCCTTGCATTGGTCTCAGTTTAGCTCAACTTCAGATCCCTTAATAGGGAAAAAGTCTCTATTTCCTGGAAAGGAGAAATAATATCCTAATTCATGATAGTCAGAGGCCAGAACGCAAAGTTCTAGTTTCTTTTTCTGACTCTTTTAAAGATGTATCCATTTATTTTAGAGAAAGAGAGAGCACTCAAGTAGGAGGGAGAGGTGGATGGAGAGAAACTCAAGCCAACTCCATGCTGAGCCTGGAGTCCCACAATGGGCTCAGTCCTACAACCCCGAGATCATGACTGGAGCTGAAATCGAGGGTCATGTGCTTAACTGACCACCACCCAGGAGCCTCTCTCTTTCCCACTCTTAATTAGATATGTAGACACAGGCCAGTTGCTTCAGGTTCTCAGGTCTCACACACATCCTGAAACTGACAACTCCATGATTTCATAGTCTACATTAAGTTTTCCTTAAGTGCAGCAGTAACAGATAGTTAAGTCTGTGCTTTCAGGAGTTCAGGATCTCATTGGACACTACGATTTTCTAAAGAAAATTAGTTACTGCATTTTATAGTTTTATTTATTGTAAAATGTTTAGCTTTCATTGCCTCTGAACAGTTGAGTACATGAACATCTCTAGAACCAGAGTGATTTTCATGTATTTTCTTTACCAACATTATTTCAGAGAATTTAACAAATACTTATAATTCAGTTTTAGAAAGTGGAAGTCACATTCACACTATGATTGTTTGCTTAACGCACAAATTATGCAATATTAGAGTGTTTTATAAGTTGAATATTACGTCCCTAAATATTATGATCTAGTAGCCCTGAGATAAATGGTTCACAACTTACTCTTTCCTTCAGAGCTATAGCTGGTGTTCCTATTGTCTGTCAATTTAGCTATGGGACTAAAGTTTCTAGCAAACAAGAGTCCCCAGTTACCAACTGCAATCCACTTAGATCCAGATAGACAGAGACACATGTCTACACCAGCATAGACACATATACCAAATTTCAAACA
Organism: Mustela nigripes; assembly: GCF_022355385.1. Taxonomy (NCBI): domain Eukaryota; kingdom Metazoa; phylum Chordata; class Mammalia; order Carnivora; family Mustelidae; genus Mustela; species Mustela nigripes. The sequence continues at coordinate 103,382,412 of NC_081561.1, forward strand.
TTTGAAAATGTTTTGCATGACAGAACAATCTCACTATCTGCAATAAACTGGAACACCATTACTAATGAAGAAAGAGGAGAATTGCACATTAATGTTCTGAAGAAACAACATTTAGAAAATAATGCTTGAAGTGCTTAAAGACAGAAAGTCTCTTGGCATTTATAGGAGATATTCAAGGGTAAGGCATTCTGATAAACTTGATCTCAGGTGATCTGCCCTTCAAAAATACTCACTAATATTCAAAAATATTCAGCATTTTCCCCTTGCAAGTGTTCTTTGCTCTTTTATTTTGTATATGATAATTATGAATATCATTGCATCATATTAAAAAAACTTTAAATCATCATGGTCATTTATATTTGTCTGCTTCATATATAACTAATACTAAAGTTTGTTTTATATTTATCTATGAAGTGCAGTCTTCTTTGGAAAAGACACGGAAGCAATCATGATTTGATGTTAATATGTTTCAGTAGACTATGCAAATTTCACAAGATAATTATGTCATTATGTTTATATATAACCAAGACCAAAAAATTGCTAAGACTATTCAAAGAACTTAATCTTTATAATTAAGTGCTTGCTATTATTTTTATTCTATTATGGATTACCAAGTCATCCTTAATGCTTCTCTTTATTATGACATTCATCAGGCAGTACTTTTTTAAAAAAGATTATTTATTTATTTATTTGACAGAGACCACAAGTAGGCGGAGAGGCAGGCAGAGAGAGGAAGGGAAGGAGGCTCCCCAGTGAGCGGGGAGCCCGATGCGGGGCTCTATCCCAGGACCCTGAGATCATAACCTGAGCTGAAGGCAGAGGCTTTAACCCACCGAGCCACCCTGATGTCCCCAAGCGGTACTTTTTTATGTCTCCGCACTAGACTAGAACTATTTCATAGGCAAGGACTACATGGTATTTATTCATTCTAATGTCTGTGTGTTATCTGAGAAAGAGAGATGATAGATTCATACATATATACATACGGATTCCTTCCTGTGGCTTTATTTTTTATTTTTTTATTTTTTAAAGATTTTATTTATTTATTTGACAGAGAGAGATTACAAGTAGGCAGAGAGGCAGGCAGAGAGAGAGAGGAGGAAGCAGGCCCCCTGCTGAGCAGAGAGCCCGATGCGGGACTTGATCCCAGGACCCTGAGATCATGACCTGAGCCTTCGGCTCAGGTC
>NC_081561.1:103383698-103385190 GCF_022355385.1 Mustela nigripes
GACAGAGAGAGATTACAAGTAGGCAGAGAGGCAGGCAGAGAGAGAGAGGAGGAAGCAGGCCCCCTGCTGAGCAGAGAGCCCGATGCGGGACTTGATCCCAGGACCCTGAGATCATGACCTGAGCCGAAGGCAGTGGCTTAACCCACTGAGCCACCCAGGCGCCCCCTTCCTGTGGCTTTAATCATCCAATATCAAACAAATGATAATTAAGCTTGATATCTTTTTTATAGTCATGGTTAAGTAATGTCTAAATAGAAAAAGCAGAAACCAGAAGATATTTAGGGATAAGGTTAACAAAATTTTTAAAATACTAAAATTGATTCTTCAGAAGATTGATTTAAATTCACATAAATTGTTTACAGTAAGTGTTTATAGAGCAGCTAAATGAGGAAGTATACAGCAAAAAAAAGGAGAAAGAAGGAGAAAAGTAATCTTTAGTGATGGTTAAAACTTGTTAATCTAAACTGAAGTCCGGAGTCAAGATGGCAGAGAAGTAGCAGGCTGAGACTACTTCAGATAGCAGGAGATCAGCTAGATAGCTTATCTAAAAATTGCAAACACCTACAAATCCAATGGCAGACCGAAGAGAAGAAGAACAGCAATTCTAGAAATAGAAAATCAACCACTTTCTGAAAGGTAGAACTGGTGGAGAAGTGAATCCAAGGCCACGGGAAGACAGAGCATGGGGCTCCCGGCAAGTGGCGGAGCAACGGAGCACAAAATCAGGACTTTTAAAAGTCTGCTCCACTGAGAGACATCACTCCAGAGGCTACTGGGGTGAAGCCCACGTGGGGTCAGTGTGGCCTGAGGTCCCGCAGGGTCACAGAAGGATCAGGGGTGTCTGAATGTCGCAGAGCTTACAGGTATTAGAACGGGGAAGCCGGCTTCAGAGACAGAGCCGAGGAGTGAACTCCCAGCTCAGGGTTACCTTAAACCGGTCGCAGGCTTGGTGAGCTCGGAGCACGGCCAGAGGCCACGGAGATGGGAGTAATGGGGCGCTGTTCTCTGAGGGTGCACTGAGGAGTAGGGCCCTGGGCTCTCGGCTCCTCCGGGGCCAGAGACTGGAAGGCCGTCATTTTCATTCCCGTCCTCCGGAACTCTACGGAAAGCATTCAGGGTACAAAAACTCCCGAAAGCAAACCCGAGCAAATTACTCAGCCTGGCCCCTGGTAAGGGCAGTGCAATTCCACCGGGGGCAAACCACTTGAGAATCACTACAACAGGCCCCTCCCTCAGAAAATCAATAAGAAATCCAGCCAGGACCAAGTTCACCTACCAAGGAGTGCAGCTTCAATACCAAGGAGAGCAGCAGAATTCCAGAGGAGGAGAAAGCAAAGCACGGAACTCATGGCTTTCTCCCTATGATTCTTTAGTCTTGCAGTTAATTTAATTTTTTTTCTTTTTCAATCTTTTTTTCTCTTCTTCTGCTAATTTTTTTTAAACTTTTACCCTTTTCTTTTTTAACGTTTTTTAACTAGTTTATCTAATATAT
>NC_081561.1:103385590-103422588 GCF_022355385.1 Mustela nigripes
AGGTTCCTCAAAATGTTGAAAATAGAACTACCCTATGACCCAGGAATAGCACTACTGGGTATTTACCCTAAAGATACAAACGTAGTTATCCGAAGGGGCACGTGCACCCAAATGTTTATAGCAGAGCAGCAATGTCTACAATAGCCAAACTATGGAAAGAACTTAGATGTCCATCAATAGATGAATGGATAAAGAAGAAGTGGTATATATACACAATGGAATATTATGCAGCCATCAAAAGAAACGAAATCTTGCCATTTGCAACGATGTGGATGGAACTAGAGGGTATCATGCTTAGTGAAATAAGTCAAGCGGAGAAAGACAACTATCATATGATCTCCCTGATATGAGGAAGTGGAGATGCAACATGGGGGGGTTAAGGGGGTAGGAGAAGAATAAATGAAACAAGATGGGATTGGGAGGGAGACAAACCATAAGTGACTCTTAATCTCACAAAACAAACTGAGGGTTGCTGGGGGGAGGGGGGTTTGGAGAAGGGGGGTGGGGTTATGGACATTGGGGAGGGTATGTGCTTTGGTGAGTACTGTGAAGTGTGTAAACCTGGCGACTCACAGACCTGTACCCTGAGGATAAAAATGTTTTATATGTTTATAAAAAAATAATAATAAAAATAAATAAATAAATAAATAAATAGATGACCATTGAGAGTCAACGTGAAGATAGTATCACCATTCTGAGATGGGTTCAAAACATTGAAATCAGATAATGTAACTAGAAGTTACCATAAACACTATAAAATAAAAAAATGTGAATCGTAAACTTGGAATGTTAGAACTGAAAAACAATTTAGAAGAACACCTTAATAATCTGCTAATTTAGAGATACTGTTAATTTCTGTGTTAAATCTGACAATGTTGTCACTGTCTTGGTAGTGAAGAGGTGAAATTTCAGTATTTGAGGACATAGAAAGAAACGGACTCCAACTAAGGGGCAGATGCCATTTCTTTTTCCCCTATAAATTCACTGCCCTTCCAATAACTGGTATTTCCAGCTCTCCACTCTTGTGGTGTTTGGAAGTGGACCACAAAAGGATATTGACATCTTCCACCTGAAGCTCTGCAGACTGGACTTTTCCTACCAACAGGAGAGGTTGTACGGACCCATTTTACTCTTCTCCCTAGGTAGAAATTATGGGTCCAAAGTGAATTGCAACCAGATTCTAACTACCTCCTGCTTTCAGTGTGATATCTTACTCATTTGAAATATAGTAAAATCATTTGTTCTGCTTCTATTCTATTTGGGCTCACTCTCATCTATGGACTTTCATATGGTTTTGTTATTTTTAGCATGTGAAATATTAACATGGCTCTAGATGTTAGGTTTTCATAAAAAGGTCTTTTCAAGGTGTTATCCTTACCCCTATTCCTTCTACCATATTCCACCCCTCTATCCCCCTGTATCTTTCTTACATATAATGTAGTGTTTTTATTACACAAAAAGTAGCACATTATACTCTTCCGTACTTTGATTATTTCACTCAACAATATGTTGTAGAAATCACTTGATAACATTTCAGAGATTTCCCTTTTTCTTTTTTTATATAGATGCATAGTTATACAGCACTTCATTTTGTTGGCTGTATTGAGTTTATTTAAACATTCTCCTATGTATGAGTATTTTGGTTGTTTCAAATATTTTGCCATTACGAACAATGTTGTAATGTGTTTTTGTATTGTGGGAGGTTTATTCAAAGAGTAAATTTCTAGACTTGGGATTGCTGTACCAAAAGATAAATTTATGTGTAGTTTTGTTATATATCCACATTTCCTTCCAAAATGATTGTACCCATTTGTATTTCTACCAGAAATATACATGTGTACCTGTCTTCTCAAAATCATGCCAACCAAGTGTGTTAACCATACTTTCTAGTTTTTATCAGTCTAAGTCATAGATGATATCTCTGTGATTTTTAAATTTGATTTTTTTCTAAGTATGAGTAAGACTGAATATCTTTCCATATGTCACAGGGTCATGTATACACACACACACACACACATAGTGCAAATTGACTATGTTTTTTTTAACCTATTTTTCTACCAAGTTTTAAGCATCTCTTCAGGTGAAATTCACAGAAATGCCATTTCTCCCTCAAAAGATAAATGAATATGTAGTTGTATTAGATATTGCCAAATTCTCTTCTAAAGGGTTATATTGACTTGCATCCCCACCAGCAATGGGTGAAAGTTCCCACAGCCTAGCCAATAGAATGTGCTACGATACACTTTTTAGTATTTGTTAGTGCTATGGTCTGAATGTTTGCACCCAACCCCCTGCCCCAAATTCACACATCAGAATCCTAACACCTAGTGAGATGGTATTAGGAGGTGAGGCCTTTGGGAGGTGATTAGGTCATGAGGGCACAGCTTCATGAATGTGATCAGTGCCCTTATCAAGTCGGGCTGAGAAAACCCCTTGTCCCTTCCTCCATATGAGGTTACATGGAGAAGATAACCATCTGAAAGGAAGCTGGGTCTCATTAGACACCAGATCTGGCAGCACCATGATCTTAGATTTCCCAGCTCCAGAACTGTTAGAGCTGTGAGAAATAAATTTCTGTTGCTTATAAGCAATCTAGTCTATAGTATTTTGTTACAGAGCCTGAATGGACTAAGACGGTCAGTCAGACAGGTGAGGAATGGTAACACATTGCTACAGTATTATGCCCTCTGCAGATGCAAAATCAGATGGCCAGCTTCCACTCCAGAACACAGTGCAAGTATATTATGGTAGACTTCCTTCACTGCCTGAAGCATCTCCCCAAGAGGCTCTTGTGTTCTCTCCTACTAGCAAACCTCAGGCAAGAATACTCCAGCACAATAGATAGAATCTTATCACAGTGAACCTCAAAAAGTAGATGGTCATAGTCTCCATCCCATTTCTCCCAAGGAGTTGACATCTTTGCAAAATTCTTTAACCCCTACTCATCCATGAGCTCATAAACCAAGAACCACACAAGCTCCTGATATATACCTTTTTGCCAGGGCAATGACTTCTCTTGCATTGACAGAAATAAGAGGGGCAATCTTCTGACTTTCTCTTGAGCAAAGATCTCTCTGTCCACCAGGAGAGAAGAAACAGCAACCAACATCACATTGATCACTTCTCAAAGTTCCAAAAGACTGATGATTCCACTGGCCCAATAGATGTCACCTCTACGAATGTTTTTCCATAATGAAGTGCCTCAAGGTTAATAAATATTACCCTCCAATAAACTAATGAGCAAGAGAGGGTTGAATTATGCAGTCACTAGTGAATATCAAAGGAAGTGATAGAACTTCTGAGGAACTGGATATCATAGTCACTGCTCATGTCTGTCCTTAGCACATTAGATTTTTCTAATGTTCACGTTTGCCAGTTGGTACAAACACTGAGCTTTCACCCCACTCCCATGTCAATGTTCTCAGGCCTCAGGTGTGACTGTCTTCAGTGAAGCAAAATGGCAGGCTTTTTGTTCCCTGTCAGGAGTGGCACATTCCCTTGGCTCTCCCCTATCCTACTCAGCAAGCTCTGGATACCTGGCAACCCTATGGGATCTGACCTATTTTAACCTCACATCCCCTTATATAGCATTCACCATTCTCAAAAGATGCTGAGGGATCAGAATAGCAAACAGTTACTTCTATAAATAGATAATCCCAAAATGGACTCCCCCCATGAGACTTTTTAATAGATAAAATATTGGAGGAATGAGCCAGGAAGGAAGATAAGAGTTTACAGATGTGCTGTGACATAATGCCTTCTAAATCTACTGGTGGCCAGGCATAGTGACAACTTGCCTGCCTATTTCAATTTTGAGCAATTCTTTATTACTTAGTGAATATACAGTTAATAAAAAGCTAAGATCTTAAAATTATCCAGTATTCATGCCACCTGTTAACTTTCTGTAGTTTGGCAAAAGGAATAAAACTAAAAACAAAATTGAGAAATTTGAATTATTCAGACATTCTAATTATTCCCATGTCTACTCTCAAATAGCTATGTCATGTGTAGATTAAATAATTATGGAAATGTGAAGTATAGTTTTAACCAGCTACTTTTTTTGTACACAGTCTGAATCCCACAGATTAATAGATCAATTTCTCAAATAATGAAAAATCAACATGCATAAGCTAAGTATCTAGCACATAGTAAATTCTCAAATGAGTTTTTGAGGAAGCTAGAATTTTATGAAAAGTTTCAAGTGTAATCTCATACATACCTTTTCTGGGGAGAGAATCTATTATCATTTTCAACTGACTATTATCCCTCAAAAGGTTAGCAGCAACCAGACTAGGATATAGAATTTCTTTTAATTTGTATTAGACGTTATACACATATTCAAGCAATAGTCCTTTCACTACTCAACCTCATACTTTTCCTATATAAATAACATGATTTTTGCTATAATTTTAATAACTATTTAAAACAATAAAAACAAGATATGCAAACATTAATTTAATATAATATGTCCTTGAGAATTATTGCCTGTTGTGCCTGAAAAAAAAAACTCAAACATTTTTCTTAACAATGAGCAGATAGGTTTTTTATTTTCCCTTTTCCTAATGGTATTTCCTTTTAAGGATATTCACTTTAGGAAAAATATAAATGTTCACAAATATGAACAGAAGAGATTTTGAATTCATTAATTTTCTATCAATCATTATACTGTTTGGGGAGTACTAAGCCTATTTGCCAGAAAATTCAGATCTTCTTATATATCAATTCTTCATTTATTTAAAAAATAGGCCATTAAAGTAATGAATGAGTATGGAGATGCATTATGAGAAACTTACAGGTTTTTTAAGGAAATATAGTAGCTGCCAAGATAAAAAGAAGCACAATAAAAATCTACAAGATGAGTAAATGTTTGACATTTAAACAGCTCAAGGTCATATAAATTACTTCCACCCAGAATTATTCATTTAAATTCTAGGCCCTCATGTAAAACATCATAAAGTAAGAGAAACCATGAAGTAACTCTTAGAACTTATTTCTGACCAACAAAAAAGGACTTAGTGGTAACATGGGAGTGACAGAAACAGGGAAAAAAGATGGTGTCACCAGGGCATTCACAAAAGAAAGGGAATAAAGTGCCAGGCATTTCTGGACATACATGCCAGACTGACTTAAAAGCTTGACTTCAAAAATTCCTGGGAATAGTAAGTATATGCCAACAGCCAGAGACACAAGGAAAAAATTGACTCATGAAGATCATAGATCCTGAGCAATGAAATTCTGACTATACATTCAAACAACTCCTACAAGAGCTTGAGGGGAGGAGGTGGGCATCAGACAGACCATCATGGCTGCTAAGGAGCCCTCTGACAAGCTCACGCTTTCCAGGACATGAGTCAAATACGAATCAAGAAAAGCAAAGGCAAGTATAAACAACAGGATGAACATCAGGGAAGCCAAAGAATGAAAGGAACAGAGATGAGAAAAAAAAAAAGAGCAGTGGGGAAAACAGAGTTGTTGAAAGCACTTGCTATACATTGGATTGTGTAGACCATGCAGTATTTGTTGTTATTTCCTCCATTTTATAGAGGAGAAAACTAAGCTGCAAAGAGGTAAAGTAGCTTCTGTGATATCCTAAACCTTTTAAACAGTGGAAAGGAGATTTCAAACCAGGGATGGATCCTTATTCCTTACTCATGTTCCCTTCCATGTAAAGGAACATCCTCTAATCCTTGCCCTTCACCATCTCTCTCACCACTCCACTGTGTAGTAGAGGTATAAATACCCGATTAGTAGGCTTAGAAGGTGCAACTGTGCTAGCCAGCCCCTTGCCCTGGCTCTCTCTTTCTCCTTCTCCTCATTCTCTTCCCTCCAACTCCCAAGAGAGAGCTTCTTTTGCCAGCAATCACTCCAGCCTTGATGCAACTTAGAGGTAAGGTCTTGCCCCCTTGGGGAAATCTATAGTTGTCCACAGTTGCCTGTGACTGATGGGGGTGGGCAGGACAGTCAGATTCGGGGGTGCAATTCCAGCTCATTAGCTACCAGGTATGTCAAATTCCCCTCTATCACCTCTATCAATCAAACAGTTGGCATTTTTATTCCCATAATGTCATTTTTGGGGGTTCTGTTTCTCAGCTGGTTCAGCATACAGGCTTCTCAAAGACTTCAACAAAATCTTGCTTTGTATGATCTCAGGCCTGAGCTCCTAACCACTTAGCAATACATTTTGCATATATTTTATGTCAGTTGGAATAAAGCTTACAGATGATGGAGAGAACAACGAAGTTATTTTGTGATAGTTTTTCCAGAAAAATGGAATATTTTACTAAATTAGAAACGGCAAAACATAATTAAGAGAAAACTGAAAATCAAGACAGAAAAGGGGATAGTAAAAGACCCTGTAAAATCTTTGAATAAATTTTTCAGGCCCAGAAAAATGATACTGCAGCCTAAACTAAATAGCTTATGCCTCAGAGGCACTGTTGGTCATAGCTGAGAAGTCATGGTGTATGGAAAATGTTTCCAGAAAACTGAGGATGAACAATCCCCAGGAAACTCATAGAACAGGTCAGTGAGAGAACGATATAATGAAAAACCAAAAAGCTGGGTTCACTAAGAAAGGTAAGTTGCTCTAATTTCATTTCATTAACATTTTTGATAATTTTACTCATGTGTTTATCAAGAAATGCTCAAAAACACAGCATGTCTTTATTTCAACAAAGCACTGAACAGAGACTTTCATAATACATTTGATCCAATGGTAGACAAGGAAATGCAAGGACATCACACTGTTAAATATCTTGGCACTTGGAAGATTCAATCATTGTGAATGTGAATGACATTTGTGAGACAAATGGGATGCTGGCCATATCCCATGTATCTATAATTTTTGCCTCTCAGTTATGTCTCAAAGATGCTGGAAAGAAATATAAAGCAAATACAATCTTTACATAGCCCTACAAGAAGAAAGAGCCCCAGGTCATGGAAAGAAACCTTCCCAGTGCACTCTTTAATAGTAAAACCATATTTTGAGTTTCATGCGAGATTCTAGATGCTACCTGTCGGGAGAGATAATGACAAAGAGGGACATGTTCAGAAAGCAGTAAGAAAGGTTGATGATCCTGCATATCAGGTCCATTAGAAGGAGGTTGAGGGAGTTTGGAATTTTAGTCTGGAGAATAAAAGACAGTGATAAACATGTAGAGCAGCTTTGAGTCATTTAACTGCGCTGGGCCTCAGATTTTTCTTACATAAAATGAAGGGGCTTAAAACTGATGAAGTCTTTATGATCTCAGTATCTCAGATTATATGCTTCATCTGTCCAAACATTTGAAAGAAAGTGATGCTGCTTACAGAAGAAGGCAGAATTGAAGTGGATGGGTAACTGCTACAAAGAGGTACATTTTTTTAACCCAGCTTGAAAGAACTTCCTATCAATGGGATGTATCCTAAAAGAATGGAGTGCTGATGGCTTGTAAGGAGACTGACAATGGAGATATTATGCAAGTAGTGGGTGGATGATGATGAGGATGAGATGATATTTACTTATATTTAACTGTAATTCTTATCATTACAATAGATTAAATGTCTGTGCTCAGATAGGATAGGGACACTTTATATATTTAAATCACATGTATAGGTAATCTGGGGGAGAGAATTCTTCAGTGGCTAGAAGGATGTTCTGGATCACTGTTCCTCAAATTCTAGTATGGAGGACATGGTGAAGCTCAGATTGTGAGGTCTTACCCCCAGAGTGTCTGATTCAGTAAGTCTGGAGAAAATGTCCAGAGTTCACATTTTTAACAAGTTCTCAGATACTGATGCTGCTGGTCCAGGAACTATGATTTGAAAACCACTGATCTAGATTATTTCCAACTTCATTTCAATCCAAAGACAAGGTTTCAGTAACTACCGTAACTGTCTCCATGAGAAACAAAGAGATCCTCACTCCGTCAGAGCAAACCATAACTTTAGCAAAATAACTTTAAATAAAAATAACAGCAAAATAACTTTAAAAAATAGCAGATCACTGAGAAATATCAGTTGGCTTAAGCACTTGGGCTACTGTGCCCCACATTTCCCTCCACTTCTTTCTTAAAATGCTGGGTTTTTTATGTTTTGTTTTGTTTTGTTTTGTTTTTTAAAGTAGAGTTAAGGAATGCTGTCATTTTGAAATGGGCAGATAAAAAAGTAAACTTTCCTTTCTTTGTCTCGGTTCTTCACAATTCTGCAATTTCAAGCATTCTTATTGTATGTAACCTCCCAGGATCTGGGGATTAATAAAATCTAATTTTAAAAAAAAGCTGTAAATGAAATTATTACCAGTATGACATAATGAGAATACTGTTAAAGGGTTTTGAAACTCTAGGAAGATAAACTTTTTGGCAGAGAGCGAGCATGGGAGTATTTGTAGATGGGATGTGTGTGACTATGTACATATATTCTGTAAAAACATAACATTTATCCCTCATTGCTTCAGGTGACTTCTCTTTGCTATTTTTAATGCTTTCATTACTTGAATTTGCAACACCCCAGGGGTCTTTAGCTATTTCAAGAGGTGTCATGAAATTGTGAAAATTTCTCAAAATAACACTTAAGTCATTTCAACTGAAAAAAATATATATTTTCGGTATAGAAATTTTCCAGAGCGGTGAAAGGGACAAAGGGGGATGTTTAGAACTGAAACAAACAAACAAACAAACAAACAAACAAAAAAAGGAAATTTGCTGATACGGTTATTTATAGTCCATTCTGTGCTGGTTTCCAATGAATGCAAAGTTGTATTCTGTGCCCACAGACTCTTGGCAGCTAAATCAAATGCAAAATTCCTCACATATTTTAAAATGAATAAACACCCCATATTTTCAGGCAATTCTTAATTATCTCATTAACAGAGTGCTTGTAATGGCTGAAAGCCCTAATGATTGTTTCTCTTTAATCTGAGACTATTTTTGTACTTAGAGGTGAAAAGCTGTTTTCCTGATGACCTGAGCTTTAATATTAAAGGTGTCCTTAAGAGGAGGGGAAGGTGGTTCACAGCTCTTTTGCAAAAGACAGCTTTCTCCTCAAATCATGCAAAGTCTCTTTTCTCTTAAAACTGTTCCTAGAACTGGGGAGAGGAGACAGAGAGAATTTCAAAGGGCTTCTGGACCTCTGTAGATTAAAAAAAAAGGATCCAAGATATTACCATTATGATTATATCAATTAGATCCTAACAGAAAATTATTTTATCTTTAAAACAAATAAGCGGCTAATTGTCTGTATCTGACAAAGGAGGGCCACATTCCTTTGGAACACCAAGCACAGTGGTTTTGTTCTTTATAAATGAGCAGCAGATGGGCCAGGGAAGATCCCAGAGATCTGCAGACTGGACTGGCTGTACGCTGGGATGAAACAGAGCAGAGAGAAAGGTCTGAATTCCCAGGGTAGCGCCGTCATTTCCAGCTTTCCCTGTTCTTCACATCCACTTCCTGTACCTTCCTCTCTCCCTGGACACATCATGGCTGCCCACTTCTCCCTACTCTCGTTTTCAACCCCTTAAATGGATGCCAACTTTTCATAAATACCATTCACACTTCCCCCAGCAATTCAAACACATCCCTCAGGATTAGGGGAGGGAAAATTCTAGTCAGCCAGCTCTGTATTTTCTTTGTAACCTAGCAACGAAATGGGTGTGGTTGTGTTTCCTTTTCTGAAGGTGGCATTATAAGTATGGTAGCTTTGTTTTATTTTATTTTTCCAAGATTTTATTTATTTATTTGACAGAGATCACAAGTAGGCAGAGAGGCAGGCAGAGAGAGAGAGAAGGAAGCAGGCTCCCTGCTGAGCAGAGAGCCCGATGCGGGGCTCGATCCCAGGACCCTAGGATCATGACCTGAGCCAAAAGCAGAGGCTTTACCCCACTGAGCCACCCAGGCGCCCCAGTTTTGTTATATTTTTATAAAATAAAAACAAATGACAAGATCAATTATGTCTTCCCAAATTTTTCAATTGCCTCCTCCCACCCCATCCCTCCACCCCCCAGAGATTGCTAGAATTTCTCTTAGAATCTATTTCTCCAGGTGAGGACTGTTGCTCTAATTTCTCTTTCAGGACCAGGACTAGCTATGTAACCTGGTGGGTCCCAGTGCAGCATGAATATACAGGTTCCCTTGTTAAATAATTATTAAGAATTTCAAGACAGCAACAGCAGAGCATTAAACCAAAGGTGGAGCCTTTCTAAGCTTGGGGTCGTTCATGACTACACAGATCCTATGCCATGAAGTTGGCCATGATTGTGACTTTTTAGTTTCTGCTGCTCCTACGACTCTTCACTTGATCTTAGCCAAAAGGCCGAGAAGCGATTGCTCCTACGACTCTTTGCCTGTGTTTCTTATCTCTGATTCCTAAGACTACCAATCTGATGGGCTAAGACAAGCATTTTATTCCAAGACGTGTCACTTCTTGCTGGCAAGCCTATTCCCTGGAGGTTACTTGGTCAGTTAAATGTGTCAGGTCCAAGCAGTTGTGTGTGACAAGGGTGAAGGGGTTGGAATGGGAGTAGAGAAGGGATTTCCTAGCACAGGACATGGACACCCAGTCAGCAAGGACAGTGGACAAGGCAGTTTTCCTTAGGAGGGGATGTAGGTAGGCAGATAATCATTGACATTGTTAGTACAAAGTATAACAACATGTATTTCCGGTTTGAGCCTGGCCTCTGTGTGTGCAAAATGGAGTCACAATATTTTGGAGGGTTGTTCAGGGACTACAAATGAGGTAGTGGCCCAAACAAGTGGGCTGAAAAGCCCTAAACAATAACTGTGATTGCCACTGCAACTGAGGGAGCTCATACATAGTGAAAACTAATTTAATATTTCCAACAACCCAATATTCAAAAATGTATGTGTACAATACTAGGTTATTAAGACCCTGCTCTTGTGGGAGATGCTCAGGATGACTATCACCGTGAACTAAACAACACAGATTCCATGTTCTGCAGGCAGACACACACCAGGGATTACAGCTCTGTTTAGATAGACAGAGGAATTGCTACTAGAACCAAATGAGAACCGAGAGACAAACTATTTAATAGACTGTGGCTGGTGGCATTTGCAATCTGTTGATGAAACAACATGTTTCCTTTAGGGAAAAAAAAAAAAAAAAAGAATTTCCTAACATTCTCCCAAGAAAGGTCTAAGTTGTCTTTGATTCTGTCAGTAACTAGGAGTTACTGTCCCACTCTGGGTCATTATCATTGTGATCACACCAGTTCTTCCTCTAGGCTTAAAAAATTCATTCCCATATATTTCTTTCTCCCCCCTGAGGATTTTTGTCTAATCAATGATTTCCTTCCAATTTAACCAGTGGATCTAGTCATATATCATTAACCCCAGGCCCTGTGTTTTACCCTCCCCTTTTCCTTGTCCCAAGTTGAATTTTATAATCTGTACCAGAATTTAAATTGGTCACACAAAAGATTTTGAAACATGAAGGACTCTGAATTCCTACAATGATATCAGTAGCTTTGGACATTCAGGAATTTTTTTCCCTATGTGAGACTGGGTGTGTGAATATGTCCATGTGAATTTAAAGAATATTTATATTTATAGCAGTATAAGAAAAAGTTCAAATTGTCAAAGCCAGGAGTTACACCACATAGAACTTCTGACACAGTCCTATGTGATAAATGCTACTCATCAAATGAGTTTTTACAAAGAAACTTTCACATTATTCAATACTAGAAAGAATCAGGAAAGTAAAAGTTCAAAAAGTAGTGTTTTTGGCGGCATTGGGGGTGCATGATAAAAAAAAAAAAAAAAGGAAGCCCTTGACAGAGCATTTTGTGAGTAGGTGAAGATCACTGGTTAATTGGGAATGCCTGTTTTCTTTGCTCCAGCAGTCTCGGACAGAGTGGGCATGCATCTGCCTAATCCAATTATGTGCCGGGTGCTACACTGAGCCCTCCCAATGATGACTTATATTTATCAGAAACAGTTAGGACACACACCACAGGAGAAGTTTCAACAGGTTTCCAAAGATCGATGGTGCACTAAGTTTGAAGAATTCTACTAAATACCCTACAAATATTTATTTGAAGAATGTGGGCTTGTATGTGCATGCTACTATGTGTTCGTGTACTTAGCCAGCATCCTATAGAAAACTTTTTTTTTAACACTTATTTGTAGACAGAAATAATTTCAAAACCCCCCAGTTTTTTCAAATGCCAGCTCACATGCTTAAAGAAAATGGAATTACAAACAGCCTTAGGATATGACCCTTTCTCTTCCACCATTCAAAAATCAATCAACTTTCCATTTTTGTACAACACACTAGGACAAGTAAGCAGCACATAAGAAAAGTAAGATTTTAAAAAGATGGTGAGGAGTTTATCAAAATGTCTTAAACATTTCTCAGTGTGGGATAATTTTTAGCTCACACATATTCCAGTGCTCTGAGGGGTTTATTGGGAGAACATATCAGCATAGGTTTTAAAAACCATCAATCTCATGAAGAACAGAATCTAACTAGATTTACTACTAAGAAAACGGATATCTTATTTTCTCACTATGTAGGTGAAAGCTCACAGAGCCCTATTTTAACTGTGAGTTTGTCAAGGAAGAGTAGGAAAACAATTTCCTATGTGTCCAGATTGGGACAAATGGAATTTTGAGCACTTTCAAGATCCTTCTATTTGGATTTTGCATAGAATTGGTAGAAACCTGATTCTCTGATGATCAGAAATTCACTTTGGACTATGGCTAATATGACAAAATGTTCCATTTTCCTGGGATAGTCGTGGTTTATGCCTGGTATCTTGGTATCTCATTTGCTTTGCTATTAGTCCAGGCTGCATTTAAAATTTTTAAATGATGCATTATTAATAGTGACATTAAAAGAACTGAGGGTGAGTTTGACAGACCTCCATTTTGTACTTTTAGTTCCTGTTACAGTGTCATCTAGTAGCATGCAAAACACGCATGTAGTGATCACAGTTCACACTTAACATGTAGTTAAATGTGAAAGATGACCAGTGAGTGACCATTCATCCCTCTTGGGCTGACCCTTTCCAGATAGAATTTAATTAATACCTTGTGTATAAGCTATCTATTGCTATATACCAAACCACTCCAAATATAGTGAATAAAAATAATAAACCATATTAAACCACGATGTACTATTTTTCACAATTCTTTGGATTGACTGGTGGCTCTTCTACTAATCTCATCAGGGCTTACTTGTGTGGCTGCATTTAGTTGGTGACTGGGATAGGTTGCAATACCCAAATGGCTTCACTCATATGTCTGTAGCCTTTGTGCTGGCTATCAGCTGGCATGCTTTGGTCCTCCTCCATGTGGCTTCTGATCTGGACTTCTTCATAGTGTAATGGTCTCAGGGTTCCAAGGTAGAAGTTGGAAGACTTCCTATTAAGGATTAGGCTCCAGAATTCACTCAACATCATCTCTCACATATTCTACTGGTCAAAGCAAGACATAAGGTCAACTCAGATTAAGAGAGTGGAAAAACAGATCCCATCTCTTAATGGAAGAGTGACAACATTCCATTGCAGAAGAGCACTAACACAGAAAGCAGGCTTCATTGGAGACCTTTATTATACTGATCTACATTACCTTACTTTAAAGGAGAACACATATAGCTCTTGCTAATAAACTAAGGCATGCTTAGATAAAAGTAGCTGGGGACACCCATCTCATTCTGTTCTCTAGGGTGGGGAGAAAAGTATCTGATATCATTAACTCAGCTGGCCACTCTGAGATGCACAAATCTCCTGGACCTCTACCCAGCAGGTGCTGAGAAATATGGACAAAAGTAGATTTGGCAAGCATGAAATACATAGAGAGAAAACAGAAGCTAAGCAGTTCTACAAATATTGATTTACATTTTTGGTTACACTTTTCTCTTTTGCAAAAAATTATTTAAGAAGCAATGAACTGGCCCCTCATCCTCTCCTTCAGCCATGTTGATGGGAAAGCCAGAGAAGATGAGAGCTTCCAGCCCTTTTCTCACTGGAGAGAAAAACTTGTCATTTGGCTTTTTGGAGAAGGTTGCACCTTATGCTCGTAGTACCTTATCTTTACCACGTGCTAGACTATCACATCTAAAAGGACAAAAAATATATATAAAATACTTGAAAGAGCTTGTAATATAACCTTAATATTATTGAGAGTATCTGCTTTCTAGGTTGAAAAGACTCATTCATTATTCTAGTCCTGCTTTAGTACTTTGTAATCTGTGGTAATTATGCTTTTCTTTTTAATACAAAAAATGTATAAAAATAAAAACTTGAAAAGGCAAAAAAAAAAAAAAAAAAAAAGAAGAAGCAATGAACTTTAAAAAGTTCATGACTGTGGCACGTGGGTGGCTCAGTTTGTTAAGCTTCTGACTCTTCGTTTCAGCTCAGGTCATGATCTCAGGGTAGTGAGTTAGATCCCTGCAGTGAACTTTGCACTTAACACTGAGGTTACTTAAGATTCTATCCCCCCTCTCTCTCTTCCTCCCTCTGCTTGTGTGCGCGCTCTCTCAAATAAATATATGAATAAATAAATACAATAAAAAATAAAAAGTTCATGAGTATGATGAACATGGGAATTGCACAAGATACTTACTAACATTTAACAACATTGGAACCACAAGGACAACACTGACTATTTCAGAACTAGAAGATACAAATATGATAAAAAAGCAGCAGGAGCTACCAAAAAATCAGGATTTTAGAAATACTGTCCCCAAAGAAAATGACTTAACACACAAGTAGCAGGTGTTAAGATTACATAAGACTTCATAAAGCATGACTTCTCATATAGATCAAATAACTGCTTCACTCTTATATCCAAGTTTTTGTGCACATATGAGAAATGAATCATTAATTGCTAAAACATTGGTTCCAATAATAGAAAAGGAAGTATAAATAGCTAAATATCAGCATGACATCAATATCATCAAAGGCTTCAATAGAAAATCAATTAAATTTACTAATAATTTTATGTTTTTTAAATCTAATTCATAAAGTTATAGTATTTTATGATTTCATTCTGTTAAAAATAAAATATAGCTCATTACTGTGAATGCAAAATCATTTTAAAAGTTCATCATTGAAGGAAAATTTATTGCTTTTGTTGGGAAAATACAAAAAAATTTTGGTGAATAAGGCATCATGAAAAAACAATATTTTTACTAAAATTAAGAAATCTATATATCAGAAATATCATTGGAATTGGTGGAGGCATGGTTCAAAGCTGATGTTGAAAAAATTTAGCATGGTAGTATGCAATTTCTCTTTTGGCTACCCATCAAAAGCTGGATTTTTAAAATGTTTGACCCTTTAAAGGACTGATTTTTAAGTGAACCTAATGTTCTACCATGATATTAGACCTCCTGCCCCCCCAAGATTATTTTATTCATTCATTTATTTATTTATTTGAGAGGAAGAGAGAGCCGGAGGGAGCCTGAGCAGAGGTGAGGGGCAGCGAGAGAAGCTGACTTCCCCAGTAAGCATAGAGCCCGATGTGGGGCTCAATCCCAGGACCCTGGGATCATGACCTGAGCCAAAGGCAGATGCTTAACTGACTGAACCACCCAGGTGCCCCCAGACCTTTTTGAAGACAAATCTTCTATATTGTTTAGTGTTGTATTTGTTCAAAAGCAGACATCTTTAGTCAAATAATCAACAAATGGAGTGACTAAAGTTTAACTTTGAAGTTTTGAGCAAATTTCAGTTAATAAAAAAATTTGTAAATATGAAATATTTAATGTATCTTAGAAAAGCAAAAATGGAAATGAACAAATTAAACGAAGAGAGTTCTAACAGTGAAATTAAATAATTGTACTTTGGAATATCTTGATTTAAAAAGAAAGTTTTGTCACAAAACAAACAGGGTAGAGGTGGGGGGTAGGTAGAGGGTGGTGGGGTTATAGACATTGGGGAGGGTATATATGCTATGGTGAGTGCTGTGAAGTGTGTAAACCTGGCGATTCACAGATCTATACCCCTGGGGCTAGTAATACATTATATGTTAATTTTAAAAAATTAAAAATAAAAAGAAAGTTTTCATATAGCTTATATTTTAATCATGTAAATTTATACTTTGTCCTGAAATCAAATAAAATTAATAAAACTTAAAGACCATTGTACTATCTAAATTTGGCAAAACATCCACATGAATAATGAGAGGCAGCTTACTGACGAGTTTTGTCTTATAAAAATACTTGCTGAAGAAAGATAATCTAAATGGAGGCAATAAATTCTTGAGGAAATAGTCTGACATGTAATGTAAAAAAATGTAATTGGCATTATCTTCCATCTGTCAGAATTTTCTCTGAGTTTACCAATTACATCAGCACCTACAGAAATAGTATTTTTTCTATTGAAAATATCATGGTCTATAGAAATGAATGAAATAAAAATACAATTAATCATAATTTGAACCTCTGAGGAAGATTTCAGGCATTTTGATTAAAAAAAGGACTATATTGAAAATTTTTTTTCAGAAAATGCTATTAATAAAGAGAGAGAAATTATATAATACTATTACCTGCTTTTATATTTGTAATGTTGAGGTAATTGATATAAAGGAGGTTTTTGAAATTTCTATTAAATGTATATTGATGTAATGATGCTAATATTTTTATCTGATTTATAAATAGATTTTAAATTTATAAAAAATAAACAAATTTTATAATAAATATAATAGCTGAGATAAATTTATAACAAAATATTAATTTAGTATTATGTTAATATTTTGTCATAATTATAAATATATTTCATATATGCGTATGAGATATCACCTCACACCAGTCAGAATGGCTAAAATCAACAAGTCAGGAAATGACAGATGCTGGCGAGGATGTGGAGAAAGGGGAACCCTCCTACACTGTTGGTGGGAATGCAAGCTGGTGCAGCCACTCTGGAAAACAGCATGGAGGTTCCTCAAAATGTTGAAAATAGAACTGCCCTATGACCCAGCAACTGCACTATTGGGTATTTACCCTAAAGATACAAATGTAGTGATCCAAAGGGGCACATGCACCCGAATGTTTATAGCAGCAATGTCCACAATAGCCAAACTATGGAAAGAACCTAGATGTCCATCAACAGATGAATGGATCAAGAAGATGTGGTATATATATACACAATGGAATACTATGCAGCCATCAAAAGAAATAAAATCTTGCCATTTGCAACAACGTGGATGGAACTAGAGCGTATCATGCTTAGCGAAATAAGTCAAGCAGAGAAAGACAACTATCATATGATCTCCCTGATATGAGGAAGTGGTGATACAACATGGAGGCTTAAGTGGGTAGAAGAAGAATAAATGAAAGAAGATGGGATTGGGAGGGAGACAAACCATAAGTGACTCTTAATCTCACAAAACAAACTGAGGGTTGCCGGGGGGAGGGGGTTTGGGAGAAGGGGGTGGGATTATGGACATTGGGGAGGGTATGTGATTTGGTGAGTGCTGTGAAGTGTGTAAACCTGGTGATTCACAGACCTGTACCCCTGGGGATAAAAATATATGTTTATCAAAAATAAAAAATTAAAAAAAAAAAAGAAAAAGAAATTAAAAATAGAGCTTCCCTATGACCCTGCCCTTGCACTCCTGGGTATTTACCCCAAAGAGACAAATGTCGTGAAAAGAAGGGCCATCTGTACCCCAGTGTTTATAGCAGCAATGGCCACGGTCACCAAACTATGGAAAGAACCAAGATGCCCTTCAACGGACGAATGGATAAGGAAGATGTGGTCCATATACACTATGGATTATTATGCCTCCATCAGAAAGGATGAATATCAACTTTTGTAGCAACATGGATGGGACTGGAAGAGATTATGCTGAGTGAAATAAGTCAAGCAGAGAGAGTCAATTATCGTATGGTTTCACTTATTTGTGGAGCATAACAAATATCATGGAGGACAAGGGGTGTTAGAGAGGAGAAGGGAGTTGGGGTAAATTGGAGGGGGAAGGGAATTACGAGAGACTATGGACTCTGAGAAACAATCTGAATGGTTTGAAGTGGCGGGGGTGTGGGAGGTTGGGGTATCAGGTGGTGGGTATTATAGAGGGCACGGATTGCATGGAGCACTGGGTGTGGTGAAAAAATAATGAATACTGTTTGAAAATAAATAAATTGAAAAATTTTTAAAAAAACAAAAACAAAACAAACAAAAAAAAAGAACACATTTTTAATACTGCAAAAAAAAAAAAAAAAGTTAAAAATAGAACTACCCTGGATTACACTATTGTGTATTTACCCAAAGAATAAAAGAACACTAATTCAAAGGGATACAAGGACCCCTATATTTACAGCAGCATTATTTACAAAAGCCTAATTATGGAAGCAAAGCAAGTGTCCATCAAGAGATGAATGGATGAAGAAGATGTGGTATTTGAATACAGTGAAATATTATTTAGCCATAAAAAATGAAATATTGCCATTTGCAGCAACATGGATGGAGCTAAAGTGAATGCTATGTGAAATAAATCAGTCAGAGAAAGACAAATCTCATGATTTCACCCATATGTAGAATTTAAGAAACAAAACAAATGAGGAGAGCGGGGAGGTGAGAGGCAAACTAAGAAACAGACTCTTGACTACAGAGAATACGCAGATGGTTACTAGAGGGGAGGTGGATGGGGGATGGGTTAAATACGGGATGGGGATTAAGGAGGGCACTTGTCATCTTGATGAGCACTGGTTGATGTATGGAAGTGTTGAATCACTAAATAGTACACTTGAAACTAATATAATACTGTATGTTAACTAACTGGAATTAAAAACTTTTAAAAAAAATGTATTTATTTCAAAAAGGTTTTAAATACAACTATTTTATAGTTCTACTATAAAATCAATATTTTGTCTAATTTAAAGATTTATAAAAATGATATATTTTCAGTTATTTTTATTGAGTCCCTTAATGTAAAACACATTCTTGATTTAGATAATGACTTAACCATATTATCTATGGTTCTTTGCACATTTGGTCCATAATCATCTTTGCATTCACCTCTCTCCCTTTAAACCTCTAAAAATTAACTTCTACTTCAGGAAGCTACCACTAGATTGCTTCTTTTGGAACTCCACCAGTCTTCATATTTATAATCTGACAAACCCAAACTTTTGTTCATCAAGTGTTAGTGTTAGTAGCTTCAAGTGTTAGTAAGCATGAAATTGCCTCCAAGGACAAAATAATGTGAAGTGTTAGAGTTCTGTGGTAATGCAGCAATTAACAACTATGCTAAGAAATAACAGTTATGAGATACAATCATCATTGTTTGTCATCTGATTTATTGTTTGTTTGTTTTAGGTTTTTTTTTTTTAACTTTCTGGAGTTAGAAAAACTCTTTTCTTGGAATTTAGGCATCAGTGTAACACTGCTAACAATCTGACAGACTAAAAATATGGATCATTAGTATTTATAATATATTTGATTCATATAGCAGTTTCCAAAGACCTCAAAGTAACTCCCCATACATTAGGTTATTTATCCTCATTGTTTCTACTGAAGTAGATTTTAAAGCCCATTATGCCCATTCTATTGAGGTTGAGCCTCATGTTCCTTACACTTCTTAAGAAAAGTATGTCTAATTATTAAAACACTTTTTACACATTTTGATCAATTACTCTGAAAAAACATTTCTGTGACAAAATTATCCAGGCAGTTCAGGATACAAAATGGTAGATATACATATAACCTTTTCTCAAACATCTCTGACTAACAGGCCACTTTCTGATATTACCTAAGTAACACATTTTGACATCTGCGGCTGTCTACCATCTAAGTACCTTACTTGGTTTTGTTCAATGTACTCATTAATTACTTGAAGACCTACTTATTCAGGACCCCCATTATATAACCACTGGTCTTTGTGCTGCAAAAATATAACATGAAGAAGGGTTTACAATCTCAAGGAAGACACAGGACATCTACTTTGATGGCTGTAGTACTTGTTAGAAAGGAAAAAGAGATGAGATGTATAGATGAAATGCTTTGGCAGTTTCTATGATAAAGGGTTTATTTCAGCTTGAGATACTAATTATAAGTCACATTATGATTTCCTTAATCCTTCCCTGCACTTACCTCTGTATCACTTTAGAGAGTTTCAGAAATACAGTAATAGAAGACCCAATTCAAAATGTTCTAAACAGGGGATTTATCACCTCATCTAATAAGAAGTCCTGAGGCAGAGAGGGTCCAGAAAGGATTAATTAAGTGGCTCAGTAATATCAATGACATCCCTTTATTTTACCACTCTGCCTGTCTTAACGCACCATTAGTCATACACTTCAGATCCCAAGATGACTATAGCAGCTTCAATCACCCTGGTTTTTCATATCAATGTCTGAAGGCAGGAATGGAGACCCTATTTCTCCCTTAGGCTTCTTTACAGGAACTACGAAATATTTTCCAGATGTGTTACCTCCCATGAGACCTCCCCTCAGTATCTCATTGGCCGGAAGTAGGTCACAACAATTCTTATAGATCTAACTCATTTACTTTACTACCTAAAAATTTCCCATTAATGAATAAATCACAATCTGTCCACAACCTTACCAATGGGCAGCAAGCTTGCTTCCTTTGTTTCCTGTTATAAGAATGTTACAGGGAATGACTTTGTATATGTGACCTTGTGCCCGTGTGAATTTGCATTCCCAATCATGATCGAAGGGAAGGGCTAACTGATAACAGGACGTAGAGAATGCAAGTGTCAGCACCAACCATCTTCTCTTTCCAGGTCCTTCACAAACACATATTTTTCACTTATTCTGGGTTATCCTGGGGAAGCAAGAAGGCTCTTCCCTCCTACTGTGCCTTGAGAAATTACAGATTTGAATAGAATGTCAGATGAATGCCCCACAGCCTTCTACTGACCTTGCAAGAGTCAGGGCTGTTCACACATAGTCTGCCATCTGCCCACATCTGGCTTCACTGCCCAACCTTAACACTTTAAGTGAGTGTTTTCACACTTCTTTTGAAAAAGAAAAAATTATTTGAGCAAATCCCAGAGTTTACTGTGCGTTAGCTGGTTAAATGAACCGTTGGCTAGCAAGAAGGGACAGATCAAATATATTGGAAATGTGCCACTGTCTTCCTTTGTGACTACAGGAAAGTCACTTTGCCTTGCTGTATCTCCATTTCTTATACTCATGAAATTAAGGACTCTTATTCATCTTCTTATTAATGTAATAAATAAAATACCCGCAAGTGTTAACTAAGTATACCTTAGCATTTTAACCCTTATTTACAACTGAGTAAATAGTCATGGGCATATATATTAACTTCAGGCATCAAAGGTCACTTGCAGTGATCCAAACATCTGGAGGCAACAGTGTGATTTTGTATGAGAGTAAATCCATTGCTATCACTAACATGAGCAGTCTTGAAAAGACTTTTTTTTTAATTCACTTACACTAAACTTCAAATCCTTCTTAAGACAATGTTTTTTGTCCTATTTGTATATACTTCACATTACTGATAAAGACTGAAGTCATGATAATTTTACAATATTAGACTAGTGATTTTTTTATGGACCAAGATTAGATAACCCCCAAAATGCTTACTCTAAAGAAGAAAAGTAAATCATTTCGTATTTCTGATTCATACACACATTTCTCACACCACTGAGATGCTTTCTTTAAAACTTCATTAGACTTCTTTCAGTCACTCTTGATTATGGCAAACAGAACATTTTCTAGCCTTAGTTCTGAGAAGATTCCGTATCCACGGTGTCTAAAAAGATGAAATTGGTCATTTAACACTATTCTTTTCAAGATCCAAATAAAGCCTTAGATATGTTCAGACGAACCTTATTTCCCTAGAAGTTGAGTAACTGCCAGCCTCAAGGAAGTAATACTTAAATCATTTTGATTATTAACATTTTAAACAATTAGCTTATCACAAAAGCTAGCTGAGATTAAGATCCTTCTAGAAATGGGACCACAAAGGAGGTCCAGAACCCCAGACATTATTTGAGTATAGCAGTACAAATTGGGGTGTTGTAAAAAGAAGGTATTCAATAGGAAGAGGCAGTATCTTGGAGGCTGGGTCTATGTGGAGGAGAGATGGAGACTTTAAGGAAGAGAGATGGTCCTCAGGGCAAATTTTGCCTGTTTTCAAATTTAATCACTTCTGAGAGAAGAAGACAGGGAGCCCCATAGTTCCAGGCCTTTTAAGGGAGTTAGAGAGCCTTTTTGGAAAAACAGCTGATAAAATCTGAGAGAATGGCCCAGTCATACTGGTTATTCCACTTTCAAATCTGTGAAGTCCCTAAAATAAGAATAACCTAAATAAGAGGATAAGAGATAATAAGAACCACAGAAGAATAAATAATCACCACCTAGACATTATCTTTTTTTTATTGTAAATATGTCTATTTGAAACTTAACCTTTCAAAAAGTTGAATAAATCACAACTTTATAATTGGTCTTTGTTTGACATGATGTGAATTGTTAAGCCATAGAGCTTCTTTTTTTTTTTTTTTTCTTTCCAACCTTTTTGTAAATTCCACCTGGTTAATATACAGTATAATATTGGTTTCAGGTTAGAATTTAGTGATTCAGTTTGTTCTCTACACTTAAGAGTCTGTTTCTTGTTTTCCCTCTCTTGCCCACCATGTTTGTTTTGTTTCTTAAATTCCACATATGAATGAAATCATATGGTATTTGTCTTTCTCTGACTTATTTTGCTTAGCATAATACTCTCTTGCTCCATTTGTATCATTGCAAACAGCAAGATTTTATCTTCCTGATGGCTGAGTAACATTCCATTGTATGTATATATAATGCCACCCAGGCGCCCCATTGTTTACTTGTTTTATTTGAAAACAAGATCATCCTGTTAAAAATATTTTCTGATGTCCATAGTTTTTTCTATTAATTTATAAATGTTGTTTCTTTTAAAAAATCAAGTACATAGGGACATTATTATTGTCTTTTTAATTCTTATTTCAAATTTATAATTACACTGTGGTCCAAGAACATGTGCTGTATGGATTCAAGCTTTTGAAATTTGTGAAAATTTGCTTTCTGATGTTCACAAGTGTGCCTTTTTTTGCTTAGCTACATTACACATTTTTAAAAAATAATACTAAAAATTTTTTTTTAATAAAACATAATCTTTGGCTACTAATTCTTATATCTGAGGTCTCCAGTTTTGTTTCTCGTCCTTGTTATTTGGAAGTTTCACTCATATTACTTTGTTTCCTTGTTAGGTTTGTTATTTTTTACTGTGAAATCCACATATTTTTACTGGAAAATCATTTGTGAGACGTCTTTAAGCCCTACGATGAAATACTTCTTTAGTGAGGATTTTATTTTGATTTTGCTACAAATCTTTACCAGCCCAGGACCACTTTAAGCTAAATTTGGACTTAAGCTTTTTTGGACTGTTTAGGTGATATGATTAGGGCTGCAAACTGCAGGAAGGCTAGCTTGTAGTTATAAATGCTCAGGGACTTTTCCCCCTTCTTTTCTACACCATTTCAAGGGTACTTCTCTTTGCAGCTTCTTCAGGTGGGTAGTGATAGTGAGATGGGGAGTCAAGTTACTGTTACTCTAACAATAGTCTTCACGGTACAAACACTATTTTATTAAAGTCTTTCACCACCATGAAGAGGTAGGCATTCACTTTCTTTTACCTGATGAAAATAATGGCTGTGATTAAGTAGTTTTTCCAATTTCATATAACTAGGAAGAGTCAGAGCCAATTCAAACCTGAGTCTCTTTGATGACATACTCCATGTTCTGAACCACTACATTCCCCTACCAGACTCTCTAACTGGCCACTCCCTTACCGTGTCTCTAATGGAACAGGACTGAGGACATGGTGTCTCTGGTGGATGCGATGGAAGATGTGAGAACATGGGCCAGTACAAGTGGGCAGCTCAGGAGCCAGTGGCACCTCAGTGAAGGTGTTGTTAGGGTGAGGGGAGGTCATCAGACAAACCCATCATACTAAGCATACTTTGCATTTCAGCCAAGATGGGCCTGGGGTTCTATTGAGTCTTGGGAAGGGAAGTCAATGGGACTCAAATAAATCTAGACTTTTTACACTGCTTTGCATTCACCGTATGGCCTATCTTGATATACTATCACTTCCTCCCCGCTGTTTAAAAAAAAAAAAAAAAAAAAAAAAAAAAAACTTACGAACAACTTCAGAAAGTATTGGAAAGATTATAGGTTTTCACTAAAGTTTCAAGAGGCAGAAGCAGCATACAGGTGGTGTGTAGCACATACAACAAAGCAAAGCTTCTTTTCCCTTAGTGTTCTCCCTCTCCCCAAAGATCCACTCCTCATAGAAACTGTCTAAACTTTCTCTCAGCCACTAGCTGTCACATCCCAACTCACTTCTCCTTCTTTCTCTTTCTCTTTCTTCTTTCTCTTCTTTCTCTCTTCTTTATTTTCCTCCCTGATCTTCAGTGCCTTTTCTAGGTAGCTTAAGCCCCTTCTTACATAGAACCTTACATTCCACTTGTTTTGAAACTTTTTCTTCCCCATAGTACTACTGTACTACTATTGATCAGTCCAGCAAAGGCCTAGGAGTCAAAGAGCCAACAAAGAGTCAAGAGGTAGGAGAGAAGAGAATCTTGAATACACTTTAATGTTTCTTTTTTGCTTTCTCCCAAGTTTTCAATGTACATAATCAAGGGCTTCCAGGAAGAGAAGATCAATAATATAACGATAAATAATATTAAATGCTAAGTATAAAACGATCACTAAGGATATGAGAAAAGACATTTGTCTTCTTTGTAGACACTGAAAACACTTATTAGATAGGAATCCAATGTATAGGCTAGAATGGAATTGTTCTTTGTCCTTCAATGTCTTTGTTTGTTCTCAGTGATAATGTCTCTGTAAAACACTATTGCTAATCTAATATTGCATAGTCTCTTAAACCCTGGATCCTTTACGACCAGCTGTCATGTAAAGTGATTCAGTATCTATGTACAAGTGATTTCCAAAGAAACTGTGCAGATGATACAATGACTTGCAGACGTGCACAGTTGAAGTCAACTGCCTCTCAGCGATAAATCAAATGCTCTGATAACTGACTTGGCAGTTTTTCATCTTGGATTTCCATTTTACTCACCAGAAACATCTTTTTGGGAAAGCTTAAATGCTTTTGAAATTAACACAAATGATTGGTATTTTTACAAAAGATAACACTTTATTTGTTTTAAAAAAAATTGGCTGGATTAATTTGAAAATTATTTGTCTTGGTCTTTGTGTTTTGTGCTATTTTTATCACTTACGTCTATCCTTTAAGAAGTAGATACTTCTCAACAGCCCACAAAATGAGGTTAAAAGAAAAAAAACCCACAAAGTAAGAGACTCATGTAGGTAAAATCAGCTTTCACCCTGCCTTCCAGCATACCAAGTACGCACAATAGAGCAATCTCTATGGCTACCCTCCTCCTTTCTTTAGTACCATTCACCAAGGCCCACATTATTAGAACACACACACACCTGTCTCTCCCCTTATCAGTCTCCATACTTCTTAATATAGGGACTAGAGGAATGATATCTGCCACATGGAAGTTGCTTAATGCCATATTTCATTAATTCTAATAGACATTCACTTTTTAAAATTTTAATAATTCATAAAGATGTTTCTTATAATAAATAGCATGCTATATAAATAGCAGCATTTTTTTTCTTAGTGGCATATAAAATAGTCATGCATCTTATAACAGATAAAGTCTTACATTCATTGAAATATGGTGCTGTAATGTACCTAATAAGAGATACTTACACAGAGTTTGGGGAATCTGTTAATGTATTTTAGTTAAAAATACAAAGAACAAGGGCTCTTAGGTGGCTCAGTTAGTTAAGTATCTGCCTTTGGCTCAGGTAATGGTGTCAGGGTCCTAGGATTGAGCTCAGCTTCCTGCTCCCTGCTCAGTGGGGAGTCTGTGTCTTTCTCTCCCTCTTCTCTGTCTCTGCCCCTCCTGCCACCCCATTCGGTGTGCTCTGTCTCTCTAAAATAAATAAATAAAATCTTTTTAAAAACACAAAGAATAAGTGATCAAATAATAAAAACTCTGAATATGGACTGGGAAAGAAATTTTCTAAAACTTAGAAAAATCAGAGTTATAATTCAGACAGTACCTATTTATTGAGCATTTACCATTTGCCATGCACTGTTCTTGATGCTATTGATAAAACAGAGAACAAAATAGCTTTGTGGAGCTTACAACAATGAGGGGAAACAAACAAATTCTAAAAAAATATATAACATCAGTTGATAAAGGCTGTGAAGGAAAAAATTTGTCAGGATTAAGGTAAGAAAGGGAGGCAGAAAAAGATTGCTATTTTAGATGAGATGGTCACAGTGAACTTCTCTGGAGGCGACACTTGAAGAGAAAGAAGCAAGGATATAAGTTATGTGCCTCCTAGAAATACAGCATTCTCGAAAAGGAAAGAGCAATGAAGTAGAACATTCCAGAAAAGGAGAGCAAACACTAAGAGTGTTTGAGAACAGAAAGGAGGCTAGTGTGCTATGGTCAGTAAGTAAGCATACATGACAGTTCTAAGAGAAGAGGCCACAGGTGGTAGGGCCCAGGTATGTGGCGCCTCAGAGGTCACCGTGAGGATTTGGTCTCTATTCTGAACCATGGGGGAGGCTCTCAAGGTTTTCTTTGTTTTGTTTTACATATATATATCTATATATATAGATATATATATATATAAATTTATATATATATAAATATATATAAAATGGAATAAAACATATATATTTTATATATTTTTTATATATATTATATATATATATATATTTTTTTTAGAGAGAGAGAGAGAGCACAGATGTGTGTGAGCATACTGGCCTGAGTGGGGTGGGGGAGGGTGTTGGGAGGCAGAGGGAGACGAAAAGAGTGTCTCTTAAGCAGACTCCATACTAAGCGCAGAGCCCAAGGTGGCCCAATCTCAGATCTCATAACCCTCAGATCACAACCTGAGGGGGAACCAGGAGGGAAATCCTTAACTGGATGTCCCTCCCATGCGTCCCGGCTTGTCGGGGTCTTGAACAAGGAATGATACACCTGGCTTTTGTGTGGAGTTGTGTGCTGCTTTGTGCAGTGGGGGTGAGAAAACTGGAGAAAAAGGGCTGGCGAGGATGGGAACACTAAGGACAGGAAGTAGGCTATTCTAATAATCCAGATGACACGTGATGGTAATCAGGAAGGGGTTGGTAGCAATGGAGGTAGTAGTATTCTGGATAATTTCAAAGATAAAGCTGTCAGGATTAGCTGATAAATTGGATGTGGAGTACTGAAGAAAAAAAATCAGCACTGAAGGCAAGATTTTTGGCTAAGCAACTGATAATGAAGTTGCCATTTAGTAAGATAGGGAGGACTGTGGGAGAAATACGTTGGAGGAGAGAAAACAAGAGTTCATTTTGTATGTATTAAACTAAAGATGATTATTATTATCGAAGAGGAGGTATTGACACATGAGCCTACACTTCAGGAAAAAGTTGGAAGATAGAAATATAAATGGGTAGTCATAAATATATGTGAAGTTTTGGGATATATCAATTCTCCTCAGCTCAAGAAGAAGGGTAGAGATGGTCCAGGGGAAGGTCCTGGGGCAACACAATCTGAACCATCAGGGGGATGAGGAGGAACCAGCCCAGCAAAGAGAAGAGCACTCCAGGAGCTGTGACAGGAATCATGAGAAAGTGGCATCCCAGATGCTGAATAAAGGATCAAGAGAGTAATAACCTTGTTACATTCAACTGATGAGAAAAGTAAGGCATACACTGAGATGTAATTATTGTTTTTGAAAGCAAGGAGGTTATCAGTGACCTTTAGAAAAGATAATTCAGTGGAATATAAGGACAATACTTGGCTCGAAAGGGTTAAAGCAAAAATGGGAGCAGGAGAAATAATAATGAAAAACAGCAATTATAAACTACTTTTTCTGAAGGGACACAGGGGATGTCACCTGAAAGGATATAAGATCGATGAGAAGTTTTGTTGTTTTTTTAAAGATGGAGACATAGCATGTTTGTACCCATGAAAGAAGGGTATCCAACCTCCGCTGAGTTCCTTCTCTCTAGTCTCTCTAAATTAATCACTTAATACAACTGGGGGAGAAGCATGCAATTGAGATCAAAATCTGACATCTTGTCTTAGTTAAACTCTGAGAAGAATATTTATTTACACTTTTCTTTAAAAAAGATTTTTATTTATTTATTTGACAGAGAGAAAAAGAACATGGGGGGGGGGGCAGCAGGCAGAGGGAGAGGAAGAAACAGACCCCTACTGAGCAAGGAGCTTGATGGGGGCTCCATCCCAGGACCCTAGGACCAAGACCTGGGCTGAAGGCAGAGACTTAACCCACTGAGCCACACAGGCATCCCTGTTTACACTGTTAATACTAACTCTGTTCTAGATTTCTGAAAGGCTTCTAGAGAATGAGTTCCTAAAAATATATTGATCTGCTTTGTTTTTTATTTTTTGTTGCTTTGTTTTTTAATAAGAAATATGGGGGAATGTATTTTCACATATATCTGATTAGCAGTATGAAATAAAAGAGTGCCCTGTGCCTGAAAATTCATTCATTTCAATATTAAATCATATTAACAACAGAATCCTAAGGTCTCATTCTAAAAAGAAATAATCCCATCACTATGCTCCTCTTTTTCAATATCCAAGCTGACAGAGAAGTCAGTCTCATTAGAAACAGGTAAGAGTCTCCTGACATCTGCTACAGTAGAAGGCTGACACTAACGCTAAAACACGGTGACTCTATTTATTACAAAAGAGCTACACTGAATCAATGAGGATTCTAGCCCAGCGGTTCATGGCCCTGGCTGCACATCTGACTTCCCCATACCCGCGACCCCCACCCAGCGATTCGGATTCACCGGGTCTGAGTTTAGCACGCACACCCTGACATGTTTGAAAACATCCCAGGTGACTGTAATGTGTGCATGGGGAGTTGAGAATCACTGCCCTGGCGTGTAAGCTTTTCACCTCAAGGTGGAAAAAAAAAAAAAAAAAAAATCAGAGCTGACTATAATTAAAAGGCTTGAGATGAGATCTACTCTCAAACACAGCACAGGAAACAGCCACCTCCACGGGCAGTAACCTCCCCTGCTTTCTCTCAACCGCGGCGAGCCCACTCCCGGAATCCGGCTGGCGCGGCAGCGGCGTGGGCGGCCCAGGGCACGTGGAGCGGGGAGCGACTGGCCATCTGTGGGCAGGATTTCTCTTCCCCCTGAGTGCTGCTGAAGGTCTCAGAGCCGTCAGAATCAAATTGGTTTTTCTTTGTTCTCTTTACTACATTTGACAGCAGGGTACAGAAGCCAGGAAGTCCAAAAGCTTATTTTAGGTGTTTGTTGGAGGGAGAGCAGGAGAGAGGGAGATGGAATTGTGAACAAGAAAACAGAAGGAGAACAGAATGAAAAAGACGAAACTCGGCTGAAGTCAGAGCTCTAGTGGCAAATTCACTTTGGGTTTCAACTGCTCACATAATTTAGGTCACTGCAGAGTTTTTTGCTTGCATTTTTGGATAATTATATCTATTTTGTCTTGTTAATGGCAACAGGTTATTTTTTCCTCTGGAAGGAACCAATACCTTAATGAGGATCTTGGACTAAAAGCAACTTTTCATTCTTTCATTTTGCCTCAGGAATTTGATTTATAGGATAAAATAACAACCAAAGGAAAAAAATCTCTCATCAACACAAAAACAAAGAATTGTTTATCACCAATTACTGCCATTACTTACATATTTCTGTTATTCAATGTCTTTCTTTCTTTCTTTCTTTCTTTTTTTTAGATTTTATTTATTTGACAATGAGAGAAAATGAGCAATAGGGAGGGGCAGAGGAAGGGAGGAAGAGAGAGAGGGAGAGAGAGAAGCAGACTCCCTGCTGGGCAGGGAGCCCAACGTGGGTCTTGATCCCAGGACCCTGGAATCAGGACCTGAGCTGTAGGCACACACTTAACTGACTGAGCCACCCAGGCACCCCTGTTATTTAACTACTTCTTCAGCCCCATGAATTCTGTTATAGCAGCTTCACTAAAGAATAGACTTCTTTGCATTCTGACTTTTCACTACCATCTATGTTTCCAGTTGGACTTCAGAGGCCAAGGTGGATTGACACAATCAAGCCTCCGTGGCTGCCTCTGCCTCTGAGCATGTTAGTTTCATCAGTTCATCCCTGCTCCTCAGGGTAGTTAGTTCCGCTAGTTCCCCTCCTTGTGATCCCAGTCCTAGATTCCACCCACAGGCACCCACACTCACACACTTAAGGTATTTTCTTGCAGTACATGTCATCTACCTTATCTAAGTGCATATCTATCCATGAGCAATACAAACTCTTCATTCTGAATGGGCTTTTCCATCTATATTAATGATATCAAATGATAAATCACATTATTGTTTTTAAAAAATAATTCAGTGTTATGTTTTGGAGAATTGTGCATATGAATGTATGCAGTTTTATTTCTTTTGACTGCTGGATAATATTCCATTGTTTCTTTATGTCCTATTGTAATTTCTTTTTAATAAATTCTCTTAGTGTTTATTTTAAGGACTATATAATAGTCCAACACACTGATACACCAGTTTAAATCTAAATATCTTCCTGCTATTGCTTATTTAGATATTATTTAGTCTTTTTTTTTTAAAGATTTTATTTATTTATTTGACAGAGAGAAATCACAAGTAGATGGAGAGGCAGGCAGAGAGAGAGAGAGAGAAGCAGGCTCCCTGCTGAGCAGAGAGCCCGATGCGGGACTCGATCCCAGGACCCTGAGATCATGACCTGAGCCGAAGGCAGCGGCTTAACCCACTGAGCCATCCAGGTGCCCATTATTTAGTCTTTTAATTAATCTGTAGAGACATACATATTTAAACATGTATTAGTTTGCTAGCACCGCCATAACAAAGTGTCAGACTAGGTAGTGCCAGACAGAAATTGATCTTCCCACAGGTCTGGAGGCTAGAAGTCTAAGATCAAGGTGTTGGCAGAGTTGATTTCGTCTAAGGACTCTCTCCTAGTCTTCTCTGTCTATATGTGGTCTTTCTTCTCTCTGTGTGTGCATGTCTATGTCCAAATTTCCATTTCTTATAAGGACAACAGTTATACTAGATTAGGAGCCACCCTAAAGACCTCGTTTTAACTTAATTACTTCTTTAAAGACCCTCTCTACAAATACGGTTACATTCACAGCTTTAGGGAGTTATGACTTCGACATATGAATTTGGAGGAGGCATGATTCAGTCCACAACTAAAAAAACTGAGTATATATAATATATATAATTATATAACTACATCTTATTACTAATTATAGATCAATATATATTCCTATATATGTGATATATGTGTGTATATATATATATATATATATATACATATACATACACACACACACACATAGTGTTTTTCTAGTTTTCTAGATTAGTTTTAAAAATGAATACCTAGAACTTGGAATATTGAGTCAAAAGATATAAACATTTTTATACATCTTTGATATTCATTGCTTTCCAAATATACTGTACCCATGTTTACTGCTGATCTCTTTAGGTGTGTGCCAGTTTTACCAAGTATCACAAGCACTGGAAACAAAATTTAAATTAACTTTTCTTTTTTCAGCAAGTTTAAAATCAACACCTTTTTTCTGAGCTGCCATAAGTCTCTGCAGGAGTAACTTCTGATCCCTATCAGCAAGTACCAAGTCAAAAGTATACTTTAGAGACCAAAAGTATAGCAGTAGATAACAGTAGCAAAATTAAAGTGTGCTGTCATAACTGTACATATACATCCTTATAAAGCATTAGATAACTTTGATGGTTTCTGTTTGGACTGTCAGGGTTCTCCAGAGAAACAGAAACAAGAAGATACATAGATACAGATATAGATTGATAGAGATAGAGATAGAGATGTACATACACACACACACACACACACACACACACACATATATATGGAGAGATAAAGACTGATTGATTGATTTTAAGGAATTGGTTCATGTAAATGTAGATGTTGTCAAGTCCTGAATCTGAAGGGGAGGGCAGCAGGCTAGAGACTAAGGGAAGAATCTGATGGGTCAGCTTGGGTCCAAAGGCTGTCTGCTGGCCCTCCCTCTTAGGAAACAGAAGTCTTTTTTTCTCTTAAGACCTTCAGTTGTTCAGGTGAGACTCACCCACCATATGGAAGGTAATCTGCTTTACTCAGAGACTACTTATTTAAATGTCTATATCATCTACAAAATATCTTTAACAGCAAGATTTTGACCAAAATCTGGGTACCATGGTCTAGCCAAGTTCACACACAAAATTAAGAATTGCGCTGGGTATGCTGGGTTTTGTTTTATGTTATAACAGCCTTGTTATTGTATAATTCAATATAATTCACCATTTAAAGCACATATTTCAATGGTGTTTCAAATATTCAAAGAACTATGCAATAATTTCCATAATTGATTTTAGAAAATTTTTATCACTTTAGAAAGAAGCTCCGCATCCTTTAGCTATTACCCTCCACTTTCCCTATCACCCCCAGACCTAAGAAACTACTAATGTGCTGTTTGTCTCTATAAACTTGCCTAATCTGGAAATTTCATATAAATTGACTTTTTTGTAGTCTTTTGTGACTAGTTTCTTGTACTATATTTTCAAAGTCGTTCATCTTGTAGTATGTATTAGTACTTCATTATGGCCAAATAACATTTTGTCTATCCATTCTTTAGTTTATGGACATTTGGGTTGATCTCACCTTTTGGCTATTGCATTATATTGCTGTGCACATTTGTGTCCAAATTTTTGTGTGGCTTTATGTTTTCAGTTCTCTGGGTTATATGTCTAGCAATAGAATTGCTGGGGCATATGGTAACACTATGTTTAACTTTTTGAAAAATTGTCACACTGTTCTCCAAAGTGACTACACCCATTTTACATTGCATGAGGGTTCCAATTTGTCCTCATCCTGGCCAACACTTTTCTAACTCTCAGATTATAGCCATCTTAATGGATGTGAAAAGCATCTCATTTTGGTTTTAATTTACATTTCCATGATAACTAATAATGTTCAGCACCTCTCTCTGTGTTTATTGGCCATTTGTATATCTCCATTGGAGAAATATCTGTGAAGGTCATTAAGGTGGACGGTCTTTTTATTATTGGGTTGTAAAAGTCATTTATATATTCTTTATACCCTTATTAGATATATGTTTTACAAGTATTTTCCCCTATTGTTCAGGTTGCCTTCTCACTTTCTTGATAGTGTCATTTGAAGCACAAAAGTTTTTCAGTTTTGATGAAGTCCAGTTTATCTATGTTTTTCTTTTCTCATTTTCTCTTTTGGTGTCATAAGTAAGAGCCACTGACACATCTAAGATCACAAAGTGTTACCCCATGTTTTATTTTAAGAGATTTATAGTTTTGGCTCTTACATTTAAGTCTTTGATCCATTTTGAGTTAATTTTTACATAAGATACAATGTAAGAGTTCAACTCCATTTTTCATCATGTGGCTATCCACTTGTCCCAACACCACTTGTTTAAAAAACTATTTTTCCTTATTTAATGGATTTCCTCCCACCAAACGACCAAAACCTTTATGTTAACAAAGTGCACTGAAGAGTTTACATTTATTTCCATATATTTTGTGAGGAAAATCTCTATTACTGCTTATATTACATATAGAAAATCTAAAGAAAACTTTAATTTTGTTAGGTGAAGATATTTTTTAACTCTCAAAAGTATGATGGCTATAGGTACCAAAAATAAATAAATAAATAAACATAGGTAGCCTGGGAAATGACCTTTGTGAAAGTCAGGGATCCATTATTCAACCTGAAACTGTTTTCCACTGTCATTCACACCCTACTTACGAAGCTGAGTCAAAAATTCATACCAACTTAATTCCTCCTTCCCACCACCTCGTCACAACTTTAGAAATTACTGTGGAAATTTAACCTTTAAAATGTAATAAACAAACATCAACAGCACTTCTCCTGTTCTGTCCCCTCTGAAGGTGTAAAAAAACATCATGCCATTATAGACCAAACTAGTGCCAGCAGAGGAGGCCAGAGAAGTCATCAAAAGAGCAATGCAGAGAGTTAAGATATTCTTGGGCAAAGTGATTACTTTTTTCCTTTCAGCTCTTCCTTTACCTTCCAGAAGACCAGTTCCATGCAAGAGGTTACATTTCAAGTTCCTAACAGAGTTAGTATTGATTCAGGAGAATCTAAACTGAGCAATAGATTCTAAATAGCTCTTCTTTATAAGAAAACAAAACCTCACAAGCACCCAACGTCCTTTCCCCAAAAAGAATAAAATAGTAAAGATGTAGCCTACAAATACTTATTATTCATCTGTGTCAATAAAGATAGGAACAGATAAATGGACCAATGAAACAGAATACAGAATCCAATAAGACAGATACTTTATGTGGGATGTGCTGAAGCCAGCTTCTACCAGATCCTAAGAGCAGATTGTTAAATCAGAAATTTAGAAAATTAGAATCTTGAAATTGATATTTGGTTCCACAAGGTTTATTATGTAGATTCAATCCAAAGCTAATAGTTGATCTCTTACCTGAAATTTTTATTTTTATCATTCAGTATTTTTTGAGAAGGCAGAAGGCTTATTTCATATTTACTCTGTTATATAATTAATGGATTAAAGAATGAATGAATATATTAACTGCCTTTAAACTTACAGGTCTTAGAAACAATTGTTGCCTTCTTGGCTTTTATTTGCTTGGATATGGGATTGAAAAGTTTCACAACATAAAGCTGCTTAAAACCTCAGCCTGAAGCAAACTTTTAAAAATATCTGGATTAAAATTGTGAGATAAGACTGGTTAACTATGAAATAAAGTGAGTTTACTTTCTTTTTACAGTCTCTGTTCAATCTACTGTTGCCTACTGAGCATAACAAGGTAATGGGGGGCACCCTAGATGCTTTGGCAAGTGGTTGGGGGAGAGGGACAGGAGTATAATGGCTTATAAGTTTCTACCCTATTTGGGGCAAAGGATCTGCTTGTAGCTCAAACCTCAATTACAAAGACATTTTTCAACCAAAAGATGTTTCGAAACTTCTTCCAGCCCCTAAGGACTGTAAAGAGCACAGAACCAAGAGTGATGGAATATATTCAATAGAAAGATAGGTCGTAAACTGCAGCTTCCTGCAAACAGAGAGAAAAGTCCTTTGGGACCTTACTGGTAGCAAGCATTGTTTAAGAGAGAAAAAGAATGCCTTAGCAATACAGTGGAGAGAGCTTGTACTTAAAAAGAAACTTGAACAAGTATATAAGTGTAGAGTGAGTGAGGTCTTAACCATAAAAATGTATGTCCCACTAAAGCTCTAGAAAAAGGGTAGCAGGTCCTGTTAGAGCTTGAGGGACCATGGAATCTGAGCTACGCTAGGACAGGGACTAGCCCCTAGAGAAGGAAATGGGAAGTCTGTGACAAAACCACTGCCATTCACTTGAGATTCACTGATAGGTTAATAATTTAATAATAGCTCTTTTCATAATATGAGGGGGTTCCACTATTCTCAATTAATCCTTTACAAAATCTGGAGTCAGCAAAATCCCTTGACATAGATCACAACTCTTAAATGGAATCACATCGGTACACTTGCAGGGATATTTGGATCAAAACTAAAGGTCTACACAAAATTTCATGTCAATATGTGAATTTTCCTAGGTAATGGGTCCATCAATTTCTTTAGACCCTCAAAGAGAACTATGACCCTAAAAGGTCAAGAACCAGTATTCTAGATAAAAATCAAAACTGGACAGGTCATACCTCATTTGTCTAGTCAAGATTCTGGTGTTCAGAGCAAGAAAACTAAATAAACATCCCACAGATAAAAATACTCATTGACAAACTTTTTTCTTTCTGAGTTCCCTATGTTACACTATTTTCATGGTGGAAAAAAACCATAAAGTGCAGCATAAACAGTTTTCTCCAAAATCATTAGACTCAAAATGTGTCACCAATTATGAATCTTTTCTTTGCAAATATTTTCATCTATTTCCTGTTCAAGAGCAAAATCCCCTGGTCTACACATTCAGGCTCCATCTGTAAATATAGATCTGAAAAAACTAGCCAAAAGAGAAGGAAGCAGGAGGGACAAGGCACAGTAAGTGACTTGTAGGCCTACTGCCTTGTTTCATTTAGGTTCTGGGCACCAACACATGTTCCTTTTCATTGAGACACAGGCATCATGACTAGATGTGATGCTTTTACCTGTGAATATGAGCAGGGCAAGAGGCAAGATCAACTGACAGTCCTCACTGAGAACAAGAGAATTTCAGAAAAAGTTCTTCAGATTCTAGAATGGACATTATTCCCATTCCACACTTGGGGAAAATACTAAGGTAGAGAAATACTTGGCAAAAAAAAAAAAAAAAAAGAAGGAGGAACATGTGTGTGTGTTAAGGATAAGTAACAAGGGAGAGGAGCAGGAGGACAGGTATCCAAAAGCTACAGTGCTAAGGGAAGTACAGTATCCTTTGTCAAGTAACAAACACAGATCCTGCCTCTGTGACAATGTAGGGTAATATAATTTGGCCTGTGTTGTGGGTAGAAATCTGTTTATTATGTGTTACATATTTAGGATGACCCATCATTATGTGTCCCTGTGGCCTCCAAGTGAGGCATCTGATATCTATAGTGCACAAAATCAGATCCTTTGGAACAGTTACACACAATACATGCAACACTGGATTTAAACATGGGATCCCAGCATGCGATTGGAGAAAAAAGTTGGACTGGACATGGTGGGTGAAGGGACCTGTAACACACAGTAAACACACATCTGCTTCAAAGGGCAGTGGCCGCAGAGGCTACACTGGCAGCTGTGCCCCGGAGGTGGTGGAGCTGTTTCACATGGACCAATCTAGAACCACACCAGGAAGGATCACCCAGCATTGAGATATACCTGCAGGGCTTGTGAACCATTCCTGTCTGTAACTTTAGGAAACTGATGTGTTCCCTAGGCCATTTCAGTATTGCTACATGAGCAATAACTGATCAGATAACAAGGACAACATACACAACCTCCAACTAAAATCTGGTTGTG